>NC_050604.1:13410555-13723055 GCF_013368585.1 Megalops cyprinoides
AAAAAAACGAAGTTGCTGTGGATAAGAGCATCTGCTAAATGACAATAATGTAATGTAATTTGTTGTGTCTGTGTCTGTGTCTGTGTCTGTGTCTGTGTCTGTGTCTGTGTCTGTGTCTGTGTGTGTGTGTGTGTGTGTAGGAGGATGAGGCAGCGGAGGCCCATGGTAGAGAGGAGGCCTCGGACCGGCGGCTCCAGCAGCTGCAGTCGGCCCTCAGCCAACTGGAGGGCAGGTGAGCAGCCACAGTCCAGGCGCAGTGAGGCTGAGCTCAGCAAAGCCCAGACCACAGACATGTCGCTGACCCACGTTCCTTCTGGGCAGGCTGAAGGCGGCGACCCAGGAGACGGAGAGCGTGAGGAGGGAGCAGGCGACGCGGGAGAGGCAGGTGGGAGAGCTGCAGGGCCGCTGCACCAGCCTGGAGGAGGAGAAGTACGAGGCCATGGCCAAGGTGCGCGAGAGCATCCAGGCGGCGGAGGAGGCCTCTCTGCAGAAGGAGCAGGTGAGGTGCACAGGGCCCCGCTACTTACAGCTGTGATTCAAAAATCACTATAGTTATTTGCACATTGGATGTAGCAGCAAATGTTCCCAGTACGCTTTAGAACTCCAGTCTGTACCCATTCTTGAATCAAAATTTTGGGATAATAAGCAGGTTGGAACATTAACAAGGTCTCCTAGTTTTTGTAGCGTCATTATACTAAATATGCCACTGTAGTGCGTTAAAAAAATAGGTAATAGGTCCACAGTAGTGTTAGACAATACATGCATGATCATGTATGTCATATTGTGGTGTAGCAGATGCTGCCCATAATGTGGTCATGTACTATGGAAAGATGTGTTATGTGTCATTTTTGTGGGTGAGGTGGAGCCATGAAAAGGAATTTCCTCATTTAAGGGCAGTTAATGAAATCTGAACCTGAATATGAATCTGTTTGCTTGCATTGCAGACTCACATTGCTGTGGCTTTTAATTGTGTGTTCACAGGCTCTTTTGAGAGAAAAACAGAAGAGCGAAGAGCTGGAGAAGCTGAAGGAGGCCATTAAGCAGCTGATTCAGGACGCGGCTGTTCGAACCAGAAAAGAGGCGAGTCTGTGGGTTCTTTCATTGGTCCGATACCACAGTCTGCCTGCGCCAGTTTGTTCCAGGAAGCATATCTGTGTTTTTTCTCTCAAGGAAAGAGCTGTACAACTCTTCCAGTGTAGTTACTTTTTGGAGACTCTTAAGTTCTAGTTGTAGTTTGTATTGTACTTGGTTGGCAGTATGATACAGTGGTCAGGGAGTCAGCTTTTGGACCAGAAGAGCATTTGTATTTTTAATCAAATGTTTTGAATCCCAGGAAGAGCATAGCTGTTACACAATAAAATATGGTCTTAGCTGAAATTGCTTAGGTACATGTACAGCTGTAATTAAACATGATTTATGCTGTGGTTACCCTGATAGGAGCAAATGGAAATAATATATTGTAATCTCTCCAGCAAATCAGAACCATACTAAATAAATGTAGCCAGGGTATCAACACAGCCTGTACTTGCAAGACTTTTAGAAGTTTGTGCATGGGTTCACCCAGCTAATTATATTTAGACATAGTATACTTTTTTCAGATTTCTGTGTTATATAATCATGGGCGCCCGCTTATTATCCTTAAACCAAAAAAGCTCAGATTAGCTTCATTCATAAATGGATAATGAAGAGGCTGTATTTTAATTGCAAAATGGCTCTGACAAAGATATAAGACTGCTGTACTACTTCTGTTCTTCTGTGAATGGTCTATTATTAAGTTTAATTCCCTAAGCTCATTAATACAGACTGAATGTACCAGCCAAGGGTTGTATGAGGAGGTGGCTTTCAATAGTTTTTTTTACCCTGTAAAGTCTGTGTTCATATTCTCTTGCTTGATACTCTTACAATATAGTACAATGCAGTTGGCTTTTCTTGACCACAGTCATTGTGAAATGTTACAGATTTATTAATGTGCCCTGTTTATTTTTCAGGTTGAAAATGTACGAAAGCAGTGTAACATACAGATACAACGAATGGCTGAGGAACTTTCAGCTCTACAGCTGGTAGGCCCTCGCGTCGTAATCTACCTTTTAAGAGCGTGAAGCTGATAGGCCGTGCTAATTAAATGGACCGATCTGAATGCAGTCATTTGATATCGCCTATACTCAAGCACATTTAAAGACGTGTTATGGAAACACACAGTATTTCTCTTCACAGAGAAGTATACTTTGTGTGTCAACAGGGCATGCAGGAAATGTTTGCTCATTCATGTGTTGGGTGGTACTTCACTGAATTAAGTCTGCCTTTATTTGCTTTTAATTACTTTTCATGTTTTTACAGTGTGCTGCTTTGTGTTTGTTGTTTAAACAAATAGAGAGGGATGTGTACTTGAAGAAAGGACCATGACTGTGCGTGCATCTCTGTTGAGTTCCTGCCCTCAGGATCAGGCCATGATTGACAGGCCTCTCTTGTCCTACAATAGGAGTGCGCTGACAAGGAGTCTCAGATAGAGAGGACCTTGCGGGAAAGGAAGGCAGTGGAAGAGGAACTGGAAAAGGTAATCAATTAAGTACCATGGCCGAGGATCAGAGTTCTGTCAAACTGCCTTGGCAGGCTTTAATAAGGAAAGGCAGGTTTTATTTGAGCATCAACAGATGGCATGCGCGCTCGGGTGCATGCTTCTGCCCAGCCTGCAGTTTGCTGCAGAATGCTAACACAGCCGGCGGTCTGAGAGAGAGAGAGAGAGGCTAGCCTCCACTGGGGGCCTTAGAACTCCGCACCGCAGCTCTGTGCTTCTCTCAGGTGTACAGGGAGGGGAGGAGCGGGGAGCCGGAGTACAGGAAGATGGACACGCTCCACCAGAGGTGCCTGAACGCGGAGCGGATGAAGGACGACCTGCAGATCACGCTGCAGACCACACAGAACAGGATGAAGAAACTGGAGATGGAGTGAGTACCAGCCGAGGAGAGCATGAGTACTGTAAAGGGCAGCAGTGCAGTGTAATGGTAAGGAGTAGGGCTCGTAACTGAAAGGTTACTGGTTCAATTCCCTGCTGGGGTGCTGCTGTTATACCCTTTGACAAGGTACTTAACCCACAGTTGCCTCAGTAAATGGATAAAATACTAACCTGTGTAAGTCGCTCTAGATAAGATTGTCTGCTAAATGACAGTAATGTAAGTAATGTAATATAACTTGGACATGACTGTATACGTGTACTGCCTGGAGGTGATTGTGCGTGTGTACTACGTGGATGTGGCTGTTTATATGTGCTGTGTTTGGGTGATTACTGAAATGAATAATGGCCCGGCGTGCTTGGTGCTTGTGTCTGTGCCGGCAGCTACGAGGAGGAGCTGTCCCGGTGCCAGGAGGAGGTGCGGCGCCTGCAGGGGGCGCTGGCGGGCGCGCGGGACGACTGCGGCAGCGTGAGCGAGGAGCGCCTGCGTCTGCAGCAGGAGAACCAGAAGCTGCACCGGGAGATGGAGGAGCTGCGCAAGACCAGCCAGCAGATCCAGAGGAAGGCCAAACAGCAGGTGCGCCCTCTAAAGGGGCGCCGCGGTACTGCGGCCGAGCTGCGCTACGAAGCTGCCGGAGTCACACCTCCTGTCTGTCTCTCAGGTGTCCTCCATGGAGCATGAATTCTCCCTGAAGGAGCAGGGGCTGGAGGCCCGGCTGCGCGAGCTGGAGGAGGGCAGCCGAAACTCCAGCGTGGAGCTGAACCGCCTGCTCACAGCCCAGCAGAAAACCACGAGGCGCTGGAAGGAGGAGGCGCGAAAGCTGGCGGAGGCCTTCGAGCAGAAGCTGGGCAGCCTGAGGTACGTAGCGACCTGAAGTGTGTTTCTGTGGAAGAAGGGTTGTGTGTCACCTCCTAACAAGGCTGTGCGGACAGTCGCATAAGAAACTGTGTAATGTGAGGAGATGGGAAGTGGGCTGAATTTGTTATCATTAAAGAGACAAGTTCACATCCTACAGCTTAGACACAGGCTCGAGTCTGAGCTCTATCATTTGCCAGGAATGACTGGGAGTTGGGAGCAGTGGAACACAACCGGTCTCCATTCACCAGGGTAGGGTGGGTTTAGAATGGAAAATGGATTTTCTCCATGAATGTATGTGTTTTAAAAGTATTTGGAGACATTTAGTTATTTAACATTAACATGTTAAACATGTGTTGCAGAGATAAATTCAAAACTTGGGCATTAATTAGTGTTAAATGATTTCAGGGCAGAGCTGGCTAGACAAAAGCAGCGCTCTCAGGAATTGGAGATCCAGCTGGAAGCAGACCATGAAAAGATTGTGGAGGTATAACTAACTTCAGCTTTAACATTTGTGTGTATATAGTCATACAACATCATGTAACATATATGAATATGAAATTGGAAAAGCTGGGTATAGTTCTTTAGATGTATAAAACACACATTGGTTTGAAATCATCCTTTGATAAACACCATACATACTAGAAAATAGTAATTGGACTATGAAATTCATGAACCCCCAAAATGGGTGGGGCTATTACATGGTACCAGTGACTCACTGATTTACACCAATAATACTGCTCTGCTAGGCAGAACAAAGTCTTCTGGTTAGTTCATACATCAATGATGCATGGTATGCATGATGCACAATAGGTGCACGATGATGCACCTATTATGGAGATCATGAATTCTTGCTCCCCTATCACCTTCTGAAAGGTCTTGTACAAAGAAACTGGATTCATTTCTGACACGTGGTCAAGTGGTTTTCAGACCTCCTTTCAAACCGTGTGATTGGTTCAAACAGTATGAGAGACAAATGGTGGAGTACCAAGAGAAGAATGGCCGCCTCCAGAGACGCTTAACTCAGGCAGAGCAAAGGGCCTCCACTGCATCACAGCAGGTAAACGTCCGTGTGGTTGTAGATTATAGCATGGTGTATGAATGGCAATGGTCACACATTAGTTTATTTGTGACCCAGTTTGGAGTTCAGCTGACTACTTTTTTCACACTTTTGTTTCACACGCTGTATTGTCCAAGTCAGCAATGCTCTTCTACACCTCTGCAAAGAGTCATTGTGCATGTTGAGTGAAATAGATATGACTTAGTGTTAATATACTGTATTTAGCATAATCACAACGGCTGGAGAAAAAAAATCGTGGTTGACCCAGAGAGCCATTTGTTTTTATAAAGAACTTTATTCAAAATTCACAAAACTTTAACCAGCTCACACACGGTTTTCCTCTTCTCTTCCAATTTTACAGCTCAGTATAATAACATCACACAGAAGGAAAGCAGCTTCCATGTTGGACCTGGAGAGTCTGTAACCATGCCACCTCGAACATTATTGTCCTTGCACAGTGTATTTTCTTCAACTTGACAACATTTTTAATAAACAACACCATTTACTGTACTGGCGATTCCTCATTCTGTCATGAGTTTTTAAAGATTATATTGCAAGTACTGTACTCTGCCTTAGTCTCCATAAGTCTTAGTGGTGACAGGTCCAAAATGTTGCTAAACTGGACTGATGAGGTAGGCTACACAACCTAACAGCAGGGATGTAGCCATTTGTGATGCAGGAGAGGGGCATTATCTGCATGCAATACATCAGTTATTTTTCCAGTCAAAATCAAATAATTCAAAAAGGAATGGGTGTCCTGTAGAAAGTAGTTTCTCTTCACTCCATGGCAACCTGCACACTCTCTGGTTTACTCTGCTGCTGGTCGAATTTCCTTGCTGCATAAATAGGAAAAATTATGGTCAGAGAAACATTCGCCAAATGTGGTGGAAAAACCGGTTTTATTAACTAAAATATAACATGCCCACGTACGCGCAGTCCCTTCCCTTCCACCAACATCCATTTTGACAATAGTAGGAAGTGATCAAGCTAGTTGTCTAATTGTCCATGTTTTACAAGAGCGACCTGTCATCCACAGACCTTTATGAAACTCACCGATAGAGTACATTTCCAGTTGTTGACGTAATCGCACCTTCTGTAGACTGTCGTAGAAATTTGGCTCCGGTGAGGATCCCACAGTGGGAGGCAGCGCGAAAATTCGCATTATCTTCCTCTTATTTCTGCAAAATAGAATACATACCTTAGAAGAACGTGGGGATAGCTCGCTACCTAAGTGGTTCATTCGCTACCGGCCAGGTAGCTGTCTCATTAAGACATCACTCACTTTCTAGCATACATCAGCAAACCGAAGCTGACCAAGATAACGAGAAGATACACGTTCGTTGCCTCGTTCCATGCTTCGTGCACAGAATAATCAATAGTTTCCTCGTCGGCCATTACACCATAGCCACCCATGGCGAAGAGTGCTGTGCACAGCTATGTTAACAACGCAAACGGGCACTGTACAACGTCCATGTAGCTAGGTATGTAAACAAAAGCTGTGCGTCACTTCCGACCAAGACAAGTAGAAATTCAGCACTGTGTTGAACTTTACTTGCTTACTAGCCCCCTCTAGAGTACAGGAGTTGCACTGATCTCAGGAAAGGGGATAGAGACGGCGTAGCAGTAGCTGATCACTCTTTTCCTGAGTTTACCCTTTATATACTGCACTCGTATCGACGAGGCAATGAATGAATACAATTCAAGAATATATGCAATCTGACTGGTATAATGTCACGCATGTCTAATTTTAGTGCGTTACAGTATTTCCAGTCCGGGTCCTGGGATCCTCCCCTCCATGCTGCTTTTAATTCCATCTGAACCCTGAGCTGGCTTGATTCCATTCAGGCTTTATTGAGCTGTTAAACACTGTTCTTTAGGCATGCATATATGTATTTATTTTATTTTTTATTTATATTACTTCTTACTCATACATTCTATGTGAAAAATATGGTGTTACAAATGTGAAAACGAGGACACTTATTCGTTCACATTCTGTGAATATCTGCCCTTTTATAAACTTGGTACATAAGTTCAAAGTAAGGTGAATACTTGTTTGTATTCCTAATTTATGTTAAAAGACTCAAATGTATGGAAATGTCTTCCATAAATCACTCACATGTATAATTCTGTTAGCGTGAGCATATTTCAAAACAAAACTTTGAGTCTGAGCCTTCAAAATAAAATCTTAATGTAATGTAAAATGCAAATATAGATCTTATTCATTTTCTCGTGTAATGCACGGTATTCCGGCGGTGTATAGTTTACACTGTTACTTTAACACTTCCTCGTGCTCACTTACGGCGTGCTGTTGCCAGGTAACCTCAAACAGCCGGCGTATCTGAAGCACTCAAACATAGTGAGATTATCGTTAAAACTTTGTTTGTTTCCGAAATCCCACTTTATTAGCAATTATTCACCAACAAATGGTATGGATAATGTAAGTATTGTAGCTTATCAACTTGCCGAGTCCTTGTAAATCATGTTAACGTATTTAAACAGTTGTCTAGCGATTAGCACTGGCTTGTTTTCAAAACGTTTTGATTATTAATATTACTTTTTGCCATTCCAGCCCAGCTTGCTACCTCGCTAACAGAAAACTGCTTAGACAGGTCGATGCGACGTTGCTTGAACAGAGTAAATAAGCAGTGGGAAGCACAAAGACATGCATAAATAATGCGTTTGCTTGGTAATTAGAAAGCCCCTAGCAATACAAGTGAGCGTGTGTTTACTAGCTTCAATCAGATACGGTATGCCATTTCTTGCTTGCAGCCAGCTAAAATATCTTGCTTGCCCTTCACCCTGCCTTTACGCTAAAGCATGCACATACTGCTGAAAAGCTCATTGTAAATGGAAAAATGTTTTCAAGCTAATGGCATGGATTTATACTGAGTTGCCTGGCTGCATTTCAATATATGTTATAAAGTAACACACTGTCAAGCTAGGTTCGGACTCTGTCATATGTAACTTTAAATGGTGTCGTTTGCAAGCAAACAGTATTGTGCATTGTTACTTTTTTGCACGTCATGATGTCCTTGTTTATTTCTCGTTACCTGTGGGTTTCTCTTCTTTCATTACAGAGTACACTGTGAGCCGAGAAGCCCGGGTTAGGAGAAGAGATGTCTTCGCTTTCTCTTAGAGGGCTTGGTGGAACCGGGGGTGCGGACGACCAAGGCAGGGTGAAGAAGGAGGTGCTGCCCGTGCCGCACGGGCGGGTGGATGTTGACCGGCTCCGGGACAGGCTGGTCAGTGCCGCCCCTGGCCAGTCCCGTAGCCACCCGCACGCCCTCCTCTTCACCCACTGCACCAAAGCCCAGGAGCGACGGAGGGAGAGGGAGCGCCCTCTAGAGGTGGAGATCCTGGTAAGCTCATGCAGTGTTGATGTCACGCTTTCACAGCCCGCGCTCTGGACGTTAGGCACACATTACATTACGTTATTGGCATTTAGCAGATACTCTTATACAGAGCGACTTACATTGGTTACACTTACAATTTTTTTTTCCGATGGTATCCATTCATACAGCTGGACATTTACTGAGGTAATTGTGGATTAACTACCTTGCCCAAGGGTACAGCGGCAGTGCCCCTGTGAGGAATTGAGCGGCAGCCTTTTGGTCACGAGCCCTACTCCTTAACCATTATGCTGCACTGCCGCCCAGGCTCTGGACAGGCTCAGAATACCGAAAAGTAGAGTGGGTTTAACATTTTAGACTTCTCACATACAGTTATGGAACACACATTATGTTGGGTTTTTAACACTACACTCCTCTTCTGCGGGTTTGATTCCCAGCTTTGGACACTGTTGCATCCTGGAGGAAAGTACTTTCACTCGTTCATGGAGGAGTGTCATGAAGTACGCCATCCTGGATGAGGTGGCTGAATGTTATTTGTCTCCCCTTCACTTTCAGCCAGCTCTAAAGAGATATCAGGACCAGAGGCGGCCAGAGTACATCCACAGGAAGAACCGAGAGAAGCTGATCAGCATGGGCTGGACGCCACCCTCCCCCTCCTTGCCTGTGGAGAAGCCGCCGTCCGCAGTGCAGCTGCCTGAACTGCCGGACCGTGTCAAGGAAAAGCAGGTACACACTAGTCTCTCTCCCCCATTATTGTTTTAGATAAGATACCAATGAAGTAACAATGGTTAATAATACAAATAACAATAATAAGAATAACCCATATGAAAATGAAATATATTGTTATAGACTGAGAAATATGTTGTTTAGCCATATGTGTTTGGGAATAAGAGCAGTGACGGCAACAATAATGATTTAAAATAATAATAATATGTAAATAGTAATACGCAATACATATATTATTATTCTTATTATTATGATTATTATCCTTTTAAATGACAGGTGCAGCTCACACAGAGCCAGCTATTTTCCCCTTCGCCTCCAAAAAAACCCCGTTCCTCGGTCGGGGGTGTGCCGACACCAGTTCCGTCCCCGAGCCCCGCCCCGTCTCGGCTCCCGTCCCCTCTTCTGCTTTTCGCAACCGTGGAGGACGCCGTTAAAGCGAAGATCCGTGGACCCCTCGATATCATTCGCATTGTGCAAAACAATCCCCACCTCGGCTTCCTCTACATGACCCCGGCCGTGCCCAAGTCCTCCATCAAATACGACGCGTTCAACCTCAAGTAAGGCCCAGCCTGCAGCACTTCTCACACGCCGTACTGAGGTTCCGATCGCAACAGCTTCCTTTCACACAATGCCACAAAATCTTGAGACAAATGGATTTAGTGATGTAAGATTTAATTTCAAGTTTACGTTGAAAATGTTGCATGAACAAAGAAAAATAACGGCGGCATTAAACCATCTTTCTTTAAGATTGTACTTGTCTGAATATAATTCATTTTGATAATCATTTTGATAAAATGACTGTACCCTGTGTACATAGTTCACTAGGACCGAATTCTATTGCACTTTACATTCACTTCCCACTTTGGATCTTCATTTGTTACCCAGCAAAAAACCTTTATACAGTCCATAGCGTGATTTTATTCAAGTGTACAAACCTGGAACATTCTAACAGGGTGGTGACCTACACAAACATCAACAAGGCAGAGTACTACACCATCAGCCAGAGCGGGGTCACCCACGTCCACAACGGGAAGGTGGACTTCATGACGCTGGAGCGCTGGGAGTACGAGTACCGCTGCCACTGCCAGCTCCTGACCATCCCGCTCTTCGCCCGCTTCCGCAAGTGGAAGGCCTTCCACGTGTGGCGGACCAACGTGCGCTCCAAAAACTTCAACCTGTGCAAGGACACGCTGCAGCGGCACCTCTTCATCGTCAACGAGGTCAGCGCTGAGAGCGTCACGGAGTATCAGAGGGCTGACTACGTGGTTACCGTGTTTTTACTGTTATTATTGTTGCTGTCTACATTTGCACCAAGCGTACCAAACTTCTGACTAGTATTGTATAAAAATCCATTACATATTAATTGACACTCATATGAACGAATACACGTAAGCGTTACGTTGGGTAATGTTTTTCAAAGGGGCATAAATGGCGTAACATTTGAAGTCTGAAGAATTATCACAACTGAATTTACTGCAGTGAAAACAAGCCTTGCTTGCTCGGTGCTAGTAACACTGAGGAATGTCACTGAGAGAGGTACAGAGGGGTTCTGACCTTCTGACCCCTGTTTCTGTCGATGCTGCTTCAGTCTCTGCGGCCGGCGCTGGTCGACATCCGCGAGATGTGCTTCCGGATCAGCGACATGGGGCTCTGCCGCATCGCGAAGGGGCACACGTACACGCTGGAGGAGTTCAAACACGCCCAGTACAAACAGCTGGAAGAGGTGTGTGGGGTGAATTCATCAAAGCGTATGATTAACTAAAACGTAGAGGTCTGGCAACATGGTATCTTGGGCCGAAAAAGTGGCCTCGTTTATAGGCTAACATCGGAAAACCGCAGCCTTTTACGATGAATGACAATGTCGCCTGTCAAAGATTAGAGGAACAAAAGGGTATTCCTTTAGGTTTTTTGTTGCTTGTTTTTTAGAACAAGACAATTATAAAAATAATCAGACTAATGGACTGGATCCCATGACTGGTCGTTAGTTGTCACAAATATGCTTTCAGGAAGTTTTGGAATAGCAGAAATTAAAGTGATATTGTTGTCATCAGCTAGAGTTCCAACAACAAACAAGGGCACTCTTGTTTTTGAGTAATCGTTATCTTTCCTGGTGCTTTTGAGTTCCTCGTGTGTGAGACAGGCCTGTGAGGGGCTAGGCCTAGGCATGGTGTGTGGGTGTTACCTGGCCGTGCTGTCTGCAGGTGTCTGCGCGCCTGGAGGAGTTCAGGGAACTGGTGAAGGAGGTGGCAAGGACCGCCTGCCGCACTGCTCTGCGGGAGGCGGGATTCACCCCGGACTACAGCACCTGCGAGTCAGAGTCTCCAGGTACTCTTACACGCCCAAGGGGGCTGCCAGTGGGGGGTGGTGGTTGGACAAGTGGACTTGTAAGTTACAGGTTAAATGTTCATATCATGATCGGGGGACTACTGTTGCAAAGGCACTTACCTCGAGATAATTTTTAAATAGCATAGTATTAAGTGATTGCTTATCATTTGCTATTATCACTGCTGTGGCCATGTGTCTTGAGTTAGTCATGGAGAGAAATGCCTCATGAACCTCAATAGGGTGTAGGAGTTAAGGAACTGAATTTATAAGCAGGAAGTTGCAGGTTCCAGTTCTGGGTAGGCTACTGCTATTGACAAGCAGGATTCTTAGCCAGAATTACATCCAGCTATTTAAATGTAAAATACAAGTTACTCTGGGTGTGGGATAATTAAATGTCTCAGTGGCTTTTTTGGATCAAGAGCTGCAGTTTTGTTACCCATTCACTGTGGTTACATTAAAAAAAATACGATTCCCATTGTGTACTCCTTGAGGTGTAGAGTGCACCTTGGGTGAAAAAAAAACAGCAATCTAACTATCCGTTGAAATCCCCAGCAGATATTGCAGTATCCAGACACCTCTATGACTTTCATTGTCCGCAGGGGAGGGGGATGAGAGCAGGATCTCGCAGGAGATGGATCTGCTGTTTGAAGAGCCATCAGAGAAGATGAGCTACACTGAGCAGGCCAAGAAGAGGTTTCAGTGCAGGAGGTTGACCTGGTGTGTGTTTGTCTTCTCAGGCCACACCCACTGCCCCACCCCATCCCCTTTTTCTGTGGTTAATGAAAATAAAATCATATTTTGATTGCTTGATTAGCCAGTGGGGTTGCAAAGGAATGATCGTCCACTTCGGTCTGTTTTTTGTGCTATTCTTTGGTATTTGCCCTTCAAATATGACTATCCATTGATACTTATAGACTAACCCTCATACCCATTCAAAGTTGCCTGAGCTATGTGACACCTGGGCTGTCAAAACTTTTACAGGCAAACTGGTTTGATAGACATGCCAACTAGAGTGTTGGTACAAGGCTAAGATTTGTAAGTTTTTCTTTTTGGTGCATAGTGTAAAGTGGAAAGATGTATGTAAATGTAAATGTATATTTTTTAATAATGTAGCAGTAATGTAGTAATAATATGGAAGTTTGGCGCTGAAGTCTTTTCCACTTTACACTGACAACTATTGTGCTATGTTTGACAGTGTGTGTATTTTCTATATGTATATATGCAGTTTCATCACATGCATTTTTAGAAGACTAATTCTAAATTATCCTTGGTTGGGCAAATAGTTGTATTGTTTGGTTTTATAGAATTGTATTATTTGGTGATAAAGCTGCAAAAGCAGTTAATGGTTATTTAAGGCAAACTCATAATGGTCACATCAAACAAATGTGTTGTGAGCAATGTGAACGGGAATAGCAGGAGTGATGATGATAGTTCTTGTTGCCTGCAGCTTCATCCGGCTGGCTGACTTCCTGATTGTGAACACCATGCACATTCTGGTGGTCAACTCTGTCACCACACTGCTGAATATCCTGAGGGAGAAGATCCAGTGCACCCCCCCGCAGGAGCTCATCCAGAGCTGGGATGCCCCAGAGACTGGGGATGACACGGAAAAGAAGGTATAGATGCAACCAACAGTTCACATCAGTGTTTTTCCTAAACTGTATTGCATTAGCAGACACAACCCAGTTTTGAATCTTGTAACATAGCTATATAAAATGTCAAATTCCATCATGACCTGCATACAGTTGTTCTCGTCACATTCCAAAATGTGTAAGGGGAAAGGCTGGATCTGTGAGAAATTAAAACCCAGGGAAATAATTTGGTTGGGTGGACCAAGCATGTGTGAATCTGTCTTTTGTGCCTGATGCATCTAACAGAGCTTTTCCTGGGGTTCATTTTCACATGCTTATTGACCTGAAAACATGATATTATAGCCTGGACAACTGATTTGCATCTCATTTCCTCATTTTCTTGTTTGATACCACCTGGGTAAAAGAGTGACTTTATGTTGCGCTGAATTACAGTGACTGGATCTCTTGCATGAATATCCTCTCCTCCTTACCTCTCCTCAACATCTCCTCCATCTCTCCCTTGATCAGAAGCCTGACCCAGCCACACTGCCCATGTTCGTGACAAAGCTGATGCTGGAGACGCATGCCTTGTCCTTCGAGCCATCAGTGGAGGACTTCCAGGTTTGTGGAGGTCACCTCTAAGGGCTCAGGGAAACGTCTCTCTGCTGGTGAAGTTTTCTTTTCATCTGGTCTGTTTTCTTTTTCCCTTGTTCCGGATAGACCTGCATTTCTGATATCGTCCAACGATTCCAGCACACGGTGCTGTCTATGGATCCCCTAGCGCCTGACAGCTACTTCAACGCCTTCACCCAGCCCATAATCAATGGCAAGGTGAAAGACAATGAATGTGTTATGATGTTGTTGCTAGTTCATCCATATGTCTGCTATAGGTATGAATCTCATGCCATCATACTGATTCCAACTGCACTGAGAGTGTATGAATGTTCTGGCAGGTGGAGGAGAAGCTATGTGGAGACGGGCCAAGCGTGGAGGCCATGCTGGAGGAAGACAAGCACCTGCAGGCTGTCATCCAGAACATAAAGGTAACAATGACCATCTGGGCTATCGTAATCATGTGACCAAGGCTGTGTTTTCTAATAGTCAAAGTTTCAGGTCTGCCATGGCATCCAGGTGGTGGAAACAATGATCATAGTAAATGCAGTCAACAGGACAGCCCCTGCCTACCTCCAAGAACTCATCCAGCCCTACACACCAGCCCGACCCCTACGCTCAGCAGCAACTGGACGCCTTGCTCCCTGCATGGTCAAGGCAGGAGGTGCTCGTTCTGCTAGACATCGGCGTTTCGCCTACATCGCTCCCCAGTGGTGGAACGAACTCCCGGTCTCGCTACGGACAGCTCCTTCACCCCAGTCCTTCAGACGGGGCCTGAAGACGCACCTCTTCAGACTCTACCTGGACTGACCCAGCACACAATTGCTGCCCCCCCCCATCAGTGCTGTCGTAAATTGCTGTGCTTTTTAAATTGTCTCTTGTTGCCGCCTTTACCCTGACGCTCATTGTGCCGTTTGAAGTTGTTGAAGTTTGCCGTTCGAAAGTATATCGTACTAGTTGCCCTTTAGGCTGTAATTGTAAAAATCTGATAGTACTGCGTCCTCAAACAGACCTTGCTCTCAGCTGAGAACTGTCTCATTGTGGAACTGTACACATCCTGTCCCCGTACTGTCGCTGTACCTACTGTATGCACTTTTGTAAGTCGCTTTGGATAAAAGCGTCTGCTAAATAAATAAATGTAAATGTAAATGTAAATGCAGCCCTAATTAGCACATCAATCTGTGATGCCTTTGACTGATTGTCACCTTCTGGGGAGATAGTGGCACCGTAGGGAAATGGCAACAATGTTGGCACATCACTTCCTCGCTCTCTTTCCCAGGAAGCCCTCCAGGTCGCATTTGATTCTGCAAACATGTATGCCCAAACCTTCGATGGGGTCCGCCTCTTCTTCAAGGAGAACGAGAGCCTGGACCTCGACGCACTAGAAGAGGAGGATCATGGTACTGGTGTCCGCTATAGGAATATCATATATAGGAGGATGAATAGTATATTTGTGCATTTTTACCCAGCACTGTCATCATTGTCATTCTTTTTTTTTCATTTTTTCAGCATTTGTGTATTTATTTTATCTATATTTTTACATGCTCTTATCGCTGTATCTATTACTGTCCCTTGACCTTTTCAAAACACTGTCTCGCCATTGATTAGCTGTCTCCTTTCGTTTGTGGTCCTTGTGCAGATGTGGATTTCTTTAAGGACAGACTGGAGAGGTACCATGGCCAACACGAGCAGGCCATCAACATCAGAGCTAAGAGGAAGATCGGCCTGCTGCTGATTGACACCACGCAGCTAAAAGAGACGCTGATACCGTCCCCACTACGCTGCCTTGAGGTGCCAAACTACGGACAGAGTCAGAGAAAGAGAGAGTGTCAGAGAGAAACAGACAGGGAGTGTGTGTGTGTGCGTGTGTGTGTGCGTGTGTGTGGTGTGTGTGTGTGACAGAGAGAGATTGAGAAATGGTCAGAGAAAAAAACAGACAGGGAGTGCGTGAGAGAGAGAATCAGTGAGAATGAAACAGCTAGGGAGTGAGTGAGAGATAGAGAGAGACTGAGAAACAGTGAGGCAGAAAGAGGAACAGCCAGGAGATGTAAGAGACAGAGAGAGACAGAGGTAAAAAGTCAGAGTCAAAGAGACAAAAAGGGTTTCTCCCAAACAATAATTTAGGCAAGGGAATAAAGTATTATCATGGCTATTTTCATAACTACGTTGCCCTCTGTGGTTTGCAGGCCATTAACAAAATGTTACCAGTTTTGGCCAAGAAGAGGATGGATGACATCATCGCTGAAGCACAGGATGCACAGTTCAAACTGATGACCACGCCCGCGACAACTGCTGAGTTCGTTCTCTCCCTGACTTTCCTGGAGGAGATTTCAGAAAGGGTAAAAGCCTGGCAGTCATCTTGTAGTAAAGCTTCAATACTCATCTGTTTATATGAATAACGCATTTAGCAGCAGGGCTTGTACCTGAAAGGTTGCTGGTTCAATTCCCCACTAAGGCACTGTTGTTGTACCCTTGGGCAAGGTGCTTAACCAAAATTGTCTCAATATTTAGCTGTATAAATGGATGAAATTGGAACCTATATAAGTCACTCTGGATAAAAGTATCTGGTAAATGACAGTAATGTAGTATTTATTAACAATGTTACACTACATTACCTGTTTAGGATGATTTTTTTTATTTTTATGGTAGCAGTGTGTAGTAATAGTGGGGGTCAGGGCTTGAATCCCAAAGGTTGCTGGTTAAATTTCCGGGTAAATATCCAGCAGTATGAATGAATTACGTAAAAACCATAAGCTCTTTTAGTCTAAATAAGACCATCTGCTAAGCAAATGTCATGTCTTTATTCAGTTGGGTATTTTATGGAGCGATCTAGGTGAAGGATCTTTCTTAAAGGTGCTAGATACCGAAGCAACTCCCTCGGATGGTTATTCTGACCACCATTATGTACCATCAGATTGAGATAGTGGAGGTGCAATCGGAGACGGTGTCCAGCCTGTTTGAGCTGATCGAGCAGTACCACGTCCCCACGGCGGCCGAGGACATGGCGGTCTACGCCACCCTGAAGCCGTCCATCTCCAAGGTGCGCAGCGCCATCGACAAGGCGGTGGGCGAGAAGGACGCCAACATCAGCAAGTTCTGCCAGAACTTGCAGCACGACATCGCCGAGCTCAACAAGGAGGTCAGGAGGGTCAAGGAGCAGGCGCAGGTAACCCCAGAGCTGAATGATTTTACAGCTCTTATCCGTTACTGATTTTCCAGAGATCTTATTACCTGCATAAATTCTATATGTGCGTCGTTTTGAATACAAATTCTTTTCTGTTCCAGAATGCGCTGATCCTGGACGTTAATGCAGAGAGGCCAAAGGTGAAGCTTCTGCTGGGAGAGATTCAGATCTCCATTGACGAGCTGCAATCACAGGCCTCCCAGTTTAAGTCATTCCAAAAGAACTTCAAGGTAGTGCATGCATTTTTCCACTAGAGGGCCTCATATCCCAGAATTTTGTCACAGCGGCAACAAATGAGAATATCTCTCTATCTAAACACTTTCTCTTATGCTCATTAATTAGTGAAGACAGAAACATGGCATATTTGAGAGACCAATAGTTTTATTGACAACTGCAGACCTACAGGTCTTTAATTACTCTAAGTACTGTGCTTTTCATCAGCTACCTGCCTTGGAATGTCTTAGATCTAATCACAAGATATTCATATCACCTCCATTCTACTATCCCATATGTAGAAGGGGTCTATTTAACCCTATTTGTGAATAACAGATACATCGAGGAATACATATGTAAGTCGCTTGAATTTACGTCTCAAAGAGTTAACGCCAGCCTAACTTCCACAGTTCTTTCCGTGACAATAGACTGCAGAAGAGTAGTTACCTTGTAAACCGGTGTTGTCGCCTCCTGCCGCTGCATACGATCCGCGGAGAGAGGTTCACATCGATCTCCCCCTCCCCAGGTGGAGGTGACGAGGTACGACGATCTGGAGGAGCTGACCGCCGAGGTGAAGCTGAAGCAGCTGCTCTGGGACTCCCTGGAGGAGTGGGACGTGCTGCAGGCCACCTGGATGGAGGTGACAGTGAACAGACCACGGTGGCCGCTTTACTGCGGTGCACCATCGTCTGCGCAGCCGTGCCTCCCGGGGCTGCCGCGCGAAGGGAGAGAGCGCCGAGACTGCACCTGCGCTTTGCTTTGGTTTGAGGGCTTTTAGTGGAGGAGCGGTCACTAATGAGTACTCAGTTGCTTCCTGCACCTCATCGATTCCTGCTGCTAGAGAAATCGGCCATGCTTCCATGTGCTGTGTCTTAATCAGTTCTTCACAACAGATCGTTGTTGATACTCTGTAAAATCAAATGGTTATGTTTATTTTTTTAGAACTCATACTGTAGCTCTCCCATTAAAACGTAAATGTGTACAGTATTCAAATCAGTTGAAAAGCTTCACACTGAAGCAGTCGTTTTTCTTTCTTTCTTTTTTTTTTTGCTTTCAGAGCAAGTTTGAGGACCTGGACCCTGAGGATCTGAGCGCTCAGGTGACAAAGTACATCAAGTACATCAGCCAGCTGGAGAAGGGCCTGCCGCCCAGCAGCGTGGTGCCCAAGCTGAAGGAGCAGGTGGAGACCATGAGAGAGAAGGTGTGTGCAGCAGGAGGCCTTCATCAGCCCTCGCTTCATCCTCAGCATGGGGAACTTTTTAAATGTAACCCCAATCAGTGGATGAGAATGGCTACAGGAAAGGGACATACATGTGCGACTCTTAAATATGTCCCCCAGAAGCTGTCACCCATATTGTCAGCAAAACTGCAGATCTTACAATATTGAGTTGCACATGTCTAAGCTGCTAACACTAATGTTATCAGATGTCTCTGACAAGAATGTTCTTAACATTAATGCTAAAGTTGACATGCGAGCATTTTGAACTTAGAATTCCGTGGTGCTTTTGTCAGTTCCCAGACAATCTTCTCATGGTGTATGTAGGCATACCTTGAGAATACCAAGGAAGCCCCTTAACCCCTTTATGTGTTAACTGATGTGTGTGTGTGTGTGTGTGTGTGTGTGTGTGTGTGTGTGTGTGTGTGTGTGTGTGTGTGTGTGTCAGCTCGCCGTCATCACAGACCTGAGGAACCCGGCCCTGAAGAAGCGGCACTGGGACATGCTGGAGCGGATCGTGAATGCCAACCTGCTGGAGGGGCCTCCCACACTCGCCACACTGCAGGAGCTTGACATCTTCAGCTTCGCCGACCAGATCCAGGAGGTCAGCCGGTCCCGTCAGGCAGTCTCACCTTTACTAAATACCAAGAGTGTCCAACCCTGTAAGGACTGATCTTTGATCAATTCTGCTTTGATTTCCAAAGGTGTCAGGCCAGGCTTCAGGGGAGGCCTCTCTGGAGATCATCTTGAAAAAGGTGAGGAGGGTGGGAGAGTGTAAGGAGTGGAGGAGTGGCCATTTTTGTTGTGGCTATTTCCATAAGGCATTGGTCCTTAGTAAGAAAAGATTTTCAGATGTCTGTTCCTCTTGCATGTCATTTGTATATCTGCATGTCAGGTATGTCAATTCTATTCACTTTCGGTGCACATGCTTGATGTTTTCCTGGCTGATGTGTCTTATATATTCTTTTTCTTCATCTTCTCCTCCCTCTCAGTATATGATTTGAAATTGAGTGTCACTCCATCTTTTCCTCTGTGTCAGGTGGAGGAATCCTGGAAGACCGCTGAGTTTGTGGTGCTGCCCCATCGCGACTCTAAGGACGTGTTCATTCTCGGGGGAACGGATGAGATTCAGGTGAGGCCTGTGACATCATGGCTTCCACAGCTTTGTGAGCGTCAGAGCGCCAGTGCTGCTGGGTGTATTAACGCGCCCCTGTAGAGTGCCGGTACCTGATGGTGGCCTGATGGTGCTTGTTGCCGCATGCCCTCCGCAGGTGCTCCTGGACGACAGCGTGATCAATGTCGGGACCCTGGCATCCTCGCGCTATGTGGGTCCCATCAGGGTGCGGGTGAATGAGTGGCAGAAGCAGCTGGCTCTGTTCAGCCAGACTCTGGTAAGAGAAACAGGACTCACTCAGCCTAAATACTCTCTGAGAGCTAACATCACCACACTCAGGTTAAAGATCAAAGTATACCACATATATTAGTTATTAATTCTTGCAATTTTATGTTGTGAAGTGGCAATAACTGATGCATCATGTAATATCTGTTACTTTGGTGCTGTTGATGTTGATTGATCTGTTACTTTGGTGTTGCTGTTCTTTTAACAGTTAAATTTTGCTTAGCTAACGCCAGTACGAATCTGTATCTCAGCAAACAGCACGCCCTCATAAAGTGTAACGGTGTGGGTTCTTCACTGTCACTGTGACTCAGGATGAGTGGCTGACGTGCCAGAGGAACTGGCTGTATCTGGAGAGTATCTTCAGCGCCCCAGACATCCAGAGGCAGCTGCCCACCGAGGCCAAGATGTTCCTGCAGGTGGACAAGTCCTGGAAGGATATCATGAGGAAGGTGAACCGGATGCCAAACGCCCTGCGTGCCGCCACTAAGCCAGGTGAGCGCAGCACCAAGTCCTGTCAAAGAACCTGAGAGGTTCTAAGTGTGGATAGGGCCACCTTGTTTTGTACTACATCATAATGAACATTGATAGGATTTTCTTTCTGAGCTCTGGTCCAATCACACTGGCTAATTTAGCTCTTTTCTGCTCTAACATATAGTCTCAGAGTATGGACAAGTTAACAGCGTGACTCTTCCAGACGGAAATGTCTTTACATTGAGACAGGCTAGTGTAGTGCATTGGTGAGAAACTAGGCTTGTAACCGCAAGGTTGCGGGGTCAGATCCAAGATGGGATGCTGTCATACACTTGAGCTTTATGCTTCAGTTTCTTTAGTACATTGGTATGGGCATTTGCCAATAAGCAGATAATTGAATGAGGAAATAGTTGGCACTCTTTGCATAATCGTATGTCTTCATGCCTTATGCAGGCATACCTCAATCTTTCTGGAAGTAAGCAGCTCATGCATTCTCTTCTCTTTTTGAAAAATGATCAAATTATACTAACCGAAAGGGTACTGGTATTAAATTTTGGGTCAAAATATGTCCCATGACTATTGAATCGTTTGAAGTTGTTGAAGTTTGCCGTTTGAAAGTGTATCGTATTAGTTGCCCTATAGGCTGTAATTGTACAAATCTGATAGTACTGCGTCCT
Organism: Megalops cyprinoides; assembly: GCF_013368585.1. Lineage (NCBI taxonomy): Eukaryota > Metazoa > Chordata > Actinopteri > Elopiformes > Megalopidae > Megalops > Megalops cyprinoides. Next base: position 13,431,166 of record NC_050604.1, read on the forward strand.
CAAACAGACCTTACACTCAGCTGAGAACTGTCTCATTGTGGAACTGTACACATCCTGTCCCCGTACTGTCGCTGTACTTACTGTATGCACTTTTGTAAGTCGCTTTGGATAAAAGCGTCTGCTAAATAAATAAATGTAAATGTAAATGTAAATTTCACCAGTTCTTAGAGGTTTTTATTTGTTTTTTTGTCAGGTCTACTGGAAATCTTCCAGAATAACAATGCCTTACTGGACCAGATACAGAAATGTCTAGAGGCGTATCTGGAGTCAAAGAGAGTCATCTTTCCCAGGTCAGTGAGAGGTACTCAAAGAGAATGGAATATGTGCATTTGTTTGAAAATCCTGGCTGTGGGGCTTGCATGATCTCATTGTAGCCATTAAGCTAAAGCCTTTCATCGTATAGAATGACATGCAAATGCTGGTCTAGCCTTTGAGGCACAATATATCATAGTAAGCTGCACAGAGTATGTACTATGTGGACGTGCAGGTTCTACTTCTTGTCAAATGATGAGCTGCTGGAGATCCTGGCGCAGACGCGGAACCCACAGGCTGTGCAGCCTCACCTACGCAAGTGCTTTGACGCCATCGCCCGTCTGGAGTTCGCTCTCCTGCCCCGCCCTCCCTCCAAGGCCCAGGGCGTCGCCCCCAAGGCAGAAGAGAAGTCCTACACCAATGACATTCTGGCCATGGTGTCTCCCGAAGGAGAGAAAGTGTGTCCCTCTGGGGTTTCTTGCTATTTTCTTATTTTCTTCTCTTTCTGACTCCCTACACCCAAAACCACCATGCATGTTTGCATTCCCATGCACACACAAACACACCCACACACATACACACACGCATGCTAAATATCTTTATGGCAACACAGATGTTGTGTATGGTCTGCTGCAATTCTACAAATTCTGTAAATCGAGAATACTGCTGTTTACACTCATGCCTTGTAGAGTTCCATGCTTGCAGTGTCGTGTTAAAGAAAGGGTCGGGCCTGTCCCTGTGTCTGGCGCAGGTGGGCCTGGGTAAGGGCTTGAAGGCTCGTGGGAATGTGGAGGACTGGCTGGGGAAGGTGGAGGAGGCCATGTTCTCGTCCCTGAGACGCCTCAGCAAGGCCGCCATCGCCGACTACCAGAACAGACCCAGGGTGGAGTGGGTGGTGGCAGGACACCCCTCCCAGGTGAAGCCTTTGACCAACAGCAATGCATACAGCACTCATAATGTTTACCTGTGAGAATACTGTGAGAAAGAAAAAAACCCTCGCGTCTGTCCTCCAGGTCGTGCTCACTATCTCCCAGCTTATGTGGTGCCGTGACTTGGACAACTGCTTGGAAGGTGACCATGACCACTTCCAAGCCCTGCAGGAGTTTGAAATAATCAACTTTGAGGTACAGCACAGATACAATGCAAATTTCCGGAATGTTTGCAATTTTGAATTCAATATCCACCTTATTCCGTAGTTCCTGAATTTTTTTCTGTCCTTGCACCAATGTTTTTCCCTCAGTTTTGGTTTGGCTCTGGTTTGGTCTCATGTTTGTTCCTTTGTTACTCCTTTTTTGGCCACATGACTGCACAGAGACTAAACGCGCTGGCTTCGCTGGTGCGTGGCCAGCTTCCCAGCCTGCACCGCAACATCATAACCGCCCTCATCACCGTCGACGTGCACGCCCGTGACATCGTCACAGACCTTGTCAAGGAGGAGGTAACCCCTGTCCTCCGTCCAGAGCGCTCCTGCTCAAACAGGCCTGTGCTATGCGTTTCACCCCAGAGGATTATGGGAAAATGATCTCCACAGTTCTCCCTATTGTGTTTGTGGTCGTGGCTGTAGGTGGATTCAAGCAGTAACTTTGAGTGGCAGAGGCAGCTGCGGTATTACTGGGACCTGGATTTGGACAACTGTGTGGCCAAGATGGCGCTGTCCCAGTACATCTACGGCTACGAGTACCTGGGCGCCTGTCCCCGCCTCGTCATCACGCCTCTCACTGTAAGCCATCTCTTTCATTCCTTATTGCCAATACATGACCTACCGGAATATGCGATGAGTAATCATGTCTCTTCCTATTGTGGTTTTCACATACACAGGCCATTCTACTATGCCTAATGCCATTTGTACTAATATTGGAATATTGGAATATAGCCTTTTCAGATTGTGAATTTCTGTTTCAATTTGTGAACTGCTGTAGCCAGTTGCGTAATTATCCAAGACATTTTGCAAACTAGTAGTGAAAGGAATACACAGACATGCATGTTTTTGTTTGTCAGTGTGTGTGTGTATGTTATGTGTGTGGACTAGTTTGGGTGCTCGTATTTGCGTGCGTGCGTCGTAGACGTGCAATGTACATGTCAATGTGTGCATCCATGTGTAGTGTTGCATGTGTGTATATGTGTGCTGTTTGGAGGCGATGTTTTTAATTGGAAACTCTCTCCATAAGCTCTCAGGAGTTAGTGACAGGGGCTGCTAATTGAATCAGTCTCATTAGCATGCTCTTTACTCTCCCGGCTCTCCGTGTGTGCCTGCCATTTCCCAGTGTTCCCCTCATCAAAGCTCTGTTGGAATGGCATGTGCTCGTTCTGTGGGGAAATAAAGAGGGTTCAATAGCTTGACTAATGGGGTCTGCTCCTCTGTATAGCGGCAGGCTTCTCAGTGCGTTACTGAAATGGAACTTCAGAGTCGGCAGTTAGCGTGCACTTGGGGGGTTCACTTGTCAATTTTGTTTCTTTTTTACTACTTGTCTAAGTGCAGCTCATTATTGTATTCCTTCATTTTGATTGCAGAAAATGCATAATTGCAATGGTCAATATTTGTATAGCACCTCTCGTGGACCTCAAGCACTTCACCATCACCAATGTTTTGCAACTGCATGGGTGATAGACAGGATTTTATATTATTACATTATTGGCAGCAGTAGCAGGCATTCTTTTCCAGAGCAGCTTACATAGGTTACAGTTTTGTACATTTACATTTACATTTATATTTATCCATTTATACAGCTGGGTATTTACTGAGGCAATTGTGGGTTAAGTACCTTTCCCAAGGGTACAGCAGCAGTGCCCCAGCGGGGAATCAAACCAGCAAGCTTTCGGTTACGAGCCCTGCTCCTTACTCACTATGCTACAGTGCCGCCCCTAGGATTTTGTTCCAGAATGCCACACATCAGCTGAGGTGTCGAGACAGGGAATGGTTTATACAGTTGAACTGGAGGATGAGTAGATGCTTTGACTGAAAGAGCCGGTTCAGAAGTGCACAGCGTTTATGGAGCCCGACCTCTGCCTGTGACAGGACCGCTGCTACCTGTGCCTGATGGGGGCGCTGCAGCTGGACCTCGGAGGGGCTCCTGCAGGGCCGGCCGGAACGGGCAAGACAGAGACCACCAAGGACCTGGCAAAGGCACTGGCCATCCAGTGTGTGGTCTTCAACTGCTCTGATGGGCTGGACTACAAGGTACCAGCTTTGACTCTGACATGCTATGGCCTCTGTTAGCATCCGCATCTCCCTCTCTTCCCCTGAGTCTCATTCTCTCTTCTGTCCCTTTATCATCTCTGTGTCCATCTCCACATAAATAATGTGTCTTTGCCTCTTTGTCCTTTCCCCGTTTTAAGAGCTCTTTGTGTCATCCTCTTTCCCTTTTCACCCTCAGATTGTGTGCACTTCAAGCATAAATTCACTAGGTGGCAGCACAACACTGGTGTATGAAGCAAATCTGCCAGTTTTATGGATGGATAGATTTGGATGGATAGATTAAATCTAGATTTAAATCTAGATAGATTTAATCTATGGATAGATTTATTGTATTTTATTATATTTTATTACATTATGTTGTACTGTATAATTAATGATATTGCTATAACTAAAGTGAAGGGCAGAGGGAGGATGTTAATTATTATACATTATTATACTCTGGTCAAGCTTTATTTACATGTACATTTATGCCCCCATGTCACAGATTTCATTTCCATCTCTCCGTTTAGCTGGGTCATCTGTCTGTCTCCATATTACAGCATTGTACTTCAGTACATTTGTTCATCTCGCTCTTGTCATTCATGAATTGATTTGTTTCCTGCCTCCCCATTGGTCAGATGATGGGTCGGTTCTTCAGTGGCTTGGCTCAGTCGGGCGCGTGGTGTTGCTTCGACGAGTTCAACCGCATCGACATCGAGGTGCTGTCTGTCATCGCCCAACAGCTCATCACCATCCGCAATGCCAAGGCGGCCAAGGTACCTGGTCTCCGTCAACCCCTGCCCTCCTCCTCCTGCCATTCAGACTTCCTTCTAAACACAATCTGCGCATAAATCACTCCTGCAAACAGCATTTTAAATAGTGTCATCTCATTTGAAATTGTAAAGTGTACCTGTGTCCATTGGTTCACATTACGAGGTGGTTAATCTTGTTAAGTTACCAAGACTGGTACCCTGGCTGATGGAACACAACATACTGGTGATTTGAAGTAAGGAAACCCTATGAGAAGGTTAGTTTGAGAAGCAAGTGATTTTGCCAATAGGGTGTTCCATCCTGAGTGTGTGTCTTTGAGTGCTGTTTTTTTTTTTTGCCAGTTGTCCAGGTTCATGTTCGAAGGCCGCGAGATCAAGCTAGTCATGACCTGCGCCGCCTTCATCACCATGAACCCCGGTTACGCCGGCAGGACCGAGCTGCCAGACAACCTGAAGGCCCTTTTCAGACCCATCGCCATGATGGTGCCGAACTACGCCCTGATCGCCGAGGTGAGAGAGAGGGAGGATAGAGAGGAAGACGAGATACTCTAGGGGTGAGGGAATTGAGCTTGTGGACAAGTTTGCTGGTTCAGTTCCCAGGTGGGGCACAGCTTTCATACCCTTAAACAAGGTCCTGTGAATTACCTCCACAAAGTCCATCTGTATAAATGGATAATATGCAACAGTGTAAGCATCGTAAGTTCCCTTGATAATGGCATCTGCTGAACGCATTAATAATGTAATGTGCATTGGCTTACAGACAGAGAGAGTGTTGAGTCAGAAAGGTCAGGGTTCCTCTCTATCAGCAAAACAGAGAGGACTTTATGTAACATTTAACATCAGGTGCATCTGTCGTGTTCCTTCGCCTCTTGCCCAGGTCATCCTGTACTCGGAGGGCTTTGAGTCCAGCAAGACCCTGGCCCGGAAGATGACCCAGATGTACAAGCTGTGCAGCGAGCAGCTCTCCCAACAGGACCACTATGACTTCGGCATGCGGGCCGTCAAGTCCGTGCTCGTCATGGCCGGGTGAGTGGGATCGGAGCCGTCATGACGGCGGCGGTCAGTCCTCAGAGCCGCAGTGATGACTGATCCTCAGAGCCGGAATGGTAGCTCGCCCTCAGAGCCCACCATTGCGTCACTTTCCCTTTGAAAAGAACCGTCTAGTACATGCAAAAAAAAAAAAAAAATCATCTGAAAATGTTTTTTTCAGCAAACAATCCTGCAATTCATTGTTATTCAATTGCCATTCCAGCTCTGACTCTTTACATGCACCTTTTGCCTCAGTTTGGAAATTGTTTGTCACTGCAGATTCCCCTGACTCACTAAGTGCATTCATTAACACGTGTTGAATGACTGGTATGGGTGAGGACCTTGTGTTTCAGTGCAACGTCTGCGTCAGTGATTTGGCTGATTCATTAAGGCTGTCCCATTATCATGAGGTGTGTGTGCGGCACTGGTGCACTGAGTGCTGCTCTGAATTATGGATGAAGTGGGAGGACAGTCAGCATGGCCTCTTTGATCTCTATTAGTCCATTTGGCTGGAGGAGGGAGCTGGCCCTCAGGAGAACATATTCAGTTACTGTTGAAGAAACAGACAAAGATAAAGGGACCAGGGACTCCTTGCTTGTCAGTGTGTGTGTGTGTGTACGCGTGTGTGTGTGTGTGTGTGTGTGTGTGTGTGTGTGTGTGTGTGTGTGTGTGTGTCTCGATGCTTGTCTGTGTCTGTGTGTGTGTGTGTGAGTGAGTGAGTGAGAGTGTGCATGTAGGTCAGGTTGTTTTTTGAGACACTGAAATTCATTTTCTATAACAGAATTCAGAGTGATTCTGTTGTTGTCATTAGCTACTTCTCCTTGAGGCATAGTTGTTTGCCATTAATCATTATCTTCCCTGGTGCCTTCGAGCTCCCCGTGGGTGACCTGCACATTGCCACAGTATGTGTGGTCTATCCAAAGACACTGACTGGAAATGCTGCTGTTGCCCCAGGTCCCTAAAGAGAGAGAACCCACACCTGTCTGAAGATGTGGTGCTGATCCGTGCGCTGAGAGACTCCAACCTCCCCAAGTTCCTCACAGACGATGCTGTGCTCTTTGGGTAAATGCAGCTTCGGTGTCGGGCGGTGTTGAGTGTTGAGAAACCATAGTCCTGACACACACTATAATCATCTAACTGTTCAGAAGAACGTTCTCTCTAGGTTCACGATGGTTGTAATCAAAGACCATGGTTGTTTATGGGCTGGAATAAATCATTTTCCCCAGCATGATCACACAGTTAACAGTTTAGCTTGTTCTTATATTTAAAGGATAGGAGAGATGCAATCCTAATTCAAACTGATGTAACAGTAGTGCTGAAATATTAGTAGGATGAAGAAGTAGGATGCAAACCAGCCGAAGCCTTCAATAAATTTACTAAATAAGACTTACAATCCTCAAAAAGACAAATCTTAATGTTTGTGTAAATATGAATGTGTTTGTATAGGTTTCTGTATAATGCTGCAAAGGGAAACATGCTTCGACAGACACGCGCTTACAAAGACAGAAATGCCAAAAAGTGTTAGCAGTAACACCCACAAACACACATCTGAGTTCAGCTTTGGCTTGCTGGGGGTTGTAAGTCTTATTTTGCATGTCTACCCGAGGGTTCAGCCTGAACCTTCACAAGGCTGTTTTTGGGTCCATTACAAAACTCCTTTGTCACACGGCCGGCTCCGTCCCCGCAGGGGCATCCTGTCCGACCTGTTCCCGGGCGTGAGCATCCCGGAGCACGACTACGGCGTGCTCCAGTCCACCATCGAGGACTCGCTGGTGCGGCGGCGCCTGCAGCCCCTGCCCAGCATCACCAACAAGGTGATCCAGCTGTACGAGACCATGATCGTGCGGCACGGCGTCATGCTGGTGGGCCCCACCGGCGGCGGCAAGACCACCGTCTACACCATCCTGGCCGACGCGCTGGAGGCGCTGCACGGCGCCGGCCACCAGAGCGCCTTCTACCAGCCGGTCAAGACCTACGTGCTCAACCCCAAGTCGGTGACCATGGGCGAGCTGTACGGGGAGGTGAACCCGCTGACGCTGGAGTGGCGGGACGGCCTCATGGCCCTGAGCGTGCGTGCCGGCGTCAACGACGAGAGCGACGACCACAAGTGGATCGTCAGCGACGGGCCCGTGGACGCCCTGTGGATCGAGAACATGAACACCGTGCTGGACGACAACAAGATGCTCTGCCTGGCCAACAGCGAGAGGATCAAGCTCACGCCCTCTATCCACATGGTGTTTGAGGTGGGCCTGGATGCATTCATTTCATTGGATGTCTTTATTGAGGGTTTAGGACCTTGAGACTTAAGACAGGAGAGTTTGCATAGGGTTCAGTATTGCATTGAGTTTGATATTTATAATATTAATTCAGGTACTGTGCTCAATAGTACAGCAATAGTGCCCTGTTTGGATTTGAACTTGCAGCCCACAGGTTACAAGTCCCTTTCCCTAATGACTTTCTGTTCTCTTATTTCTGCTCCCAGGTCCAGGATTTGGCTGTAGCTTCTCCTGCCACGGTCAGTCGCTGTGGGATGGTATACATTGACTCCAGTGAACTCAAGTGGATGCCATATGTTCAGACCTGGATCACAGGGCTGTCAGATAGAGTAAGGCCATTGTGTGCTTCACTACTAGTTTGATTTTTCTCTTGTTCCTCTGTAGTTGCAAGGCCTACTTTCTGTGGTGAAAAGGTTTTTTGTTTTTTACTTCAATACTTCCCTTGTCTCCCTCTTATCTCTCTTTAATTAGCCAGTCTGTCAGTTAATCAATTAATCAACCAAGCAGTCCACATTGCACAGAGCACGTCCAAAGACAAACAAACCGGAGAGGAAGATAAAAAAGATGAGAGAGCCAGGATGAGAAAGTGGTGACAGACAAAAAAACTATCGTAAACAAAACCTTAATAATACCATTGGCAAAGCTAGACAACACTGCTATAAAAGAACTGCAAAGTACAACAACTACAGTGTGTTCCAATTTTAGGTTCGTTTTAGCAGTGCTATGCACATGGTGTTTCCCTAACGTCCCTGTTGTATCTGCAGCTTTCTGAGGAGATGCAGACATACCTGCTGGAGCTGTTTGCTCAGTATGTGGAGGCGGGGCTGCAGTTCGTCAGTAAGAACTGTGTCCAGGCCATGGGGCAGGTGGACATCAGCAAGGTGACCACTCTGTGCTGCCTGCTGGAGGCTCTGCTGCTGGGCCCAGGTGGACCCAACCTCGGAATGGTACATCTCAAAAGCACTGTGCCACACTGCACACGGCAGCCCTGAGTTACACGCTGAATATACATACAACACAACATAAAGTTCCTGCTGATGGTACTAATCATACCACACTTATCTACAAGGAGTATTATTTTCAACACAGTGGAATTTATGTGCGCATACAAATACACGTATACACACACACACACACACAAAAGTAGTATATATTTAGGCAATGTTTTTATATGCTTTCTGACTCCTTAGAGAAAATATATTTAAGACCTGGTAGCTCTGGTGTACACATTCAGTACATTAAACTCACGTTCAAATTGGTGCACAGTTGCGTATACTTGGAGATGATCAGCAGTTGTTGTCATTATCAGTGTAGTCAGTGTGTGACTGTAGTGACCGTCCTCTGCAGCCTGATAAATTCAACAGTGGCCATTTCCTCACTGGTCCTTTCTTTCAACCCAGGGGATGAATAAGCTTAGCAGCATCCTGTGCCAGACGTTTGTGTTCTGCTACCTGTGGGCAGTGGGCGGGAACCTGACAGAGAGCCACTGGGATGCTTTCGACTCCTTTGTCCGGCAGCAGTTTGAGGATAACAGTGAGGCAAAGGTAGGGCGGGGTTCTTTGAATGGCAATGCGTGAGTGATAAGCCTCAGCTGCAATCGTGGTTCGATCATTCCGCCCTCCGCAAACACTCTCTCTCCCAGTACATATACATTTCTCTTTCATCAATTGAGGAAGAGGGGAAAGGACTTCAAAGTCCGAGAAACGTCATAATTACAGCACCAACAGTGTTCACAAGAAGTTAAGGAACTGTAATTGAAATCTGAAGGTTATAGGTTTGAATACCTAGCTCCTGTGGCTGTGCTCTTCTGGTAATTATGCCCAGTTCCTTCAGGTCAAATATCCAGCAGTAATATGTGAGGTAATTAAGTTATTATTGAATGTAATGGATAGGTAGCAGAACTAGGCAATAAGAGTGTAGCTGCAAGTGAAATGGGCAGTCATCCATCTCCTGAGACTCGGGGGTGGAGTGGTGAGTCATTCAGGGTACCTGTGGTGTGCCATTCTAGGCCCTGAGCGGAGATGGGCATTTTATAAAATGGAAACCAATAGATCAGGTTTAACTGTGAACATTCACAGAAAAGATGTTATTTTCATTGTAATCGCAGGAGAAAACCATATGTTGAAATGAATACATTCACCAAGTGTTTTTTTTTTTTTTTTCTAACCTGGACTGCACAACGGATGAGAAACGTTTCCAGACATCATTGTAGGCCAAACATTTTTATGCTGCGTGTTAGCAGGTCACTGTGCCAGCTCTGTGTCGGTATGGATTGAGTGAATTTAAGTTATGAGCTGGACACCACAGTCACCTGGCTTAAGTCCCACCGAGAACCTTTGGAACCAGATGGTGGCTGATGCATTTAAGCAGAACACTGAGAACCTGCTGGGAGCTTTGGATTGCTCTGGTCCTTTCACTGATGCTGAAAACAGCTGGCTTACACTGCTTCTGTCCATAACCCCGATAGCGAAGGCGATCTGACACACTCTGGAAAAGTGTTCCCGACTGCAGTTTTTCCAACGACCCCTTTGGGTAGTTAGACACAGATTTCTTCCGCTCTGCTCAGTGAAGGCTTGATGGATCTGATGTCATGCCTCCCGAGGGAATGAAAAAAATCTGCTGATAAAGAACTTCCTCTTAGGGTCATATGTCACCTCCAATTTCAACAACGTCAAAAGCTAATAACAAGCTTGCAAGTTGTGCAGCCGCTCAGCCTTCTTAACTAGGCATCCATCCATTTATTCAAAGCCCAGAGTTTGTCACGTAAATGCTGAAATGTATATGAGCTTATATTTTAACAGAACTTCTCTGAAAAAAACAACAGTTCTGTCTCGTCACTCTTGTGGCTGCTCTTTCATCCAAAAACTTGGGTCAGTTCCAACTCAAAAGATGAATCATTATCTTTATCTCCTAAGCACTTATGGTGTAGTGTAGTGTTGTTTCTCCTCTGTTTCATTGTACCAGAGGGACATTTTGTGTTGATGATTTTGAAATGTTTTGAATTTTTTCAAATGTTTATGTTTCCTTAGTCACTTCTTTTTATTTTGCATGAATCAGTCTGTGTCAGTGGACCCGCGATTACAAACAGATGTTAAATGGCCGTATGGATCATGAAGAAAGCCCCATACCGGCTTTCAACCTAGATACTTCAGAATAAATTTTACTTGCAGTGTGATAGGGCCTCTAGAAACACCACACAGTAAGTGCAGCCACAGGAGGTATGGTGCTACGATCTATTAAAGTTAAGTCTTATTGTATTGCAGAGTACCCTCTTCTGATTGCTAGAGTACTGTACATTTCCCTTTTCTCTGCTTTTACTGTGAAGTTTCTATTTTCCCACCCTGCTTTGTCTCTGTGTGAATGGGGGCCTGTTGGTCAGACTGCCAGGCAGGCAGCCAGCACCCAGCTGCAGCTCTGCCAAGCATGCAAACCGCAACACGTTTCATTACGCACGTTACTGTGGAAATGGCGTCTTCCCTGGGTGAAAACAGCCCCATTACTCACCTTCCTAAGGATGCAGGACGGAGAGCGCACCTAAGAAAAAAAACGCAGCTCCCTTCAGAAGGCAGAACACTGCCCCTAGTGTAGGAAAGAGAGAGAGCAATACTCTGGTGTGAAGAGCACAGCTGACTGATTATATAGTGCCTTTCATTTCCGTCGTTATCAGTTAGAATAGATCATTTTTATGCAGGGAGCACTATGGAAGAGCACATTTACACACAAATGGAAAAGGAGTGTAAGGTTGAAATATAAATGTAGTTATTATGTTTTATTGCTCTGATTCCTCCCTGCCATTGTGTTTCTCTCTGAGCCGCCAGTGCTGATTTTGTACAGTAAGCACATTATGTACTTTCTGTGCACTTGTTGTCTGGCAGCAGCTGGTCCCTCCAGCATTTTAGAATGTTTTATTTGTGTTACATCTGCACCTGCTGTCCACTGCAGTGAGCTCAGGTGAGTCTGCCTGCGGAGGTGCCAGTCAGGTAAACATGCAGACGGTAGGGTGTGTGTGTGTGTGTGTGTGTGTGTGTGTGTGTGTGTGTGTGTGTGTGTGTGTGTGTGTGTGTGTGTGTGGGTGCGTGTCTGTTTGTGTTTTAAGAGGATTTCACAAGGTTTCACAGGAGTGTCAAGCTGAAAGGGCAGATTCTAACTGGTACTTTTTTTTTCCAATCTGTTTGTCACATTTTATCTCTGTTATCAGATCAGAAAAACTGCACGTAAGGCACAGAATAAAGTTTACAAATTTGATCTGCCCACTGCATTTCCACATATCAGAAACATTTTGTTTAGAGAGAGATGTCTATGTACCCTCTATGTGTCTGTAGCTGCCCACCTCAGGAGACCTATGGAGTGTGTACATGGACTTCAGTCAAAAGCGCCTGGAGCCCTGGGAGAAGATCATCCCCGCCTTTGAGTATGACGGGGACATGCCCTTCTTTGAGATGCTGGTTCCCACAGCAGACACGGTGCGCTATGGCTACCTAATGGAGAAACTCCTGTCTGTGCGCCACTCCGTCCTCTTCACTGGAATTACAGGCGTCGGGAAGGTATGGCCAAGTCACCACAGTCAGCCTCCTGGCAGTCCATTGTAGTCGTTTGGTAAGCCAGACTTGGGCTTGTATGTGAACCAGGACTTGTAAACCTAAGGGTTAAGGGTTTGAATCCAGAATGAAGCACTTAATTGCCACCGCCTCAGTGAATGTTAAGTGTTATAAATGAATACCACATGAAATGTTATTCATTCTAAATAAGGGCATGTGCTAAGGAAATCAGTATTGAATAATATTGTAATGCCTATGGACTGGTAATCTTGCTGTTTGGAGGGAACACATTTAATTCTGCATAACTGCAAAGCGCATTGAAAGATGAGAATAGCTTTTTTTATACATTCTTGGAAATGCATGGCTTTTCTCTGAGGTTCATCAATGACACTGAACTGTCATCAGTTTGGAAATATGTCACATATCTTTGAATTTGCTTTGTGTTAGCATCCAGCACTTAACAGAGGACAGAACAATAAGTAGTTGTTGAAGAGCGGAGTTGTCGAAGAGTCTCAGTGTTAATGTGTGGCATTCCTTTCCTCCTCCCTCAGTCTGTGGTTGCTCGGGGGCTACTCAATAGCATCCAGGATAAGGCAAGCTACGTACCCGTCTACATCAATTTCTCTGCCCAGACCTCCTCCGCGCGGACACAGGAGATCATCGAGTCGAAGCTGGAGAAGAAGAGGAAGACAGTACTGGGTGAGAGGAGGGAGTTTTGGTCTTCAGTATAGCTATAACTTCTGTCCCCTCCAAACGATTTGAAAATGAGAGGCCCCCTGTAAAATCAAGGTCTATAATAGTTCAGGGTGTGAGTACTCCTCATATGCAAAATTTAATATGTGGCAAAGTGCAAAACATATAACTAGTGATCAGATTTTTTTCCCTTGCTCTTCTCTTTGCTGTTGAAGAACACTGTGTCCATAAAACGTAAACCTCTAAACCATGATGAGAGCAAAGGATCTCAGATAATGAGCCTCAAGTTGTGAAGCAGATAAAAGCTTTACTTTTCACGCAGCACATTGCTTCCACAGTGAGTTGTATCGTTAGATGTTCTTGTATCCCCTGAATGGGATGAAGAAAAAACAACAGATGGGGAAAAAAACCCCCCTGCACTGGGTTAACGTGAAAATATTGTGTTGGTGGAGAGCTATGTAGGCCTGTCCAGCCTGGTCTCTTGAAGTGAGGTCTAACCTGAGGTCTCTCTTTTTTGACCCCAGGGGCTCCCTCAGGGAAGAAGGTGGTGATATTCGTGGACGACCTCAACATGCCCAAACTGGACAGCTACGGCTCCCAGCCTCCCATCGAGCTCCTGCGCCAGTTCCAGGACTTCGGTGGCTTCTACGACAGGGAGAAATTCTACTGGAAGGCAATTCAGGTAGACTTCTTACCGTGCTCCAGGGCCCTCTGAAGAGCCTTCTGTTTCCCAATGCTGGGAATTTCCAAAAGACCTATTTAGATTCGGATCGCTGTGTGGAAAGGAATTGTAGATTATGTAACACTCAGTAATAAATTTCTTTAATGAACATTTTCATATTCAGAATGCTAACGCAAATACGCAGCGTGCAAAACTTTTAAGGTATTGCCAGTATCTACCCAATCATATTTTCATGATTTACTTTCATCCTTTGAAGTGGAATCCTACTGATTCATGCGTCTCCAGCTGCAGGGTTAGCTCAGTAATGATTTTCCTGTCAGACACTCTGTTAACGTTGTCTGAAGAAGAAGAAAAAGAGCTAAATAACATATCCAATACAACTAATACATTCTAGATGCATTTAAATATGTATAAGATCTTTATGATATACAAATGATATTTTCAAAGGTAAGCATGCAAGTCATTTTTAGCACATTTTATAGATTATAGATTACAATATAAAAACACATCATGAAAGGCAGGTATGTGGATCATTATTTAAGCAATCCTTTTTGACATTGAATACAGCAGTACAATTTCAAAATGAATGCCAGAAGTGAGTGTAGGGTATAAGTATATCTCTCACATCTGATGCATTTGGAATGAGGGGATCTTGGAGGTGCTGAGAACTGTGCGTGGAGGGATTGGATTGTATGGTGGCGGGGCGAAAAATGTGAGGAAGATCACAGAGTTCTTTGAAGCCACAAGGAGAGGTATTCCGAGGCGTGTTCCATTGTGAAGTAATGGAAAAAATGATGAATAATTCAGAGCTTATTAAAAGCTTCCTGTCAGAAGTGGTTATTTATTATTATTACATCTACATCGCTGCCCTCATAGTGCATAGGGCTGAGAACAAAGCAGGTGTCTGTGGTGAAACGCAGACTTAATGAGACAAGACAAGCTTAAAGGGCACCTAATTTTGTGCTCCAAAACATCATCAGTAGTTTATCTTACAATTAACTTTGAACATGCACGTCTAATTTGAGCCTGAAGTGGATTTTAGGCTTTATGGAAGAATTAAGGAAATATTTCAAAGTAAACCCTGGAGAAAGTATTTGGTTGGACCTCCTGAGTACACCACAAGTCAGTGGCCTATACAAGACTGATTTATAAATGTTTGGTGCATGCAAAGGAACTCTTTGCCTTGGTTTTTTTTTAATCTCATTGGACAACTCTAGATGCCTTTTAAATGCCTGTGTATTTAATATCAGGTTGGATCTCATCGTGAACTGGTAGCGTGTCTTGAAAGAATACATTAAAAAGCATCAAAGAGCTAAAATATTGTAATAACAGATACCAGCATTTACTCCACGCTAAAAGGACTAGATGTTTAATTTAATTGGGCTTTTTGTACCAATGAATGCACAACATGAAATTAATGGATGGAATTGCTGAAGCAAGTAAATGAATGTGAGAAATGTGTTCCCGCCTGACATCTCATTCCAGTACCCTTGTTCTTCCCACACCCATCTCCCTGCGCCGTCACCCCCGCTCCCTTTGTCTCTGCAGGACATGACGATCGCGGCGGCCTGCGCCCCACCGGGCGGCGGTCGCAACCCGGTAACGCCCCGCTTCCTCCGCCACTTCAGCATGCTGTGCCTGCCCACGCCCTCCGAGCACAGCCTCAAGCAGATCTTCAAGGTCAGCCTCCGAGGCCCCGCCCGCATCCCTCGCCTAATCCGCACACAGGAGCTCAGCGACCCTCACTGAGTCCACGGCGCATCAAAGTCGTGCCCAGATTAGCAGTTAAGGGTTGCTTCAGAAACAAAGGCCCCTTCGGAAGATACATCACGCTTCCGCATGTAGAAGATGGTGTGGCAAATCATTTGTAGACTAGCAGCAAGGAAAGGCACATTTGGCTTGTAAGGGGGGCAGAAAAATGAGCAGAATCATGGGAGCATCAATCATTTTCTTTAAAAATGACCTTTCACTGCTGTCATTTATTGCTAGTTCAATGATAAAATGATTATTACATCTGTAACGCAATACAGTTTCTGAGCAATAAACTGTGTGCCTGTAAGGTGACTCACCTGAATATAAATGAGCTTCCTGTAGCTTCAGCTGTTACCCGGCAAGTTAGCTTCTCAGTGGGGCTGTTGCGCGGCTATAAAGATGTGCGCTTGCGGTTTTATTGCCATCACTAATCGGTTCGCTGTCGGAAATGTGATCGGTCATTTTTGGCATCCTTGAAGTAGAACAAACCTAAGAATGATCCTTTATTTTCATACCCATATTGAAACAGGATACACAAAAATAGCTTTGAATTTGTAGGCTTTTAACAGCAGTAGAACCAGGATATAAACCAAGTTTGACACAGACGGCCCAGAGGAGTTGATAGATTGAAGCCTGCTCCTACTTGTGGTTGTATTCAGAGCCAGTGTGACACTAGCAAATAAAGCCTGCTTGCCCTTATGGCATGTCATGCTTTGCTGAGGCTATTGAGTGAACTGCGTCTGTTTTCATGCTGTAACACAAGGGCCCATTACTTGGTCAGTTCACCTCCCATCGGTCCTCAGACCAACTGAGTAGGCCTGTCACGTCTGTGCTCACTGTATGGTATAGCTTCATTCAACTGTGCCCTCTCCTGTCCACACTCCCAGGCTATCCTGAGTGGGTTTCTGGCCGACTTCCCCGCGGCAGTGAAGCAGACGGCAGACAGCATCGTGGAGGCGGCGGTGGAGATCTACCAGCGTATGAGCGTGGATCTTCTGCCCACCCCGGCCAAGTCCCACTATGTCTTCAACCTCCGAGATCTCTCCAAGTGTGTGCAGGGTGAGAATCTCTGCACATCAAGGGCCGCCTGACACCAGAGTGGGTGTTATCTGTCGTCCCACATAAACGCAGGCTGCTATGGTTCTCGAAGACCTCTGAAAATATCTGAATCTTAGCTTTTTCTTTCATAGCTAGGACTTTGTCAATTGTTCAGGTGCTATGTCTTGCAATATCAGTGTGTTGATATTGATAACCAGCAGGGTGGGATGCTGCCTTCTACATTAAGCCACTCTAAAGTCATCGTTGTCTGGTATTTACTCCTACGGGCATCCACAAGTGCGTCTGTGCATAAAATATTTTAAGGAATGCATCTCAAAAGTAGTGTTCACCTGCAACTCCGTAAGTAGCACGTTTCTCTGAATTTGTTTATTGCAGCAATAACATATAACTTAAAATCTTACTTTTATTCTAGCCACATCACTGAAAAAACATGGAAAATATGACTCTCATCTGAATGGTAGCTCAGGCATGTAAAATAAATAAAATGTGAGCACTATGTAACAGCAGAGAAAAACCCAAGATGGTGATCATTTATGCTGTCATGCAATCTGACAGCCAGGAAGCACGCCCCCCAACACACACACACACACACACACACACACAGACACACACACACACACACATACCCGCACACACTTTACACAATCAGTGCATTGCATAAGGCCCCCCACCCGGGAGCTGTTGTCAGATGCTCGCTCGGGTGAGGGCGCGTAAGGTCGACACGGGGGCGGCAGCCGGCCCCGCAGGCCAAACGCTCCCCTGCTGTGCGCGTACGGGCCTCCTGCCCGCTGACTTCTGGCTGTCCTGCCCCGACCCGCTGCAGGGATGCTGCAGTGCGACCCGGGCACGGTGCGGGACCAGAACCAGATCTTCCGGCTCTTCTGCCATGAGTGCCAGAGGGTCTTCCACGACCGACTCATCAACAACGAGGACAAGACCTACTTCAACACCATGGTCTCCGAGATGGCCAGTAAGAGTCTCCTCTGTGCTGCCAATTCATCTTCAACAGTATGGTTTCATATCAGCAAGACTACTTCAGGAAGTCTCCACATCACCCATAAACTAACTAATAAGTAATGCCCTCTGGTGTCCCAGAGGCTGTTAATCATTGGATATTGATCCATTGTTACACTATTTAGCAGAACATTTTATCTTGTTGTCATACCACAAAGCATGGCTTCTGTCAGAATTTCAGTAGTTATCTACACATGTATGAAGACACGTGTTTCTGTCATTATTTTTATTATATTTTCTAGTGGTGTTTGCCCAAACTGATGACATTTCTCTTTCAGGTAAATATTTTGGATTCAACTTAGAGCCCAGTTACTTTGTGACCAAACCAATCATCTTTGGGGATTTCATCAAGGTACCCAGTTCAGCAGTTGATACAAATAATGTGGCATGCTAGCAAGCTAGATAAATATGTGCTGTCACTTAGATTTAGTGTTAGTATAGCAAGGCAGCAGCTGCACATTAGTCTACTGTTTTCAATGTGTAATAAAGCTGATCTAGTATGTGCTTACAGCATGCAAAGAACTGTAGTTGTTGTTTATCCAGAATATAATTTATGATAACAGCAGAGAGGACATTTAGGAAATGTTACTTTGATTTTTAACCTATGATAGACAAGGATGAAGACATTAGAATCAGCACAAGTGAGTTGTGTGTCATGAAGAGCTGTGATTTGTAATCTGATAAGAACAACTCATGTTCAGCATACCACGCTAGGAAATAAACATACATTTTACGTAATGTTAAGGTATCATTCATTAAATGAATACATTTTGCCTCGTTTTTTTTTTTTTTTTTTGATTGTCAGGTGGGGGCAGACAAGGCTGACCGTATATATGAGGACCTCACGGACATAGAGAAAGTCCGCTCGGTTCTGAAGGATTACTTGGACGATTACAACATGACAAACTCCAAGGAGACCAAGCTGGTTTTCTTCCAAGATGCCATTGAGCATGTCTCAAGGTTACTTTGATTTCTCCTGCTGTGTCAGCTCTTGTACTGTTTTTTTTTTCTTCCCCTTAAGGGCTGATGCAGTGTTTTGCAATGCATCGTGCCATAGTGATGGGTAAAAAATAAAATTACCAGTAATGAATTTAAAGCACAGAGTATGTCTTGGTTGCTACAAAATTGGCATTCCACATGCAGAACTGTTTAGAAATTGAAATCACAGGAGACCTGTGCCGCTTGTGGACCAGCAGAGGATAATTTTGAATATTTGTGCTAAGCAATTCTCCCTGTTCACAGCTTCTGTTAGCTGACATTTGTATTACATACAACACATTTATCGCATCGTGGTGTAAATATTAATCATACGGTAGTTTTGTGTAGGGAACAAATCCCATTTGTGCTGAACTGTTATTATTGGCATATCTCAGTAAATAAGTATTTATAATTGTAAAGTATTTGCAAATGAACTCAGGGAAAATCAAGATGATTTGCAATCACTTAGTATACCCAAACACTCTCCCTGGGTTGTATTGTGTTATGGAAGTATTGTACCTGCCTTTTAAGTCAGCATTTCAGTAACTAAAACATTTACATGATAATGAGCTTACTGCAAAAAGGAACACTTGATTTTTTGTCGGTATCACAGTGGCTAACTCATTGCAGCGGATTGGATGGGCCTGTTTCTCTCCACAGGATCGCTCGCATGATTCGCCAGGAGCGGGGCAACGCCCTGCTGGTGGGCGTGGGGGGCACGGGAAAGCAGTCCCTGACCCGGCTGGCGGCGCACATGTGCGGCTACCGCTGCTTCCAGATCGAGCTGAGCCGCGGCTACAACTACGACAGCTTCCACGAGGACCTGCGCAAGCTCTGCAAGATGGCCGGGGTGGAGGGGAAGGACACCGTGTTCCTCTTCACCGACACACAGGTGCACAGGCACACCTGTATACACACTGCAGCGTGGCATCAGAGCCAGCACTAAACTGCCATGTTTTATACCTCTGTGCATTCTGACCGCATTGCACTTTGTCCATAACTTTGAGGATTGAATTTAAGCATTAAGTGTTTATTTCCTTTATCATGCATGTTCAATATATTTTGTTAAAATCAGCGACAGCCAAGCTAGTATTTTTTATTTAGATGGTATATTTTTTATGTAGATGGTATAAAAATAACATTCCACGTGTAATTTAGGAAATCAAAACAGTGAACAAAGTGCATTATAGGTAAAGTGTGAGCCGTACACTTCTATCTTCATTACAGTTCCCCAACGACTCGTCTACAGGCTAACATTGCATTCCTTCCTTCTCACTCTCCAAAAGTGTATCCATTGTTCTAAGCCAAATCTGAGCCTCATTTTAATGAGCTGTTTTCCCCAGACTTATTCCCTTAATATATTAAGAGGAAAGGTTGTTTGATTGCAAGGTTCTTTTGTTTTCTTGTCTGTAATGTAGTGTGAGTTTCATATAAGTAATTCCATCCTAGGTTATGTATCTGAAAGAATGGCCCAAACGTGGGTCAGTGCCTTTCGATGTTATAACATTTCCTCCATATGAAGGACATCAATGAAGTAAAATAGCAAAGAAGAGAAAGAGAAATTTAAGAGGAAGTACATGTAACTGTATTTGTCAAAATAAGACTAATTGATTACAGACCACAAATTAACAGAAAAATTAACATAAAAGCCTTAGAAAAGAATTGCATAATCTTCTGCCTTGGAGTTGTCATATAACCTATTGGTTGAGCTTTTCTATTATATAGTGCCTGATCTAGGGGCTTTGGAGGAATCTGTGGACTGGCTTTGTTGCCAAAGGAAGTCCATCCCGAATTCAGACCTTCTCGTTCTTACAGTTTGAAACTGTCATATATTGTTTTACTTGAATAAATGAATTACCTTTCATCAGCATGTAAATGATTGTCTTCCATATCCCCTAAGTGGGGACCGTGCTTTTGATGTTACAATGTTGAGGTGGTCTTGGCACAATATTATCTTCATAGAAACAGAGCAGAAAAAATGGTGATAAAGCATTTCGTTTTTAGTTTTAGACTTACATAATGATTTAACAAAGCTGCTACTTATGTAAGCTACCATACCTAATGTTATTAGGATAGCATATATGCATAAACTCAGTGAGTGCATTACACATTACTATATTTAAAAAATGGTATTATGGGGGTTTTATGGTGTATTAGGCAGTGGAACTTACATGTCATAGCTTACTCTGGCCACATTACGGATGGGTATGCAGTGAAGGACTTAATGTTAGGTACCTTGCTCAAGGGTAGAGCAGCAGAATCTAAGCCTCGCTGGTCAGATGGTTCTTCCTGCTGCCCTTAGGTAAATATGTCATAACATTAACTTCCCTCAGTCAAACCCTCCAAATATTTATTTAGGTTGATTTGTCAGATGTGGTAGAAATAGCCTCATGTCAGTCAGTGTCAATTCACCATCTTAAGAAGTGCCATGTGTGCATTTTGAGTGTTGTGACATTTTCAGAATGCCGCTGCACTTGTTGTTTTGACGGTTCTGTCAGATCGTGGTGGAGGAGTTCCTGGAGGACATCAACAACATGCTGAACTCAGGGGAGGTGCCCAACCTGTTCGAGAAGGACGAACTGGAGCAGGTGCTGGCAGCCACCCGTCCCAAAGCCAAGGAGGCCGGCATCTGCGAGAGCAACCGAGACGAGGTGACACTGACATCACTGCTACTGACACAAGTGCTACTTGCTGGGACTTAGCGTGGTCCAGAGACCACTTTTAGCCCCCAAGCTCGATAGGGAAATCCATGTACCATGATGTATCATGAACCACTAATGAACCACGTAACATAATATTTTAAATGTGCTGTTTTTTTCAGTAGCACATCTGTTTTTATTTCTTCCTCTTTAAATTTGTAAGCAGAAAGGCCCCAAGGTCTGTCTCTTTCTTTCTTTCTTTCTCACTCTCTCTCTCTCGCTCCAAGATGTGAGTGATACATCAGTTTGCAGCTGAACCATAATTTGTCATTTTTCGGGTTACGATGTGAATTTGTCTCCCCCTCTGTGAAGGTGTTCCAGTTCTTTATCTCTCGCGTGCGGGAGAAGCTGCACATCGTGCTGTGCATGAGTCCAGTGGGCGATGCCTTCAGGGCCCGCTGCCGAATGTTCCCCTCGCTGGTCAACTGCTGCACCATCGACTGGTTCGTCCAGGTCGGTCTCCAGCCCCACAGCTGCTGCACTGCTCCTGTTTTCACTGTATTAGTCCTAGACCGTATTGTCTGAGAGGCTCAGTGGAGTGCCCATTCACCTCTCAACAGCTGTTCTCACATAGGGACCTGTCCATATAGTTCTGAAGCATAAAGTAAACTTTCCCATGGTTTTGAATGCGTGATTATTATTAATATTATTATCATCATTATCATTATTACTATTATTATTAGTAGTAGTAGTAGAAGAAACAGTAGTACTAGCAATAGTAGTAGTGTAGTAGTAGCGTTACTATACTAATACTAATGAAAGTTTTTCTTTTTTTTTTTTTACCACGAGCAAGATATGTGCAGCATTGTCATTGCTACCTTAATTCCACCAGGAAAATTCATGGGCCACTTGTATTGTTGCCAAGAGCATCCACATTTTTTTTTTTCCTAATTAGACACAAAATATTTTGAAAGTAATGTCTTTCAAAAACTGCCCCCCCCCCCCCAAAAAAAAAAATTCCATCTTCAGAGTAGCTCAGCTTCAAGTGAAGTCAGCAGCAGTCAATGCTGGCAGTAACCCATTCTCCTTTAAATATCATGTAAAATGTAAATCTCATTTGAGTGGGGACCCTGAAGCATGCGTCCTGTGATAGTGTTTCAGCATGATACACACAGTACAGGGGAAAGCTGTCGGGAAGTGAAATATCGAATGAGACGTGTGTCAACAGAGGCTTGGTCTTCCTCAGGGTGTGTACTTTACAGTAAATCACTGTGTGCATTTGTGCTTACTTCAGGGTGCTGATTTGAGGGTGTATTGTCACTGTATGTGTGTCTTGCTAGTAGTTATTTGTCCTGGATGTTTAAAGAGGCAGTTCCACCTTTATCTTCATGCAACATGCTGGGTGTTGAAGGAGATGGTGTATAACAGCATCAGAATGTTAATGCAAACACCATACCCCCATAGCATAGCATACCTTATTACATTACATTATTGCTATTTAGCAGACACTCTTACGCAGAGCGACTTACATAGGTTACAGTTTTTTACGTTACCCATTGATACAGCTGGATCTTTACTGAGGCAATTCTGGGTTAAGTACCTTGCCCAAGGATACATCATCAGTGTCCCAGCAAGGAATTGAACTGGCAACCTTTCAGTTACAAGTCCTGCTCCTTACGACTATGCTACACTGCCACGCCAACCTTACATTGCACGGAAACAAATAACAGATTATACTTTACGTTTGCATACTTATTCTTGGATACTATATTGGTACTATATTTGCAACATGAAAGTAACATTATCATGTACTACATAGCTTATACATACAGTTCTAGGGTGTTATTAAACTTGGAATCTGTTTATCTCCACCTCTAATTAGAGGCCTCAGGCTCACCAATTATTTCATGCACGGTGGCTCTGCATACAAATGCTTCTCTCCTTCACTGCGGTGTTGATTTATTCATCTAATGAGAAGCTTGCTGTGTGTAATCTCTTCCAGCTGTTAGGAGGAAGGCTCTGCTATGAATCTAAATTACGGATGGGTGTCAGGATCCCCGGGTGGGACCCCCCACCCCAGTGGGGAGCAGGGATCAGGATGGGTGGCAGTGGCCCTGGCAGCTAACCCCGGCGCTCCTTTATCACAGAGCAGCTGCTGTTTATCGTTTGCCTGTGTCCCCCTGCCTTGTATTGCCTATGTGACCCTTGACTTCCAAGGAGAAGTGCTAGCAGGATTGCGTTTGCCAAAAACTTTGTTGTTCCCATTTGAAGTAGACCAGGGAGCATGTATCCACATTCAGATTAATTCAGCTTTCTTACGAGTAGTTGAAATATGTTTCAAATCACTTTTCTAAAGAAAAGGTATGCTGGTTCAATTTGAACGTAGTCCTTGGTGTATATATCTGAGTAGGAATTTATTTACACTTTTTATGGTCCTCATAATACCATAGACTCCTCCAGACAGTGGTAAATGGGAGGTGAAGTACAGACTCTATGATCCATGGACTTCACTTCCCATAAGCCGCTCTGCAAATGAATTAGTGTTGCTAAGTCTCCTGACTCCACACTCTCGACCCGCAGTGGCCCCGGGAGGCCCTGCACTCCGTCTCCCAGACCTTCTTCCAGAATATCGAGCTGGGCAGCGACGAGATGAAGGAGCGATTCTCGGAGATGTGTGTGGAGATCCACGTCAGCGTGACGGAGCTGGCCGAGAGGTTCTACTCGGAGCTGCGGCGCCGCTACTACACCACGCCCACTTCCTACCTGGAGCTCATCAACCTGTACCTCGGCATGCTGGAGGAGAAGAGGCAACAGCTGGTTGCGGTGAGCGAGCGTCTTCTCCCTGTCTGTGTCCCACTTGGCAATCGTGATAAGAAAAATGCAATCCTTTGCTGTCTATATAAAAGTGATTGCAGGTACTCTATTTTCTTTGCCACATGCTGTGAATGATTTCTCTTAGGAATACTGCTCTCACCATCACAAACCGTTTGCATCCATTTATTTGGCAGATACCATTTCTAGAGCAACTCGCAGAGCAAATGCTATTTGTCTAGCTCTGTTAGCTTTTGTTAGTCAATGTGCATGCCCAGTACACATGAACCAGCTTTTTCAGTAAACATGGTAATTTGTGGTGTATGTGTTTGTGTGTTTGTGTGTGTGTGTGTGTCTGTGTGCGTGTCTATGTGTATTTTCCAGGCTCGAGACCGTGTGAAGAACGGGCTGATGAAGCTGTTAGAGACCAACGAGCTGGTGGACAAGATGAAGGTGGAGCTGTCAGCCCTGGAGCCCGTGCTCAAACAGAAGTCCATCGATGTCAATGCGTTGATGGGGAAATTAACTGTGGACCAGGAAAGGGCAGACAAGGTCTGTGTTTTGTGAATATATATGCGTGTGTTTACATGTGTGTTTCTGCATTTGTGTGGGCAGGCCGGGTCGAAGTGAATCTGACCCCGCACACTCGCACACACCCACCAGGTCCGCAGTGTGGTTAAAGATGACGAGGCTATAGCCAAGGTGAAGGCAGAGGAAACTCAGGCCATTGCAGACGATGCCCAGCGGGATCTGGACGAGGCGCTGCCGGCCCTGGAAAGCGCTAACACGGCCCTGAATGCCCTGGATAAGGCCGACATCTCTGAGATTCGTGTGTTCACCAAACCGCCTGACCTGGTCATGACCGTCATGGAGGCCGTGTGCATCCTGCTCAACAGCAAGTGAGTCTGACCGCATGCAGACAGGAGACATGGTGTATGATGTATGGTTAAAGCACAGTGCTGTAGACCTTAAGGTTGAAGGCTCGAACCACAAGTTGAAAGCCATTGCTGCCCCACTAGATGTTTCCCTGAGCTCCAGTGAAAAATTAGCTGTATAGATGGGTTACAAATGTCTAAAAGAAAAGCACCTGATGATGCTCTGACTCTCCTTGTGTCTCCTGTCAGAACAGTGTCAGATTCAGGATGTTTACATCCAACAGGGTGAAGTTTACCGGTGCATTTCTTTATTTTGTATTTTCTGAAAGCAGACTGTAATTGAATAGTAATAAATACGGTAGAAAGGCTGTGGTAGAAGTCTGCATTTGGATGATGCAGTTGGATCAAGGATGCCAAAAGAGCAACTATAAGCTTTTGTAATTGAGATAGACTGTGAAGGAAAAAGCAGCTATCAATTTATTGACTTGAGAAAATGTAAAATAAAGTAATACCCTCTGGTGTGTGGTGAATTTGTGGGAAAGCATATAAATCCTGAATAATTTGCGGTAGAGGTTTTTTTGCCTTTTTTTTTAAGTTGCCTCAGGAACTACCAGCGCCAACCCAAAATACAAAAAAAATGAATATAAACTTCAGGCCCTTGCTGGTAGACTAATGCTCCTGGTTTTGTTTGCCTGAATGTCATGTTGAGGCTGACAAATGAATCTTGACATCACTGAAGATCATACAAAGTGCTCATACCTTGTGACTACTAATGTCTTCTGCTAGCGGTAATGGAGTCACAGCACACCTGTTTGTGTCAAGGTTGTAGTCAGCAAACAGGGACAGTGAGGTGCTGCCAGTCTGTTGGTACTGACTGATGACAGGACAGTAATAGGGTGTGTGTCACTGCCAGAGGATATCAGAAACTATTTTCTATTTGTATTAGA
This sequence comes from Megalops cyprinoides, assembly GCF_013368585.1. NCBI lineage: Eukaryota > Metazoa > Chordata > Actinopteri > Elopiformes > Megalopidae > Megalops > Megalops cyprinoides. The sequence continues at coordinate 13,456,656 of NC_050604.1, forward strand.
ACATACAGCCCAATCAATCAGGCCTATATACAACCTAAGTTTGTTTGCAATGCCATTTCTGCTCTCATAAACAGAGGACAGCCTCTGATGGGTTTACCCTCCACAATACCAGCCTTTATTCATTTCATTACATTACACTATTGTGATTTAGCAGATGTTCTTAAATGGGTTAGTTTCCATGTGTTATCCATTTATACAGCTGGATATTTACTGAGGCAATTGTGGGTTAAGTACCACACCCAAGGGTACAGCAGCAGTGCTCCGGTGGGGAGTCAAACCATCAACCTTTTGGTTGCAAGGCTGTGCTACAGCCTTGCAACTCAAAGCCTTGTGCTACGCTGCTGCCCGGCCTAGTGTAAGATCCTAAAGGATCTCACTCTCCTCGCACACAGGCCTGACTGGTCCAGTGCCAAGCAGGTGCTGAGCGACTCCAACTTCCTGAAGCGCCTGATGGACTACGACAAGGACAACATCCGGCCGCACGTGCTGCAGAAGCTGCAGCGCTACATCAACAACCCGGACTTTGTGCCGGAGAAGGTGGAGAAGGTGTCCAAGGCCTGCCGCTCCATGTGCATGTGGGTGCGCGCCATGGACCTCTACTCCAGGGTCCTCAAGGAGGTCGGGCCTAAGAGGGAGAAGCTGGCCGCTGCACAGGTGAATGCGACAACCACATCTTTTCAATGGCTGTTGGGTGATAACTCCCATAGACAAGCAATGGAAGTACTGCTGCATGTACTACCCTCCTTAGTTTCCCCTCTTGCTCCCTCCTGGACAGGCTGAACTGGACGTGACGATGTCCACCCTGAGAGAGAAACAGAAGAAGCTCAAAGAGGTGGAGGACCAGATCAAAGTTCTGCAGGACCAGTTCGACAGCAGCGTGGCCGAGAAGGAAGCTTTGGGTATGGCCTTAAACCACACACACTTACTGTACCAGTGGAAAGTTTGGACACACCTGATTAAGATAATGGGAAACATACATTCAAAGACATTTTGATCTAAAGACTCATGCTTAAATGCTTTCAATTTGTTTCTTAGACAAATAGAAATAGTGAAGTTAAAGCCTATGCATGAATTTCTTTTCAGATTTTTAAAAAATATTTCTTGGCTGCTTTGAAGAATCTAAAATATAAAAGTTTTGATTTTTAACACTTTTTTGGTTGCTGCATAATTCCATTTGTATTGTGTCATAGTTTTGATGTCTCTACTACTATTCTAAAATGTGAAAAATAATAAAAATGAAGAAAAACCCTTTTATGAGTAGGTTTGTCCAAACTTTTGACTGGTACTGTATATTCACACACATATACCTACGTATAGCCTCCCTGCTGGGTTGAATAAGCGCAATCCCACCCCTGGGTGTGTCTCTTTGGGCAGCAAAGACCATGGCCCTGACGGAGGCTCGTCTGGGCAGGGCGGGGAAGCTGACGGCATCGCTGGGGGACGAGCAGGTGCGCTGGCAGGAGAGCATCGCCTACTTTGAACTGGAGATCAACAACGTCATCGGGAACGTGTTCATCGCCGCCGCCTGCGTGGCCTACTATGGAGCGTTCACCTCTCACTATCGCCAGCTGGTAAGTGTGGTATTATCAAGTCTCATGGTGTGAATCAGTGTCTTTAAACCAGTTTTATGAGTCTGATTGGAACATAAGGTCTGGGGCTAGGCAGAGAACATGCATCTCACCACTAACAGCTACTGCACCTGTGTGTCTAGGAATACAAGAAGGATTTATATAACTGTCTCATTTGAGCTCATCCCACTAGAATTGAATCTATTTGACTGTTTTTTTTTTTTGGATTGTATCTATTTTGTGAATCCACGTGCATACAGTCAGCAGAGCTTGTCTCCTGTCTGTTTATCTTTGGAAGGGCATTTTGTGTTCTCCTATAGAGTTCAGGAGCACAGGCACACATTTCGTTCATGGTGTTTCACTCTGGTAAACCGGCCTGATCCAGTCAGAGTGACACCTGTGCCGTGCACAAGCATGCCCACTGGCTGATGGGGGATGACAGAGGCGAACCGTCTGGCTGCACCCTGTGGCCCCAGCTGCACTCCCAGACGTGTGATTAGGGGAAGCGATGAGGCCCGCCTCTCCCAAAATTGCTCAGCCGCCACAATCAGTGTGCTACCAGCTCCGTCGCAAAAACAGACGGGATGTCAAGCCGCACACCCCTGCACTGGCCTGATACACTGGACAAACAACACCTGCGGTAACCTCTGACAGTGGACCAGCAGTGTCTGCCCCCCCCCCCCCCCCCCCCCTTCTTCGGGGGAGTGCCATGTGGTCCTCATGCATCAGCCACTGAACTGAGGATGCTGCCGTTTCCCTAAACAACCCCAATTTCGCCCTTCAATCAGTCATTTTAGCTTGACTGCTTGGCATTTCATTTGTATGAGTGTTTAATAGAAGGATGAATTTTCTTTTTTTTTTTTTTTTTTTCCCATTTTCTCCCCAATTTGGAATGGCCAGTTCCCCGAAATTTGGAATGTCCAATTTGTCATCGTAGATGTTCGGTCCCATTGCACAACCCCCACTGTCAATCCGGGAGAGCGTGGACAAGCACGTGCCCTCCTCCGAGACACGTGATGTCAGCCGCTGCTTCTTTTGGCACTGCGGTCCACAAGCTGAGCTAGCACAGAGATGAGTCGGAGGAAGACATTTCATATGCAGCTTTGGCACATGGACCACAGGCGCCCGATCGACCAGCAGGGGTCGCTGTTGCTAATGGGACCGAAGCCCCTGCCAATGTACCTACCCCTATCCCCGGTGGAACAAAGCCAATGTGTTCCACCTGTGAGCTCCCGGTCACTGTCGGCTAGTGACACGGTCGGGTTTGAACCCGGGCCGCGCTCAGTCTATACTCAGGAGAAGTGCTTTTACCGACTGAGCCACTCGGGAGCCCCGAAGGATGAATTTTCAGTCATTATGTTCCTCTGCTCCAGGCTGTTATGTCTGTCGTTTGTTTTACTCCTACGTGAACTCCAGTCATTTTCTGTTGAGATACGTAGTATTTAAAATGTATATGTGAAATGTTTGTGTGTGCATGCGTGCTTGTGTGTGTGTGTGTGTGTGTGTATTTTAATTATTCCTTTTCCATATAGTCTTTGTTGATTCACCCCTCCATGTCTCCCTCCTAGCTGATAGACCAGTGGACGTCTCGGTGCCAGGACCTGGGCATCCCCATCAGCGACGGCTTCAGCCTCGTCAACATCCTGGGCGACCCCTACGAGATCCGCCAGTGGAACGCCGAGGGGTTGCCCCGGGACACCGTATCCACGGAGAACGGCATCCTGGTGACGCGCGGCCGACGCTGGCCGCTCATGATCGACCCTCAGGATCAGGTTGGCGCTTCTGCTCCTTGTCGAATGTCACATTTAGGTCGTGGAGCTTGATTATGCTAATATTCAGCGTGTAGAGATCTTCATGAGAATTCCCAGAAGGCTATAAACCAAGCTGTGCTACCAGGCTGTGCTGCCTTTGACAACATTCATAGGCTTGGTTTATAGCAATGTGCCCACACAATACCCAAGTGATTCATTGCAAAAAACAAACATCTTTTAAACATAAGATGGCTGGTTGGTGCATTCAGCTATGTAGTTATTGCTCACTAAAGCATCACAGTTTTTATAAATCAAAGGGATAAAATTGCCAATATTGCTGGAGAATCAAAGAGTCTTTGGTATTGGCATATAAACAACAATGGATTACAACATTACTTTAAGGTTCAATAAAATATTTACCACATTGTCAGCAAGAAAGCCTGTCGAGCGGTGTGTTTATGCATCTGCCGGTTTCTAAAGTGATCGCTGCTTTACTTTGATAGGAGATCCTGTGATGTCTGGATGAAGTGTATTTGGCTCAGTATCATGAGAAAGTGGATGTGGAAGCAACTCTGTTTTTCTTTTTCTTCTCAAATAGGCCTGGTTTATAACCTCTCATTCACATCTGCTGTCCTTCTTTATTTATGATCAAATCTGGTGCTGAAGTCTCATTTGGAATGGCTAGAGGTCTCTGGAACAGGCGATAGGGTAATTTACAAGCATTAGCCTGTTGCCTGGGGGACAACACCTGTTGTGGTGCAGGTCCCAAAACGGAGAATGACTTTATAACCTGAAGTATCTCCTGGGAGAAATGGATGGTTCCCTTGCCTGTTTATTCTTTAAAGATGCACTTGAACTTCATGCTTTTCATGCATAATTCTTAACCCTCTCATGGATTTTCCTGAATATACACACATTGATTCAGTATATAGTCATATAACAACTGAATACAGTCCCACAGGAAACTTGATATTCACCCTAGCACCTCAAGAGAGGGGGCGGTTTATTGGAGTGTGGTGCCTTCATTCTTACAGAGCAGTGAAGCAAATCACGCAAAATTGATGAACAAAATAACGATCATGTATTATTCATGCATTGCGCTAATTAGATATGGGAAAATAGGCATGATAAGTAAACACTTTCTAGGGCATAGTTGCAGTAAGGGAATAATCACAGCATAAATCTCAAGACCTGTGGTTTGTAATCGTTAACAGGGGAAATACATTCATTGGATATACATTCTGCGCTCCAACACCCACCCACCCCTGTGTCCAATGTGTCTGTGTCTGGCACGTCGAGGCCGCCTGCAGTACATTGTGCAGTTATCTTTGTGTGGCAGAGACTCTTGTGAACCTTGGATAAGGGGAGCTGGGTATGGATTTGTGGAGAGTTCTGGTATTGGTTCTTTATTGCTGATACTTCAGTATTACTGATAGATAATACCGTAATGCACCCCAGGATGTGCTTAGGTTAAATGATAATATGACATTTACTAGAATACTAAAATAACAAAGTAATAAATTGTATAAACCAGCCTAGGAAATATTAGAATTTCATCCGTCTTATTGGTTGCTCCTGATATTTCAAATGCCGCCATTAGATGTTTTTAGAGACAGAATGCAGATTGTTGGAATTTTGGATAATGGAAGACATAATACACTGAACAACTGAAACCCATTATGAAAAGAATTTGAAGGAACAGGTGACCGTTGTGTCTTGTCACAGTCTATTAGTGAGACAGATGCTCTCTGGAAAAACACTGCTCTCACTATATTTTCATGTTAATGTTCTGATGCCGGCTGTGGTTTCTATTTTTCTCATAGATTTTAGGTTTGTTTAGTTCAGGTTCAGTTGAGGTTTTAACCCTTGTTTCTTCTCCCTTTGCCTTTTCCTCCTCTTTTCTTTTGAGGGATACCCCTGGGAGCCAGATTTCTAGGGGTATTCAGACAGTGTCGCTTAAGCATGGAAATGTTACACCTAAATGTAAGGAATAACTCGTGTTTACAGCGTACATCAACTGCTGCTGCTTTCAGTTTCCTCTCACGATTCACCAGAATATTCCCTGTAGCAGAGATATTAAACAACCTTACTCTGCTGATACCTCCTAGGCCCGTGTCCTTTGAAGGTGCTCATTGCTGCAGTACTAACTTTGTTTTATTGTGTGTGTTTGCTTGCTTTGTTCTTCATTTAACAGGTTTATGTCTTGCATATTAATGCTTACAGTTGGTCCTTCTTTCTTTCTTTCTTTCTTTGTCTTTCTGTCTTTCTTTCTTTCTGTCTTCTTACAAAATGAGAGGTGAGAAATGATGTCATTTTGTACACGTTCGATGGGCGGCCTCCCTTTGTCCGGGGGGAAAAGTTGCTTATTAGAAAAGGCTGCTGAAACATGTCAGAGTTGAAACATGTCCATCGCCATCGGTGAATAGTCTTGAGGGCATGTGATCCATCACTGACACAGCAATAGAATACATTATGCAGAGTCCAGCAGAGTTTGACCTCCACCATCAGGGGCATCATCACCATTTAATATGTTTAGTCCAGATCTGGTGTGCATACCTGTGGCCATACAGTGTGTGTAAATGGACAGCTTTTAAATGACATTCTTATTGACTCCCACTAACCATATTTTAAGGAAACAAAATACAGTACAGTAAAGTTTGGACATAACTTTTATTCTTTATTTTTTTTATTTTTACTATTTCCCATTTCCCTTTACTATTAATTTAGAATAATAGTAAAGACTAAATATGAAACTGTGAAATAACACAAATGGGATTATATTATATGACCAATATTTTAGATTCTTCAAAGTAGCCAAAATTAAAAATATATATTTTTTGGATAGAAATTCATACATAGGCATCAATTTCACTATTTATACTTGTTTAAAAAATAAATTTTAAACATTTAAGCGTAAGCCTTTAGATCAAAATAAAGTTGAATGCGTGTCTCCCATTATCTTAATCAGGTGTGTCCAAACTTTTGACCGGTACTCTGTGCTTATTAAAAATATGTCTGTTAAAAAATGCATCGGTGTGGACATGCTTTACACAGAGGATTTTTTATTTAGACTCTGTTGTTCGTGTGTCACCTCATGTCTCACCGCACTTGCTCCTCTGCGGCACCCCTCAGGCTAACCGCTGGATCCGCTCCAAGGAGACCAAGAATGGGCTGATGGTGATCAAGCTGACAGACTCGGGCTTTCTGCGTACCCTGGAAAATGCCATCCGCCTCGGCCTTCCTGTCCTGCTGGAGGAGGTACAGCGTTACCTCTCTGGTTAGGTTCTGAGCAGAGAGCAAATATGACATGAGTGGATGTAGTTTTTGCTCCATAAGAATGTTTCATCGCATTGCAGTAGTGAGGAATCGAGCAGATAACCTTTACAAGTCCTGCTCCTTAACCGCTATGCTACACTGCCGCCCTATTGACTTTCTACAAGTGCTCTTATACCATGGAGACCTCTAACACTGCACAGTTCATCATAGCTGGAGGAAGAAAGATGTATGCCGCCTCTGTTTCTTTCCTTTGTTATTCCAGCAGTCGTTGATGTACCCTTGTCTGTTTCAGTTGAAGGAGACTCTGGACCCAGCACTGGAGCCCATTCTGCTGAAGCAGACCTTCGTGACAGGCGGGCGCACGCTCATCCGCCTGGGAGACTCCGACATCGACTACGACAAAAACTTCCGCTTCTACATGACGACCAAAATGGCCAACCCCCACTACCTTCCAGAGGTGTGGCGGAGCAAGTGCATTACAGAGTGGTGTCATAATATTGTTATTACCTCTCCTACTGTCAGTCCTCGTGTGCTGATGTTGTGTCTGTTCCTACCTACACAGTTACAGCAAGTAAATCAAGGAAATGTTTATTTCTGTAGTGCGGCCCTCACAGTAGGAATTGTCTCAGAGCAGTGATCTCCGGAAATGAGATACTATTACATTTTCTAGGCGTTAACGCAGTGTTAACCACCAAAATACAGTTAAGGTGAGAGTGCTAGGAAAACACAGTAGCAAGAAATTGAAAAAGAGCAAAGAATCACATTTACTGCTGATGTGGTTTTAAAATCAATTCTGCTGCCATTGTTAGTACATCTCGTGTGGGTAGTGGTATTGCTATTACTAGTAGTTGTAAACAGTTATAATGCTATTTAATTCATAAGCTTTTTAATATGCAGATATTCAGGTCTCTAGCTTTGCATCATTGAACCACATAAATTGTTGTTAATAAATGTACATATTTGAAATTGACAATGCGGGTTTCAGTACAGCGGTCGTAATAATTTGGGACTGCAAAGAAATGAGGGGGCAAGTGTGAGTGATACAGCAATTTGCAAAACAGTGCAATGAGATGCCCAGCAGGCACAAATGTAGCAGCTATCATTCTAGCATATAGTCCTAGCAGTACTAGGAAATATGCAGTTTGGGACACAGCAGACCAGCTGTTTCAGCATTGCCATATGAAATGTGGTAGAAGCAAAAAGGTGCAATGCAGAGTTACAGTTCATTTAACAACAGCAGTGCTGTGACCATCCCAGGTGTGGCATTTCTTCAAAAGCAGTGCTAGGATGCTTTTAAATGTCTGTTTACATACCAGTTTAAGTGTTTTTTTTTTTTTTGGCACTGCTGTCTTATGGTGGTGTCTGCCCTTCCTTTAGGTCTGCATCAAGGTGACCATCATAAACTTCACTGTGACTAAGTCAGGACTGGAGGACCAGCTCTTGAGGTAAACAGTCCTGGATGTCACTGATGTCCCCTGGAGGTCCATGTGTTTCTGGTCTTTGTTCCAATTCAGGTCTTGATTACTTAATTGGAGTCATTGATTGGATAGGAGCTTAAATCTCCCGTGTGGACATTTAGGCAGTGATTGAAAGGCCTTGCTAAACCCCTCACGATTATGGCCTTTGTAGGACATGGAGTTGATATTAACCCCCTTCTTCTCCTTCCTCTTACATTCATCTCTCCTAGAAAAATGCCCTAACTGTGGCATTGGGGTATTTTCAATTAACCTTATGATGAGATTCTTTCTTTTTGCTTGTAGATCACTAAACCATGGACTGTAGACTGTAGGACTGTTTTACCATTCCTGTCATTACTAATTGACTGTATGTTCCGTCACCCATGTTTAGGTAGAAGTAAAGTGTGGCTGGACAGCAGGTGCTTACATCTTGCATTTTTCTGCTCTTCAGCTCCTTCATACATACATTCATAGATTGTGTTCATATATACTGCTCCACTTATGAGTGGTGTATATTATGTTTGTGGTACAGTGTATTTGTTGTATGATGATGATGTTATAAATGTAAGGTACAGCAGCAGTGTAGGGTGATTAAGGAACTAATTCAAAGGGATCTACCTTCAAATGCTCGATGCCATTTTTCTGTTGTACTTTTGAGCAAGGTACATTTTGCTTTAATATGTGTCAGATTTTTAGCGGATCTGCTAAGCAAATGAATGACCTGTGTCCCTCTGTCCTGCCCTTCTGTCAGTGACGTTGTCCGTCTGGAGCGGCCAGACTTGGAAGAGCAGCGCAATCAGCTGATCGTGCGAATCAACGCTGACCGCAACCAGCTGAAGGCCATCGAGGACCGCATCCTTAAGCTTCTGTTCACCTCTGAGGGGAACATTCTGGACAATGAGGAGCTGGTCCAGACCCTGCAGGAATCCAAGGTTAGGACAGCATCCCAGTCAGAGGGGGACTCACTCTGTTTGTACTATAACCTTAGGGAAACTCAAGAGTAAGCCTTATGGAGCTTGACGTCTTCTTGAAGCCCATTTGGTATGTCACTTTCTCTGTCGTATCTCAAGGTTTTCTTCCCTGTATGGTGCTTTTATTGTCATTCCAGCACTGAACGTCTTGGCCTGTTTGTGTCCCTGTGTGTATTCTTAGTCTTTTCATCTTTAATGATTGCCCTTTTCCAAAACCCGACAGCAGTAAGTCACAGTGACACGCCTGTGGAAGGTTACGGCGCTTCAGAGTGTCACTGCATGGCAGCAACATCCGAATGATTAATGACGGTCAGGGTGCGGACGGATGGATGAGGGCAAAAATAGAGGAGTGATAGTGGTTGATTATTCATTGTTTTCCTTAGATTCTAGCACCTTCTCTCAAAGCCACAGAACAGTTACTGTCTTAAGGCCCAGCTATTCAGATGACTTGAATTTGTATCTAAGCGAATAGTGTGTGTGTTTGTTCCTTCCTCAGGCAACCCTGAGCTGTTGTGTCAGATGTTATCAGGCAATAACAGTGGACTTATCACTGATCATGTATAAGTAACGGGGGCCTTGAAATGGATCTTATTTTTTTTCCGAAGGACTGATGTTTTTTCAGATATGCCACAAGTCAGCGGCCCGCGACGAGGCAGACTTATGAACTCTAAACATTTTACTTGGATTTCATTTTCTCATGGAACCCCCTCCAGGCCTGTTAAAAGTTGTGTGTTATTCTGCACACAGGTGACTTCAGAGGCCATCAAGTCACGCCTGCAGGAGGCAGAGTCCACAGAGCTGATGATCGATGCGGCGCGGGAGAAGTACAGAATAGTGGCCGCGCGCGGCTCTGTCATGTACTTTGTCATTGCTAGTCTGTCCGAGATCGACCCCATGTACCAGTTCTCCCTCAAGTACTTCAAACAGGTACTGGGTGGCGAGTGGCTCCTCTCTTATGCAAACAAGTCACTTCTTTTTTTTTTTTTGCTTTGATCCCTCATTCTGCCTCTCATGTTTTTTGTGAGTTTTTTGAAAATCAGTTTCCTCAATCATTATGTCAGTTATGAGGAAACTGATTATGACAGTACTGGTCAAAAGTTTGGACACACCTGATAAAGATAAACATCCATTCAGACAATTTGACCTAAGACTTATGCTTAAATGCTTGAACTTTGCTTCTTAGGTAGATATAATTAGTGTAGTTGTTGCCTATGTATGAATTTCTTACCAAATTTTAAAATATATTTTTTGGCTAATAGAAGATACTGTATATAAGATACATAAGATAAGTTTTATTTGTTTAATTTGTTTTTTGGTAACTGTTTATATTTAACATATAATATACAGATTTCCATTTGTGTTGTTTCATAGTTTTGATGTCTTTACTATTATTCTAAAATTTGGAAAATATTAAAAATAATGAAAAACCCTTCTATGAGAAGGTGTGTCCAAACTTTTGACTGATACTGTATGTCATTAGCTTATATCACTTGTCTGTCTGTCTGTCCGCTTCACTGTTTGACCGTCTTCTCCACCTGGCTTCCGCAGCTGTTCAACACCACCATCGAGACGTCGGAGAAGAACAGCGACCTGACGGTGCGGCTGCAGACGCTGCTGGACCAGACGCTGCTGACCTCCTACACCAACGTGTCGCGGGGCCTGTTCGAGCAGCACAAGGCCATCTACAGCTTCATGCTGTGCGTGGAGGTCATGCGGCAGAGAGCGGAGGTGTCCGACGCGGAGTGGCAGCACCTGCTCCGGGGCGCCGTCGGCCTCGATAAGGTCAGCCTACCCCCGCCCCCGACCGTCCGCCTCGCGGCCCGGGACTTCACCCGCCCACGCAGCGACGGAGCAGAGCTGCAGCCGGCCCTGATCCCAGAACAGCGTGTTACTCACCCTCAGTTACTCTCAGCACCGGGGCAGGATCCTCTAACATGTCCTTTGGCCCCGTATACACTGATTCTTTTTCTAAATGTCCCCTGTCTGTGGCAGGGTGTGATGAGCTGTGCTCAGTGGCTCACTGCTAGACTTTGCTGTTCTCTAAATGGCCTGCAGTAAGGCAGAAATGAAAACCCAGTCTCTGCTGCATATATCTTTTCTGCCATTGTACCCTTAAGCAAGACACAACCTGGGTGGCTTCAGTAGAATATTCAGATTCAGAGCAGTGATATGTAAAAGTGTAAGCTGTATCAATCACCAGGAAATAAGGGTGTGTACTACGTAAACACATAAGGATAATATCCATTGAACTGTCCAGTGAACCAGTATGGTATGGGCACAGTACAGCATAGTTTTGGAGTTTCATTTAATTTAATGTTTCCCTTAATTTGACTATTCAGTAGCTCTGACAAGACAAATGGTGGAATTTTCACCTTTAGTTCTTTTGCCAGTTGCTTTGGGAATGTTTTTTTTTTTTCCTAATGAAAACTCATTGGTTTGCTCTATCTGAAGGGTCCTATCTGAAGACACACCTCGGACACACTGAGTCTACCTGAGATACTTTTCACTGTACATGCTGACAGTGTTGTCATGATGTATTAGTAAACAGTGTTAAAAGGACATTCTCACCATAAGCATGGATCTGAAAACATTTGGCAACAACTGAGTTATTTTAAGTAGCAATTTAGCTGCCATGGATGAAAAGATAAATGAGGTTATTATTTTCCAGGATTTTAGTGGCTCCCCCTGACTTCAGCCTCTCTCCCCTCTCTGCTTGCCTTGTAGGAGCACAAGGCGAAGCCCGATGTCCCCTGGCTGGCAGACGATACATGGGAGACCTGCTGTGACCTGGAGGACAGGTTGCCCTGCTTCAAGGGCATCACAAACGACATTGTGGGCACAAACATCTCCATCACTTTGGGTACGCTTGTATAGCACAAAGGCCGTCCATAAAACATTAAAGCCTGTGATCTCATTTCTTTATAGAAGTAATAAAATACATCACATGTATATACTGTATGTATATATTATTGTATTGTTTTGGTATTGCATATTGAAAAATGTATTTTATGGCTTGTGTTAGAGTTATTTGAAACATCAATGAAAGTGTGTCTTTGTGCTTTTAAACTCAGTAACAGCTACTCTACTCAAATCATTTGTAGTGTGACTAAAACCAGAACACAGAAAGGAATGTGTAATAAGCAGTTTTAAAGGTAATTGTACAAAATCCTTGCACTACAATACATAACCTATGTGGCAGTTTAGTTTCGGTGCCGGTAGTGAATGGCCAGTGTCTCTGACCTCAGGGCGCCTGAAGGTCAGCATAAATCCGGAGTCGTGGGAGGGCTACGTGACGGATCTACCACCACTGTCAGAGGATACAAAGGGGGACCAGTCTGGTGCCGTCAGGGGTCACTGGGACCTGAGGCTGGGTGCCTTTCAGAAACTCATCCTCATCAAGAGCTTCATGGAGGAGAAGGTGAGAGATGTCCTGTATTGGCCACTGCACCAGGGCACAGGCAAAGGAATATCCCCATGCACAGACCTGTTTTATGTGTACCATTATATAATTGGGGAACCCTTGTGGCACAAGTAGCCATTTGTAGTGACAAATAGAACAATCATAAAACCAGATCAGTTAAATATACTCATTTCAACATCACTGTTTGATGTTTGTGACACTTTACTGTGCCATACAGTCATGTTTTTTAGATTAAGTTTGTCGTAGAACATAGCAAAGCGAATGTGCCAGCCATTAGAAAGATGGATGACCCATTAAAAAATAACTGAATAGATTTGCATGATTATGTTTTATATATGTGTAACACATTAATACATTAGTGACAAAAGTATCAGAATAATTCCTAAAGAAAACATTGGCTTGTATCAAAAGTCATCAACTTTATGAAATTGATGCAGTCTTGTAGTCCCTGTCCATAAAACCAGTTCATAAAACTACGCAAGGCTTCTCTGTACCACTTAATAGAGATACTTCGGGCCACAAATGATTTCTTTATATCACTTAAAATGGTCGATACATACCCCTTTCTCAGCAGTGCTTCACGGGGACACAGTGGCAGTCATGGGCATTTGTAAATATCCGTACCACTCAATGATAGCCTGTGACAAAGAAAAAAAGAGGATGGAGAGCTTATCTTTCAGTTCCAAAGTTAGTGAATGGCTTTGCTGATTATGAATTGCCCATCAGCAATGAATTCATTTTTATGTAACAGTGTCTGTTGGTCCCAGGACCTTTGAGCACTTGATATCATTTTGCACATAATAAAGATATTGGGATGCATTAAATTGTTTTGATTATTGCAAAGAGATCAGAGAACAGATTCACTAGCTGTAACTAAAATGAGTTCATGTTTGGTGCACAGACGCAAAGCTACAGCTTCCCCAGAGGGCTATTATATTTAATCAGGTAAAAGCAATCAGCTGCCAATGGGTGATAAACTGTTGCAAAGAAAGCTGCTACAATCCTGGTTTGCTTTGAAATGCTGCTGTATAAGCCCTGGTTTTTTCATCTTCACTCATCTTTATACTTCCAGCTAAATCCATTGCCAAGTACATGGAGTCAAAAACAAATCAATCCTTGAATTTATTGTACTGTAGCCACAATATGTTTGATGTATTAGTTGTCAGTCCCAACATATGCACACACAAGCTTTGTGTAAAACTGAATAAAATGTTCATACAATTGAAAAGTCTTCCCTGTAGTGCACCAGTGCTCACTGACATTCATACAACAGCATGGGTATGGATTTTAAGAATACATATAAAAGGTGCTATGTAGCATTTCTTAAGCTATCACAGATGTCTCTGAAGTCTTACCCACTGTTTGACTGGACACTCAAAAGGAGTACATATTGTAAAATCATTTTACTGTAAATGATTTGATTTCAATTCTCTCATTGTCTGTTCTGTCGCATGTGGTCTCTGTCAGCTCACTTATGAATGCAGCAAAGTATATAAGTGTCTTATAAATGCACAGTATATGCAAATATCTGCATATATTCATGTATCTTTGCACACATTCTTGCTGAGGGTGTTATTTGCTTTAGTACTGTGATAGCAGGCAAAATGCGTTCTGTTTTTAGTTAATTGCATTGTGGTTTTTTAAGACTTTATTTGGCTGTCTGTGTGCATATCAGTTAGTGCGCTCTGTTCATTTCTGAATGCGCACTCTTGGTGTTTTTGGCAGTATATTTCTCTGGTGTGTTCCATTCCTCTAAATGTTTGACTCATATTAATACCGTTGGATCTGCACGCGGTCCATGAATTCCCCGATCAGTGTCCTGCAAATACCACTTAATGTTTGTTGTTTGCTCTTTGTCATGTACATGTGGGGTGTACACTGACACTACACAAGCATCTTTTAGATGGTTCAGTCTGTACGTTCAGTGAATATCAGTTCATGGTATATAATGCGTCTGTTATATAATGTGAGAGGCATTTTCTGAGGGTGTTTGTTTTCATGTGTTTATGATCTTGGAAGGCAGGTGCTGTTGATGGTATGTTATGTGTATGCTAAATGTTTTGCATCATTTATGTTTTGAGTGCAGGTATTGTTTTTAGTAATACGTTCATGGTATTTGATGCACATCTTGTTGGAATTATTTGTTGAGAGCAGGTGTTGCTTTCAGAACGTAATGTGTTTGTTGTGTCCGTGTCAGTTAGTTACTCTTTGATCAAAGGTGCTGTTAAATTCTGTGTTATGTGTATGGTAAATCTGTCAGTGCAGTCTCTTTACGGACTCTGTGTCTGTGTGCAGGTGGTGTTCGCGGTGACACAGTTTGTCATTGTCAGTTTGGGGAAGCAGTTTGTGGAGAACCCTCCAGTGGACCTGGCCACCCTCTACAATGACATGTCCCCCTCAACCCCGCTGGTCTTCATCCTCAGCACCGGGTCCGACCCCATGGGTGCCTTCCAGAGGTTCGCCAAGGAGAGAGGCTACCTGAGCAGGTTAGAGGAAGAATAAGGATCATACTGCTGTCGGTTACCTGATTTTTACATTTTTGCTTATTCTGATACAGCAAAGGCGCAAGTCCAGGTGTGCTTATACAGTAAAAACCACAGTAAAAACAGTAATTTGGGATAAATAGCTTGCTAAATGGGTACAAGGGCATTTTCTGCTGGCATTGGAACCTGTAACCTTTTGGTCACAAGTCATGTTCCTCAGCCATCATATTGCAGTTGTTTGTTCCTTTTTTTAGTGAACTGATGCTAGTGAAATGTGGATGAATATTGATTGAGAGAAAATTTTTTCTTTAATTGAATGTTAATAGGTTAATTGAAGTGTTGAATGAAACTGAACATTCTCTTCCTCCGGTTTAGGGTGGAGTCCATATCCCTGGGACAGGGACAGGGTCCGATTGCGGAGCAGATGATCCGGGACGCGCTGCGATCGGGCAACTGGATCTTCCTGCAGAACTGCCATCTGGCCGTGTCCTGGATGCTGGCAATGGAGGAGCTTATCAAGACCTTCACCGAGCCCGGTCAGTCACTGTCACACTACCGCCCTAATCACACAGAGGTGTGTCTGTCCTCAGGGACCAGTGCAATCACACTCTTATCATGGCTGCATCTGGGCGACACTGCTGTCTGCTTTGTGTTGTCTGCTTGTCTGTTGGGAGAACAGAGCCACCGTGGCTTGAGCTTTAGTGTGAGACTAAATTACCTTAGCTGTGTGTATCAGCATAAGGACAGAGTGAAATCAGTTCAGCCCTGGGCTGAGTGTGTGTGCGTGTGTGTCTGCGTGTGTGTCTGCGTGTGTGTCTGCGTGTGTGTCTGCGTGTGTGTGTGCGCGTGTGTGTGCGCGTGTGTGTGTGTGTGTGCGCGTGTGTGTGTGTGTGTGCGTGTGTGTGTGCGTGCGCGCGCGTGTGTGTGTGTGTGTGTGTGTGTGCGTGTGTGTGTGTGTGTGTGTGTGTGTGTGTGTGTGTGTGTGTGTGTGTGTGTGTGTGTTAGAGCTGCTTTTTTTGACTCACCTGTTCTGCACCTGCTCTGTTGGAGGCACTCCCAGGATGCCTTTAGCCTCTTCATTTAAGATCACACACTGCACTATAGGGACTTGAATAAGCGTGAACGGCATGTGTGATAAGGTTTTAAACACATGAGCCCTCGCGAGCATTGTGGGTCATTACATTATCATTAAATAACATGGAAAATGTAGGGAAACAGTGGCTTTAATCCCTTCAACTCCGTTTCATTTATTGATCCCTAATACAGTGCTTTTTCCTCTCAGGTACAATCATCCATGAGAACTTCAGGCTTTTCTTAAGCTCAATGCCAACCAAAGTGTTCCCGGTGACAGTGCTGCAGAACTCTGTCAAGGTAACGCTCAGGGTATTCGTGCGTTCAGCGCATTTATGCTGCTTGGTATCCCTTAGCAGTGTGTGGCTGCAAATTTCTTGTAGAAATCATCCTTCACTAATTATGAAAGAATGTATGTGTCATAAACTGCTGACCCATGTCTGTAGATGTGTTTTTTTTTTTCTCTCTCTCCATGACAACATATGAAACATGAATGTCTTATGATTAAACTTTTGCATAATTTGTTTATCAGGTCTTTTTCAAAGTGATGCATTAAACCTGTAAATAAAAAGCAGGGGTGCAGCAAACCATGAGGTCACATTTGTTATTCAGTGAAATATAAATTTTATAAGGACATATATATAAATATATATGGCGAAAAATGTCACAAACCTGTTAAAGCTGTTTTAAGGTGATGTATTTGCTCGCTTGCCCTAATCCATATAATATGTTCCACTAAGCTGACGCATGGGAAAATTGTCTTCCATCCCTCTATCTTGACATATTGAATGCATAACGTGAAGTACATTTAATGCATATATAAGATGCGTTTTTAATGGATCCTGTAGACGTGAGAGTCAGGCTGTGAATGTGAATGTTCTCACAGCCATACAGAATGGACAACATGAACTTAGTGTCAGTCACCTACCTGCACTTGAGGACAGAACAGGCAGCTGAATGTAGTCTCAGTCAAGCGTCTGCACTTGTGGACACAATGAAATAAACTTAGCCTCAGGCATGGCAGGAAATACAAGTGTGATCTGAAAAACTTGTGGGGCCTGGATGCAGAGAATTGGTGAGACCGGAAGGTTTTAGGTGTGAAGGTACTTGACCAAGAAAGTACTTGGCTGAGGAAAATATTCAATAAAATATTCAGATGGATAGATAATGCGATAATAAGTAAAACATAAACTGTGCAGGGAATCCTCTGCTGTCCGCCTTGTGTGTCGATTCAACAAATAAATAATGCAATACGTGTCTCCTATACGCTCAACAGATAAAAACCTTCCACCAGCGCCCTCGCTTGGGGTGCTTCAGTAACCACCATCAAAGCTTATAAACCTCACCTCATTGGTGTCAAGTTAAAAATACAGTGGGGGAATGTGTTAGTTTCCATTTGGCCCGGGAGTGAATGTGCTTTTTTTTTTCCTCCCAGGTGACCAACGAGCCTCCGAAGGGCCTGCGGGCCAATGTGCGGAGAGCCTTCACCGAGATCACCAACAGCTTCTTCGAGGAGCACGTCCTGGCGCGGCAGTGGAGAAAGATGATCTTCGGAGTCTGCTTCTTCCACGCCATCATCCAGGTCCGCCCATTTTAATTATCCTATCCCTCTCCTGGGTCCTCATGCCCAGGGTCCTGTTATTCAAACATGGGTTTTGGAAAAACATGATATGGACCATCATGCAGTAAGATGGTGTAGTAATATTAATTGCTCAATTCTTCTTTCTCCTTTCTTATGCCCACCTTAACTGCAGGAAAGGAAGAAATTTGGACCTTTGGGATGGAACATCCGCTACGAGTTTAATGACAGTGACAGGGAGTGCGCCCTGCTGAACCTCAACCTGTATTGCCAGACGGGAGACATTCCCTGGGACGCGCTTATCTACATCACAGGTGAGACCACCATGCACGGGCTGAATTATTTATCGCCTTAATGTAGGCCGACACTATCGCCTTTCCCCCTACAGACGTGTAATGCCAGCAGACGTATACAGCACATATATACTGCGCAAACACCTGCTTACGTGAAAAGCCGGGATGAAGAATTTATGATGGAATGTGCTGGGAGAGCCACAGAGCCGGCTCAGTGTCAGCTGTCAGCATTAGCGTTAACAGCCAGCCTCTTTGCTGACCTCCAGACTGCCGCACTGATTCCAACTAAAACAAAATGTTTTTATACAGCCAAGGGATATTGTGCGTCATCTTAACGGAAAAAAATAACAGTTGAAGTTAGATATATATGTTCAGTTGTGTCTTGGTGAAAGTATGTAGTATTTCAAAAAATTGCATATCCATCTTCTTTATTTAGATGGAAAAAATGAATCTTTAAGGAAGAATAGTTCCATGGTTCTTGTGTAAAAGGACCAGATCAGAAAGACAGGAAGTTATTCTGACTGTCAGCTTGCATATATATGCGCACATATATATATATATATATATATATATATATATATATATATATATATATATATATATATATATATATATATATATATATATGTGTGTGTGTATATACACACATGCACACATACATATTTATCGGATGATCCTCAAGAAAATTAGCCGTTCCATTCCAAAATCCATTACATTCTCCTGAACTTTATCAAATGCACTTGTTCAAATTCCTGCCCAGCACTTAATCCTGACTGTAGATAAAAATATTTAAAAATAAATAATCGCCATTTTTTATTAAACATTTAATTTCTATTTAGTTGCTTGGGGGAACAGACTGTCCCAATAGATTGGCTGTTGAATAAAGTAAGCACAATAGTGTTTCAGTCTCTCTGTGTTTCATGGGCAGAATACTCAATTAAGGCTCAGTCGTGCTGCTGGAAGGAGGTTAATGCAGTGTATAGTGCTGAGGCAAGCAGTGAGTGTGTGATGGGCTTGGGGGGTGAGTGGGGGCGAGAGTGGGGGGTTCAGGAGTGTGACTCTGCCGTCATCCGCCCTGCAGGGGAGATCACATACGGGGGCCGGGTGACGGACGCCTGGGACCAGCGTTGCCTCCGCACAATCCTCAAAGGCTTCTTTTCCCCGCCCACACTGGAGGAGGGCTACGCCTACTCGACATCAGGCAAGTGACACGTGGCAGCACATAACCGGGTTCAGGTGTGTTAAAGGATTTCAGTCTAGTTGGTATAACCATGCTGTGTGGGTCAGTTTGACTATATACAGACAACAGAGAACTCAGCATGGAATTCTTATGTATTTGGGAGTTGGAATCAGTGGCGCTGATTGGTTCAGTTGGAACCAGCATCCAAAACTTATAGCTGATAGTGATACTTAAAAAACATAATCTGTTCCAGACAGCAGCCCTACACAACCTACACGACCTAGGTGTTCTGATGATTCCCTTTGAGTGAAAGAGAAAGTACATTTATTTCTGTGAAAATAAAAGAAAAATTATTCATAGATGTCATTATGAGAAAATACACTGCATGTGTAGACTGCAAATTGTGGGCAGCACGGTGTATAATGATGATCTATTCTTCCGCCCATCAAATGACGTGGCAGCTCTCTCTAAAAAAGACTGTTCTACTGTGGTATTTTTTTTCCAGCCATTCAAATTGAACAATCATGCAAAAATAGGTTTAATGGATGTAGAGTTGACGTAATGAACTTTTTGAATAGGATTAATACAATATGAATGAATGAAAGCTGTCTTTGTAGTCGCCGAGTGTCACTCACACACTGATTCCTATGCACTCGCATACCCATACACACGATGCCTGCTCACATGTGTAACACACATATTGGCTCAGTAACAGCAGTGCCTTAGTAAATGAAACTAAGTGCTCATTACTCAAACCTGTAGACAAAGCCAAAAACATGTTGCTCTTACAGGAGACCGAAAGCCCTGATCTACCCTCCTCCTGCACCAGCACAGCTGCCAGGGGCATCTAGACCCGGTCCCTGAAAGCCCTAATGCTGTCTGTTTAATGTCTTATCAAGACCTGTAATGACCTAATGAATTCAGATGGATTAGTCGCCCTTAATAAGTTCATGCGATTCAGTGATTAATGATTCAGATTAGACTGGCCTACTAATAAAATCTTTAATAAGGCTGGCCACACTCACAGATGAGAAATCTGTCAGAAAATGCATGTGGTAGTCAAAGGCCCAGAGAAAGTGAGGGAGCTGTTCTGGGCAGAGAGAGCAGAGATCCACACTCACTGGAGGTAATTTATTTGGGTTTTCATTGTTTGCCATATGCTTTCGCTGTGGAGTTATTGCTATTCTTTCCATGCAAAAGTGTCAGTTTGAGTGTCTGAAATCATAGCCAAATTTACTCTTCATAACTGTTTAGGGAAGAATATGAAACTTCTGGTGGCCTTAGTTCTTCTTTATTGCTCTTACTTTCTGATCCTTAGTAAATCCAGAAGATTCCGTTTAAGGTTTGTTTTAAATTAAAGGAATGCATTCGCCAAGACAATCGAGGGGTTGTGTATAAAGACCTAATCAAGAGAAGGTGGAGGGGAGATGTCATTTTGACATGTTTTCTGCTGCCCTTTTTCCGCCCAGAGGAATGTTCAGAATGTCACTCAGTGTTTTTTTATTAATATGAAGACATCTCCCCGAATCCAAGAAAAACGTCAAACCATTGACCATATCATTACTCGTCGATTGTTGATGGCTGATTTGTGAGGATGCGAGGACTCTGGGGGTTTACATCCTGTGGACTGAGCAACGGAGCATCGGATGAATAGATGTGTTTAATTGGCTTTGTAGCGCTGAACATCTGCGCTGGGTATGAGTCATCCCCTCCTTCAGAGACGGAGATGAAAAAGCAAATCATTATTTTGCGAAGAGATAGTTGAACATTTTCATTAATTGGCTTCTGTATTGTGATTGTTGCTCAAGTAAAATAATTTAATAAATAGATAAACATAATATTTCCAGCAACCGTATTAGAACGTAACATTCTTGTAGCATTCAAGAACATAATATTCTTGCATTATTAATATGCAGTACCCTTGTAAAGAGACAAAAATAGCTGTGTCACAAAGGATTTGAACCTGCAATCCAGACTCCACACGAGTGGGGCAGCTGTTTAGAGTCAAGTGAAGACAGTGCACTCTGCATCACAGCACAGACAGTTTGAATCAAAGTGGGTGTAGAGCTATTGCTACTGCTCTGTAGATCACAGCGTAGACCCCTTGCATGCCTCTAATGACTACAGGTTTTAAAGTTGCTAATGGAGAGCCTAATTTGCTTGAAGTCAGGATGTCAACAATGTATTGGCTGTGAAAATTGTCTGCTGTTATGGTAATTTGAGGCTGTAATGAATCAACTTTATATTAACATTCAGAATCTGCCTACTAAATGATGTACAATAAAGTAATGAGTGCCTTGCCCTCTTATATCACAGGGATATATTTCGCTCCCGAGGCAGACCGTTTGCAAGATTACAAAGAATACATTGAGAACCTGCCTTTGATTGATGACCCAGAGATCTTTGGAATGCATGAAAATGCCAATCTGGCTTTCCAGGTTTGTTTTCCATACGTTTTCACTGGTTAAAAAGGAAAGTCTTTCAACAGCATTGATATTATACACATAAATATATTTTCTTTATTAAGCCTTGCTATGAGAGGAATCCTGACATGGGGAGAAGAGTAGCGTAATGGTAAGGAGCAGGGCTCTCAACCTGAAAGGTTGCTGGTTTGATTACCCTCTGGGGCATTGCTGTTGTACCATTGGCCAAGGTACTTAACCCAGAACTGCCTCAGCAAATATTCAACTATATAAATGGTTAACATAAAAACTGTAACCGATGTAAGTTGCCCTGGAAAAGGACTAAATGGTAATAATGTAATGAAATATATTACGAGAGATGGGGCTGACACATCACAAGTTTTGTGATTGGGGGGCTGGTACTGTGTGTTACGACCTCAGAACCTGGCAACTATTTTGGAGCCGTGCAGCATCACCCACTGGTCACTGGTGCTGCACTATAAGGTTATAAAACAGCTATTGTGACTTTGGCACCCAAAACATAACCAGCTGCTTCCATCAAGCAGTAGCCAGCTACTTCTGTGCTGTCTTACCGTCTTTGTTTGCAGTGGTAGTTGTTTGCGGCCGGATTAAATAAACCCTAAAGCTCTTGCCATGCTTAATGAATTCCTCATCTTCCTTGGGTATTTTTGGCTTGGATTTTATGTCTTTCTTCCTTTTATCTCTCTTATTACTCTGTACCCTCCCTGCCTTTAGCTGCAGTTCAGCAGCAGGCACTACCAGCATACAGATGCAGGTTTTTTTTTATTATTATTATTTTTTGTGGCCACATGATAATATTCAGTGTTTATTTTTCATTGGCTACTGACAGTCCCTCACTTCTCGTTAAACCCAACACTGAAAGGGAGTGGGGTAAAATATGCTGCTTGATATATGCTCTTGCAACCTGTAAAGCACCTGAAAGAGCAGTTATTGCCCAGAGGATGTAACACACTACACCCTCCAAGGTGTTAGGCTGAGGTACAGTTTTAGCAAGAACACATCCGGTTTCATGAAAAATCCTGGCAAACTCATATTAAACTTGGAAAGGGCAATTAAAATGTCAGGACTAGAATGGTAATGTCTCTACCAGGAATACCTTATGAAAATCATTCAGTAAAGGATAACAACATAGTCGGGCCTGTTGACATGAAAAAAGTTGTGGTCAGAGAAAAGTTTTTTTTTTTTTTTTGTTCACTTATGATAACAACATTATACCCACTAATTTTGCTAGTTATTTACTAAGTAGTTGTTTTGTTGACATTTCAGTATATTTAAATAGCTGTAATGGCTTAAATATGGGACATTATGAACTTATACACAAACATTAAAAACATCTATAAAACAGAGGCTGTGAAATCATGGTATGCTGTACAAGATCAGACACCATAGTGATATGAAAACAATATTTACTCTCTATTTGGTAATGCTTTCTTTTAAGTAAACTTCATAAGAGCTACATAAAGGCTTCATAATTACAACTTCATTATCGTTGCATAAACATGGAATACCTGGCCTCTTTCAGGGGAAATTAGTGAGTTATGAGTGGTTATGTCACAATTATGAAGGTGTTACATGGGTGTTATCAAGGACCTTTCATACATTCTATGTATTTCACAATGCATTTCAATATAGCTGCTGTATTACAATATCAATCTGTCCAGAACAGCTAGTGCAAACGATAGTGCTTAAGGTGTGTCCACTGTACTGTGTGCGAACCCCAGCGGCAGGAGACCATGACTGTCATCAGCACCATCCTGGAGGTGCAGCCTCGGTCATCTGCGCAAGGAGGCGGGAAGAGCAATGACGAGATCGTGCACGAGCTCGCCGACTCCATACTGGGAAAGCTCCCCGGTGAGAGGAACAGAGGGGACCAATCGCAGGCAGCGTCTGTTTTCAGATACTGTCTACATCTCTGCTTTTGCTACCCTTTGAGTAGAGTATTTGCATAGTATTAGTTTGCCTTCATTTATGTGTTATACTCTTTAATTAATTTCATTTGATAAGAACATTTTATCAGATATTTCTAGTATTTTTTTTTCTTCTGAGCGTGAGCCTAATCCAGGCCTAAGATGAAAGAAAACCGATGAAAAAATGTTTTGCTTTTTCTTCATCCTGTAGAGAAGCTGGACATGGATGGAGCAGCGGCGAGTCTGTTCACGAAAGACGCAAACGGCCGCGTGAACTCTCTCACCACGGTGCTGGGGCAGGAAGTGGACCGCTTCAACAACCTGCTCAGAGTGCTGAGGGTGAGCAAGTCCTGAGGGAGCTGTGATCTCACGAGCCAATCACAATAGAGGCTCTCCTCCCCTAAGCCATGCAGTGAAATGATCAATCAAATTTTATTTGGTGTAGCACCCTATACAAAGGTACTATCACAGAGCACATTTCACATTTCACATGAATATCAGCTGATATAAATTAAGAGAGTAGAAATGCTCTGCTGTAGAGGAAAAAAGAAATCACCATGAGTGAGAAAATCGATGAGATATGATAAATCTCTGATTGATCCGAGGCAGTAAGAATGGGATCCCTCTGCTGGCTGGGCCGTGAGAACTCCCTGACCTCTCTCAGGCAGCCTGCAAATAATTTTCCTTTCCAGTGTAAAGACGCCCCGCCATGCTGCAAGTCCAAAGAAAGTTTTCACTTTATATAGGTATTGGCAGGTGTGTTGATGCTATCCATAAAGGATATCATTTTTATCAAAGGGATATCATTGCGCCAATGTGCAATGTGCTCAGTCCTTGGTAACTCCTCATATGAGTGAATCCCCTGAATAATGGCCTCCCTGGGAGGGCGATGGATGTCCATATCCTTCCTGCCGCGGTGGTAGTTGGCACCATGTGGCTCCTTGCATCTTCCCTTAGGCTAACAGTGAAGCTCAGAGCAGCAGAAGCGTGCCCCAGAGTGCCGGCAGATTAACTCCCTCCATCTCTGTTCGGCTGGGAGCTGCACGGTGGGAATAGATTGTGGGAGCAAAACTTACCGGCATCAGTGGAGTCAGCAGACAGTGAACCCATAATGGGGCGTGTTCATCATCCGCTGGCCGTCATAATGTGCTTATAATGTGCCAGTGTGAACAATCTGTACCCTCTCACTGTTCTTTGCTAAGAAATAGATTCACAAAATAAGATGGGTACATTTTTATTAGGGCTGTGGAAATGAATTTGTCCATTGGGCAGATAAAACAGCTCATGCATTGAGCATTAGGAAATCACAGCAAGATTTGCGATAAATTTGTTTTACATTGTAATTCTGCACCTCATAAAGTTAACATCAGATCATTGATATATAATTATTAATTAATATAAGTGTTTTGTGTGGGCTTAATGTGGGTTCCCCTTCAAACTGACTCATTGGCCATTTCCCATCAGACATAATTATAATTTAGAATGAAGCTGTGGCTAACTTTTACCACAGTGCGGAGCTGAATGTACAATTGTAACTATGGTCCAGAGTCGAACACTCAACAGGGGAACTGCATTGTGTTATAGCACTAAGTATTCTACAGCTTGTTGAAGTATTACTGAGTAATAGCAAACTATGATTTTTTATGCAGCATGGTATAATTTTACAGAAATGTTGTTTGTCATTCAGTTTGATCTTTAATATTTGTTTTTCCATGGGTAATATGATGCTGTGAGACTGAAAGGCTCCTTGTGTCTTTTGCAGACCTCTCTGTCCACGTTGCAGAAGGCTATTGCAGGGCTGGTGGTGATGTCCGAAGAGATGGAGCGCATCTACAACAGCTTCCTCAACAACCAGGTGCCCAGCCACTGGGCCAACGCGGCGTACCCCTCGCTGAAGCCCCTGGGCAGCTGGGTCAAAGACCTGGCCCTCAGGACCAGCTTCATCCAAGTGAGACAATCCCCATCCCCAAATCTCCTTTCTCGCATTCACACTTTATTTCGCCTTGCCAAGGTTTCTTTTCTTTTCCCTGCGCTGTTTTTTAGTTGTTTGTGGAGGCTAGCTCTCATTTACCCTGCAGAGCGGCATAAGACGCTTGTGAATCAGTGCCTAGTGCAGTCCTGATTTAATGCTTCTCCTTCAAAGCAGCGCGGGAGATAGGGTCTTCCACCTGCTCATGTTTCAGTGAATATGGTGCTTAATTAAAGTGCACCCACTATAGCACAGTTCCCCACAGCACTGCGGGGCGTGGGAGTTAGCTGGGGCCCTCAGTTCACAAAGGCTTTTATACTTACAGAAGCAACTGCCACGCTTCAGTGCCAGGGATGGAGAAATCGATGTGTAGCTTTGTTTGTTTTGAAGAATCACTATCCCGCTGACCCATTCATTCATTCATTTGTTCTCTTTGCTCCTTGTGGAGCACAAGGCATCCACAATTCTCTTCCAGCTCTGCCTGTCTTTCGAAGATTTGTGCCTCTCCCCACTACAGATTCTTTTCTTTCAGTTCCTGCTCAATGCTCTTCCGCCAAGTGGTCTTGGGGCGTCCTTGTCTTTTACCGGGGGGAGTCCATTTTAAAGTAACTGGCTGCCCCACTGCTAAAACTATCCCAACTCACCTTTCTTCTCATTTGCATTTGCCATTAGACTAGGCTCACATGGAGATTGGACAAGCTGACAAAACTATGTCATGTGCGGGCACTGTGTGTACACGAATGCTGTTCTTATGTAACAGCATGTGTAAACTCCATGTTCAGCACTCTCCCTTCACTGATTGGCACATATATGTGTGAGAGATCATTAGGCCAGAGCACTGAGGAGAGTAAAGGCGTGGAGCTCTTTACCGCTTTCTCTCAGGAAATGCCAGAGGGAGCCAGTGACTCGGTCTGCCCTCATTTCTACAGCCTTTGCAATATTGTCATATCTGTTTACAGGGACCAGAATATGACCAAAGGGGCGCTGTGGCTCAGCCTTCTGATCATGTGTCCATGGCGTTCACGGTGCCGGCCCCTGCTGTTTTCAGTCTCACTGTTAACCGAGTCCTGAGTTCCGTGTGACTGGTCTGACGAGCAATATTCCGCACGCCGTTACGAAACCGTGACAGAAAGTGTAAACCGTTTTTAATCTGATGAAATATGGCACGCCATGCGCATGTTCAGCAGAGCCAGCATTCAGGCTGGGAGCTTTTGCATGTAGGCTTGGATAATTATCTAGAAAGTGACAACCGGGCATAATAATTGCCATTATATTGTGATGGTTCTGTTTATTTATTTATTTATTTATTTTAATTTAATGAAGAATAAGGCAGCCGATATGTTTGCAACAAAATGCTATTAAGTATGGAGAGTATCATGGATGTCTGTATAGTTCTCTATGTGAGAACCGAAGCAAAATACTTGTTCCCTGCATGCTCTTATGTTTGTCTTAGTACATACATAAATACTTTGCAATAAAAGAAAGAAAATAAATTCAAATGAATATGTGCATAGCTCAAAACAGAGAAAGATGTTAGCATTGAGATTACACCAGGTCTTGACAGCACTAAAAGGAGACAATTAATGGTATAAAGGAATCAAAGGTTAAATAAAGGTTAAAGGAAGCAAGACAATTCTAAATCTTTGTCTGGGCCATTGAGTGTTAATGATGTATCTATTTAGGCTCTTTTTGCAACAGAATGTTCAAATTCTGTGTATTAGAATCTTTTTCAGTTGTTTGTGGAGGAAAGGCGCTGTTAATGGATGTGTGGTGTCCTCACTTATGATTGTAAATTTATGTTCTTGACCTGAACATGTGGCAAATAATTGTAAGGCCTTTCTCTAAATCAGAATTACTGCACACACAGAGATCTAAAGGAAAAGATGTCTAAAACCATAGTGGGAATCCTCAGTAACATTTCTTGTTTTCATACAGGGTATATTTGTTCTTTCTTTGCAGAACTGGATCATGCAGGGCCAGCCCAAGTCCTTTTGGATTTCTGGCTTTTTCTTCCCTCAAGGCTTTCTCACCGGTATGTCATTTGTTTCCATGGCAGCTAATCTGTAATCCTCATGGGCAACTACCCTGTAACATGACCAATATTACAAATTCCTTAATCTGTAACTAATGCATTATTTAAAAATATCCTTGTAGCGTCTACATGTTATGAATATATATATATATATTTTTGTAAACTTGCAGGCACTTTGCAGAACCATGCCAGGTCGTACAATCTCCCCATCGATGAGCTCAACTTCCGCTTCAACATGGTCCCTGCATACCGTGACCAGGGCGCAGTCAGCGAGGCGCTGAAGACCCTGCCGTCTGGCAGCGAGCTGGAGATGGACGCAGAGGTACACGTTCCAGACTTTCCCTGCAAGGATCCCGCCGTGTGCACTCTGACTAATGCGTCCACAGGAGGAATAAAGCTTAACGCTTATTACCGAATCTCAAGGTTCCTACTGCGAGTAACTCATTTTCCCGACAGTGTTCCTTCTACGAGGAGACGTGCTGTTCTCAAGTGTTTTTTACTCATCATCAAAGGAAGGTTTTGATTCTGTCTGTCCCAATATCAAGTTGGCAGTTTTCCTTTAGTAGAGGGGAAAATGACAAGGAAAAGGTAAATGACTATGAAGGATGGTAAGTATGCACGGTATCTGGGGGATTACATAGAAAATAGCAGAACATAGTGCAACACTTTGGTTCTCTATGGTCGTTGTGAATAACCTCCTACAGTTTCTTACAGCTCTGACTGTGGAAAACTTGTACCACTCAGCTTTAATTGATCTGAGTCAATGATTAAAATTAGACACGACTGAGAGCACTAGTAGATTAAAATATGGTTTCTACACAAACCTTCATGCTTTGACTTGTACTGCAGTGGTAAAATGAGTAAAGTGGCAGGATGGGTGGTGCTGAATGTGCTTAATCATTAGCGTGCCCCTTCACTGCCTCCCCAGTTGCCCACTCCTGAGGACGGAGTGCTGGTCCATGGTATGTACATGGATGCCAGTCGCTGGGACGACGAGAACATGGTGATTGAGGACGCGTTGCCGAGGGTGATGAACCCCATGTTGCCGGTGGTCCACTTCGAGCCTCAGCAGAACTACGTTCCTGACGAGTCCCTCTACCATGCCCCGCTGTACAAGACCTCTGAGAGGGCAGGGACCCTGTCCACCACTGGTGCGTTGCCTCCTGCGCTAATCTGTCTCTTTCACTTAGATTTACACTCAGACAATTGGCAGACGCTCTCATCCAGAGTGACTTAACAAAAGTTCATGCACGAGGGTTAGGCTAAGAGCAGAGATTATACTAAATCATGTCAATGATTTAGTCACAATCTGATTGTAGGAGTCATCACATAACGTCATATTCTGTGTAGCGGTATAGAAGGCATTTAATCGCAAATGACATGTTTATTTATTACTGGACATTATTAGCTGACTGGTGCCTTTAGTAGCAGTCTCACCTAGTTATTGCTTTTTAAAGAAAAGCACTGTTGAACATAGAGTAGCTTTGGTCATTTTCCGAAGAGGTTCAGAATAGATCCACTTTTTTCATTATTTCATCATTATTTTCTTCCAAAGTGATTGCATGCTTGTTTTTTTGTGATTTGGATAGTTTTCCAATCTAACTGCTACCCATTTTGTCCATGGTGATGACACTGACAGCTTTCCTTTTTTTCATTTGTCTGTATTACGAGATGAACTTAAACTGCTATTCAAGAAATGACAACTTATAGATTGAGAGATCTATATGTAAGATTGAAATCTGCCACGCATATTAACTGGGAGTGGAAAACCCCATCCAGTTTGGATTGAAAAAGGCCTTAGTGTTCACTAAGCCGCACTTTCTGATTTAATGTGTGTATGCACGCTCTCTGTTGCTTTGCTGTAGGGCACTCGACCAACTTTGTTGTGACGGTGATGCTCCCCTCCAACCGACCCAGTGACTACTGGATCTCCAAAGCCTCAGCCTTGCTGTGTCAACTCAGCGAGTGACTACAGGTCCCAGAACAGTGCTCTCACCACACAGGCTGTGACCAAAGGCGCGGCCATCACTCCTGCTACTGGTCTGAGATTATTGCACTTTTATTCTATTATTTAACCATATCTCCCGGAATTGAATGTGCCTGAATTAAACCTGAATAAATTTATCTCATAATTTTCTTGTGCTTTTGATTGTATATAAACCCCACACAAGCACAGAGTGTGTTATACTGTAGTAGCCGCTCATGTATTTTGTCTTTGTTCTTGACTATATGCTCCTAAAACAGAACTACCAACACAACCTAATTGCAGTTTGATGTGTTGGGTCTAACCGAACCATGCTTACCACAATAGTGTCATTGCTCTCTCATTTCTAATCTTTTACATATCCACTCAAAATGGAAACAGTTTTTAGCAGTATGTTACTTCATATTCCACGTGTTCAAAATTTCTATGGCACAGCTGAGTGAGAGTAGTAATTGGATCTGGTAAATTGGCTTAGTCACAGCCTTACATCCATGATATTATGCTGTGTAATCCCTGTTTAGTGTTAGTATATAGAATCACAGTGATTTTCATAAATAAAACATACATATGTGACTCTTTACATGTGGGAGACTGTCCTCTAGGATCAGAGATTAGAGGAATAATAATGTAAAAAGGATGTCCTGATATATGAAATATTCAAGTCTGACTCATGTCAGTATTTGCACAGACCTTCCGCTCTACTTCCTAAATGTAAATACAATTAGTCAATCAATCAGCTCAGATGAAAAGCCGTGTGCCTGCAGAAAGTTTTGGGGTGAGCGAAACCTAGTATGCTTCCAGACTTCGCTGTCTGCGCCCTGGGTAGCCTCTGCGCTGATGTGAGCACAAAGGCACAGAAGTATGACACAGAGGATGTAAATCCATTTTTAAAACCAGGCTTCTTGGCTCACGCCTGTCAGGCGAGTTTAGCTGGGCCGTGTCCTCTTAACATGGATTGACTTTCATGAAGAGAAGGCAGTCTAGTACCTCTCCTTTTTTGAGAAAAATATTCTGTAAGATTCAAGAAATAAACTGAAAGCAAAATATATTTCTTTTAAAAGGTTGGTGTACATACTTGAATGTCTCAGATTGACCCCAATAACCACCGAAATGAAGCATGTCATAAAATTCTCATTACCCAACGGCAAGCTCTCTACAGCACATTTATAAGGATATTGTAGGTATGTCAGTAGCTTTTGTGATCTCATAGTCCTTGCAGGCTTTAGTGAACAATCAATTCTGATTTGATGCAACTACATTTTGCCCATTTGGTTATTAATTCCTTCATTTCAGCATTTTACAGTCCTTCCCCAGTGGTTAGGCCAAGCAGTGTGTAAAATCCATATATGATTACCAGAGAGAGAACCTCTTTGCAAACAGAGCAGAGAGGAGGGTGTGGAAAGATATGATTGAGAAATACAGGATAAGCTGATAATTGAGTTCTGCCTATTATTAATACCCACTGCTATTAATAATCTGTCTAAATAAAGGACAGAGGCAGAGCATACGGCCAGTTGCACACCCCCGCTGTGCTGTCGCGGGCACTGTTATTACCATATGTTCATAGGAATCACGTCTCCCTTCAGGGGTGGAGGCACAGGGGCCAAGGAGGTGGCTTCCGACACAGAAAATAAACAATGTAATGACAGCAATGAATCCATCTGGAAGAACATAGTCATCAGACTATAAAATGATGCACACTCACGCGTACACACACAGACACACATCAACGCTGCTGATGTCGTGGGTGGAGACGGAGAGAGGGGGCGTCACACGTCCCTTGTACTCATTAGCGGCACAGTGTAGGGAGATGGCGCTCGGCTCAGGAGCGGGCCAGAGCTGCTCACAGGGGAGCCGAAAGATGGAGCGAAAAGAAAGGACAAGGAAAGGAGTGTCCTAAAAGAGCCGTCTCAAACTCAGGTCCCTAGAGGGTCCATATGGATTCAAGTTTACATTTCAACCAACTGGCCAATTGGTTAGATAGCTGTGTATGGTTACAGCTATCCATTTCCCATAATGCACCGCAATAAAATATTCTTAGAATGCAGGGCGCAAAAGCAGTTTTCTGCTAGGAATTACCATTTGTCAAACTGAGAAGTATAAATGTATAACTTACAGTAACTGATAAAAGAGCAGAGACTGGAGCAAAAAGTAGCATGCACAGGGCCCACCAGGGACAGGATAAGTGTGGACAGGCAGATGATCCCCCCCCCCCCCCCCCCCCCCCCCCAATCAGTGCTGTCGTAAATTGCTGTGCTTTCTAAATTGTTTCTTGTTGCCACCTTTAATCTGACACTCATTGCACCGTTTGAACTTGTTGAAGTTTGCTGTTTGAAGGTGTATCGTATTAGTTGCCCTATACGCTGTAGTTGTACAAATCTGATAGTACTGTGTCCTCAAACAGACCTTGCTCTCAGCTGAGAACTGTCTCATTGTGGAACTGTACACATCCTGTCCCCGTACTGTCGCTATACTTACTATATGCACTTTTGTAAGTCGCTTTGGATAAAAGCGTCTGCTAAATAAATAAATGTAAATGTAAATCTTAACAATTGGAATTGCATGCAGAAGGCTCGGTAAATTCAATAAAGAGCAAGTGGTGGCCATGAGATGACCAATGAGGAACTAAGAGCAGAGACTGCATGCCAGATGAAAGTGATTAAGAAATGGAATGGCTATATATGTTGTTAACCCTCTATAGGACTCTTATTATTGTGACAGTTTTCTCCCATGATGGAGTCAGATGTACATGTTTTTGATGAAGCAGCTGAGTAAGACTTCTGTGGGATGCTGGGGTTGGGAGGAATGAGAAATGTAAAAAAGGATTTAGAAAGTGATAAAGAGACTAAAGAAAAGCAGTTCAGCAAATGGGTAAAACAGTTCCAACAGCAAGGGTCCGACTTGAATATTGAACATGGGGCTACATTTCCTGTCCGTGCTGTAAACCCTTAGTGTCTTCATTTCTATTCAAAATCAGCCATCTAAATACAACTTTCACCATTTATTATTTTTGTATCCCATCTTGCCTAGTATACATATAAGATATTACTTTGCATAGATTGCAATGCAAGCTGCTTGCACAGTGTCATGTCTGCCTGCTTAGTGACACTGTGATGTGACATTTACATGCAATTCTAGGTTGTAAGGTTATTTATTTTGCCATATAAGGACATTGATCTTTGGCTTTATGTATTGAAAATGCTTAGCTGCTGTGTTTTTTTTGTTTTTTTTTTTATATTGGCAAGTGGAAATAGTGTACACACCACTGTTTGCTTGGGCCTTAGCAAGGCTGTATCCTCTGTGTCCCAGAGTAAACACCAACTGTTTCTTCTGCTTTTTGAGTATTTCACACTGGAATATCTTCTGAGATCTCCTCATAGCAGAGAATAGAGGAGAGTGCTGAGAGTGAGTTGCCACTTATTCAGGATCTAACAGCTTTGAGATAAAACATCTCATTGTTTAAATAAAGCCATTCATTGGTATAATGGAATGCAGATTGGGAACAGGTTTCTTCTGTTGACAAGAATAATGAACGAAATAAAAAAAGAGGGAATCCTTTGATCAAGAGAGTTTTGCTGATGGCAAAAAACGGGCTCAGATAAATCCAATCAGGATGTTTTGCTGTAACTGCAGTGTCCCGCAGCAGAGTCGGTGCCTCTCTCTCTTCTCTCTCATATTAGTGGATTAGACCCCTGTGCGTGACAGGTGTGGGCAAATTCGGGTCAGCACAGAGGGGTCCCGTTGGCTCAGCTTTTTAGGAGGACATCAAAACAAAGAGATTTGTGTTTATGAACTCGTGGGGTACTTTTTTTTTTTCCACCTAATTTAACGTGACCTAACACTAAATTTTGCATGCAAGGTACAAAACAATAAACAGCAAAAGTTAAACTAAACTCACCCAACAAATGACTTCATCTTCGAGCTGTGTCAGTGGGCAGTGCGTGCTTTCCTGCAGTGAATCAGCCTCATCATAGTGGTCAAATCCACGTCATCCTTTAAGCAGTAAAGGTTCAGAAGCCAAATTTAGATGGAGGAGGAAGCAGTAATCAGAAGTAATGGCCTGCAGGAGGCTAAAGGACCGGTATGGCTCCCTAAAAAGCCCACCACAGCCTCTCTGCTCCTTGGAGCTGCTACGCTGATCGATGGGTCTCTCCAGCACCCTCACTTACTCCCCATCTGCTAATGCCCTGCATTACCAAATCAGTCTTCAAACAGGGATTCTGCAGTACATATCCTTTTGTTATTTTATGTTTGCTGTTTGTTTAGATGAATTGCTGTAAATGGTGGAAAGAATTAATAAATATACAGATTTAGGATTAATTCTATCAGGTGTTATCTTGCCATTATCAGTGTGATGAATGTCACTGCTACTACTGCTGCCTCTACTGTAATTCTAAAATAATGTCAGTTTTATGTGGTAAGTAAGCAGCTGTCACACTTGTGTATCTAGGCTGTAAGTGAACTGTGTCATTAATTCATTTTTTTCTTCCATGATCTGAGGGGCTGCCTCTGA
This sequence comes from Megalops cyprinoides, assembly GCF_013368585.1. NCBI lineage: Eukaryota > Metazoa > Chordata > Actinopteri > Elopiformes > Megalopidae > Megalops > Megalops cyprinoides. The sequence goes on from NC_050604.1 coordinate 13,490,555, forward strand.
CAGTGTGAGGGGAGAGTCAGTCAGTACAACCAAGAAGATCCCAGGGGGAGGTCTGACAATTTCGCTGGATTGGCCGGGTGATCGAGCACAAAGCAGACATATCACAAGCAACACACGTCCCCCCTCAAGCCTCAGTCTATTGTTGCGTTCCTTTGATGGGATTTCGGTATAATGTGAGGCCTGTCAATCTTGAAACGTCTCCCTCCACTGAGAGTCGTAGGGGTGTACTTACACGCAAAGGCAACGCATGGATTCTGAGTGAGATTCCAGCTGATTGATGAGAGTATTTTCAGGTGGGCTTGTGTGGGTGGTCTCAGCTTGCCCCCACTGCTTAATCACCGGTCATGCAGTAATCACGTGTTGTAGTGTGCAGCCATAAACAGCTCTTGCTTAGCAGAATAAATAGCTTCGGGGCACCTGGTTTGTCCGAAAGGGAGGAATGCCGGTCGACACAACTCTGCGTGACAGGCTATCTGGGCATGTGGCCTACCTGATGACTGAGAGGGATGAGGGGAACATCTGAACTGACAGATGGGGGGGGGGGGGGGGGGGGGGGGAGGCCGAGAAGCGAAGAGATAGCGTTGTGTCAAAAGTAATAGCAGAGCAAAGCAATGGGAACTGGGTTGGATATGTGAATGGGAAAGTGCAGAGCATTTTTGTTTCCTGCTGGGGAGTGGAGGGTCTCATAAATGGTTTTCTGCATTTTTTGTGCTGGATCTTTGAATACTTGTGGTTATGTTTGTTTGAAATCTTTAGGGATCCCCTGATCTCTTGATACCCCACTTGGTATTTTTATCTACCTACAGTTTCATCTGATTCCAAGTCCTCCTTTTACCTGCAGTATGTCTTTCTAGATTGTGGGTCCCAACTCCTCACATTCATTTGTGTGTTTCAGGACAATGGTAGCAGTTTGAGCAAAAGATTGTTGGTTGGTTTGGATACAGAATCATTTATCACAGGCAAAAGTCTTATATACATATTGATTGATATATGGCCAATGTTCAGAATTGATATCTGCGTTTATTATTTTAAATATATGTTTATTCCTACCACTGAATGGGTTTTAAATGAAGATTAATACAGTAGTAGTAATATCTGTTATTGCTCAGACACTGCCAAAGAGTAAGTAGCATAAAGCAGTCTTTCACTTTGTATGGTCTATTTGGCTTTAGTAGACACATTTCCTCCAAGCAGTGGCTTATGTGGCTTTAGTTAAAACATCACAGTTTATCTATGACAAAGAAGCAACAAATTAATGCTAATGTCTTCATCAAAGGGAGACAGGGAGGAAAAAAAAATATATACGTAGGTTTGTCTATGTCTGAATGAAACCGTGCTAATCTCATGCAGCTAGAAACTGATAATCTCCTCAGAAAATAAAATTAATATGTTTTCTCTTTCTGCTTTTCTCTCTCTCTCATACACTCTCTCTCTCTGTCCCACACTGACCTGTTGTAAATGCATTAAATATATTACGTGCATTTCTTTATTATTAAACAGGGGTGGCATGAGGAAACACAACTGGAGCACTGAGGCAAACAGGATTGGCCTAAAAAGAGCCACCACTGTACAGTTCTTATGTCAGGTATCTATTCCGAAGTCATCATGCTAAGCTAAAGAGGTCATGATTCCAGTGTCGGATCAGGGTTCAGTACTGATGATCTACAAATTAGCGATGGGTGACACAGGCAGTCTGTGCAATTATTATACTGCTATTATACTAAAAAACACTACATGCATATGCACTTTGATTGCAAATTCAAACGCTTTAGTCAGCTTGAATATTACAAGCAACATTTGCATACCCCTGGTGATATTTAACTCAGATATCATTGCTTATCCCTGAATGAATTTAGAATTATACATAAAATGCACCTCATTAAATTTTACAAATTAAGGCGTTAACAAAAACATGAGTCAGTTATATAGCTTTGTGCCTAAATGTAACAATAATACAAATGGTAAAACACTGAAACATTTTGGTACAGTTCTCTTCCCTTCAGTCTGCCTGAGACTTGTTGAATGAGAAGTGCACAATCAAATTAAAAAGATGACAGGACAGAGAGCTTTCAGGAGAGATAGAAAGGGATTTATTGTTCATTTCAATCAAAGTCGTTAAACCCCCATAATTATAATGAAATATTTTAACAAGATCCCTTCACAATCCAAAATCACTGGAGAGGTAAAAAAAAACATGATTCACTCCTCAATCACTATGGGATAGGATTAATCTGATCTTCATTCCACGGAACCACTTTATTTTACGGGATTACGGGAATTATGTCTTTGGGTTTGGGTGTTGATGGTTGGGGGGTGGGGGGGGGGTGGTTATTCATCTCTTTATGGAGTTTTTCTGGGAAACGTGGAAACAGAATTCACTTCCTGGCAGCAAGCGCAGAGGTTTATGCGCACAATTTCTGTCTGTCTGCATTGGTTGCAAGATCACGACAGCTGTGTGCATCAGCACTTGGATCATTGACTAAACTACCTTCCGGAAGTACGCATGGTTTAAAGGGTGCATCAGCATGACAGCACCCCAAACTCTCTTTTTTTCACTATGTTGTTTAGTTGGCATAACCTCAGGAGACACATGTATTCACAGTGACGTGTATTGCTGTGGGCAACATCCTACAGATTTTTTCTTTCAATTAACTCAACTCAATTAAACTCAATTAAACAGCTGGAAATTTAATAAGGCAATTCAGTTTAAGTGCCTTTCTCATGATAATATGTAACAGTTTCCTTCAGTAACACTTAAGTCAATGGACAGTGACGCAGTCAATCAAACTGAGATGATGTGATAGTAAATAAAAGGCTCTACCTTAGCATCTGTTAAATAGCTCAGTCAGTACAATACCAGGGTGGAGGGTGATGAATTCGGGAGGTGTCCTCTCCATCTGAATATTCAAACACTTGATTCAATTAATTGGACCCCTAACTCATGCCACCCGTTCTCAGATTATGCAGCATTCAGAGATCTGAAATGTCTGCTGGACCATGGCCTTCCAGAGAGCAGCTCACGTCTGCCGATCTGCATCCCGCAGTTCTACATTCACAACAGGGGAACACACAGAGCCCTGTCTGAAAGCCGAAGGCGCTTTGAGATCTTTCGGTCTGTAGTCAAAAAATTCCAAGCATCTGTTCTGAATTCTATTTAAAGTGCTTGCTTTGCATACCAGAAGAACACATTATAGTGCGGTGCTCCCAGGGCGATCTGACGGTGAGGAGCAGTATGCGGTGAGAGGGGGGTCAGCCCAGCTGCACCTCCGCACCCCCCATCCCGAGGTCAGAGGGATCAGGTGTACCGTGATGACAATTGGACTTGTCTCACACCGTCAAAATTGCACTACATGCTCCACGTGACCCACCACCACCAAAGGAAGGTTGACATTATGTAAACCCTCTGGCAGCAGAGGTGCAGCTGTTCCTTCCCCTGACCACTGTATGTGATTACCGCAGGTCCGTCTGAGAAAAAGCAAGGCTTCCCATTGGCTGACTCAGAGCGGGTCAGCCTCAGAGCGGGTCAGACGGCTGGGTCATTCCGGTTCAGCACCTGGCAGACTTCTGCCGTAGTTCCTTGCTCGTTAAACACTCCAGTGTACAGAGACGCACGGTGTAACCACAAACCCCCACTGACAATGCTCTCAACCCAGCATATCTGCCAGTCAGCGCTCGTCCTTGGAGTTGCGGGGCAGAGTTAGTAACACACACACGCATCTTTGAGACCGTCTGCATGTGAAAGATAAACTGTGTAAAGGCATTACATGATGGAAAGTAACGAAGGCAGTACATGCCTAGGCTGTAAGTATTTTTTCATGTAAGCAGATCATAGTGTGCTCTCTTGGAGATACAGTAACTTTTTTTTCTCATTTACAAATACTTTTGGGTGCACTGCATAACATGGCCTGCTGATAGACCTGACCTCTTTGAGGTGGTTGCAGTTTTTTAAAAAAAAAAAAAAAGACATATGAGCTCATTAATCTAATGGAAACTGTATGTTTGCCTCAGCTCCTTATTTGACGTGTGTTAAACCCATTTTGCAACTGGTTAAATATGCAATCTGTAGGAAGAAAAGGCTTAAGTGCAATACTGTGTTATTCTATGGCCAGAGTCAATGCCTGCTTGGATTGAAATTACATCCATAACACTCATTGTCATGGAATTCCTGTCTGTTTTCCTCTCTTGGCAAGTGAGCTGGTTAAGCGTGTAAGCTGCTCCACCAGTGTGCAATGTCATCACCACCCTGGCTGGTGAGTTTTTAGGTCAAGATCAAGACGGACTGCACGTTCTGTCTGTGGGAAAAACACTTAAAGCCAGCATCCCTTCAGACCACCCCCTTTAAAGAGAAAACATGAGCCCGCGCACAGTAGGAGTAAGGAAAGCAGAAACATATTTGTGAATTTGTTTCTCTCCACGTATTTTGGATTTCGCATGGCTTTGCACAAAAAAGGCAAGACAAAGGAAGGACATGCATGAATAAAATCATCATGGAGGATTTATCCATTTTGTGTGCATTACCTACAGCTTAGTATGTAATTTACGTTTTTTGAAAATCACTGGCGAGTATGATAGGTTAACGTGACACACATTATAGGTGGGTGACTGCAGAATCACTGGAGTTGGGGGCTGAAAGACCACCCCAGTTTTGAAATGGAGGAATTGAACTGTGACACCCTCTTAGGACTTTGTAATGGTTTCCCAGCAACACTGTTAGTAATTTTGACCTGTAACGTTATGGTCCTCTGAACAAAGTAACTGACTGTTTTCAGTTAACCTGCTTCTGTTTATTGCCAGTGGATGGATGAGATAAACCTTCATTCGTTTGACACAGCCCAATTCTCATTATCTTCTGCTTTCGTTCACTATGTGTATTTGAATTTGCACTTACATCCTATGCCATTGCATCACTATAATCCTACTTTACAGCATTGCTTTAACAGTTTCTTTTTGGTGCATTAGGTTGTTGAATCTATTTTTTATAATTATTTTTCATTTGAAGCTGGCAGTTCCTCATGGCTTGTGATACCTGACACTGTAGGAATCTGTAAAATTTCAAGCTTAGTTGAAATCCACTGAGAACTCTGGAAGAAAAAGCTCACAAGAGCAATTATCATTGCTCAAAGGCACATGGCGAGCCACACAATAAGGTGTTTATCTTAGGTACAATTTGAGTATGCACTGTATTTCAATAAGAATGTGAGAAAACTTGTAGCATCTTATAACAGCTGTTATAATAAATCTTGGGTACAATCTTAATGTGTGCTCTAGGCTTAAGCACACTCGTGTCTCTGGGCTGTTTTGGGGATTCTAATTGGAGCATATTTTCTTCACCTTACCCATTGGAGAAGATAAATCATTTTATGTCCAGTCTGAAAGGAACAATGACCTCAGTCTGAAGAAGTTCCAACCTGTACTGAAACTAGAAAACTTCAGGCATGTAGTGTGGTGTCAAATAAGCGACATCCTGGTCAGTAGTTGGGGTTCTTAAATCATATAGAAAAAGTGTTTCCACTAAGGGACTTTGCATGAAGTCTTTGCATGAAGTGTTAGTACTACACGCATCATGAATCTCCAGAACGATGCTTTTGGATTTGGATATAGGTTATCATGTTGTATTTCACAGTTGCATATGAAGTTAATCTGTTAATTTTTAATATTTGAATCTTGCTCACTGCAAACATGAATATGAAGAATTAATCCTGGATTCATTCAAAACAGCAAAGTCATTTTAAGTAATCTCTTTTCTGATAAAGTCACTCCTGAAATCAATGGAAACCACAGTCTTCACAGTGCAAGTACTATTCAATAATAAAAATAATTTTAAAATCATAAAAATAATTCTTAGATTAATATGTCACTTTATTTCAACAAAGTGATTATTTTTTAAAAATAAATGGCAGCTTTGACTGAATGAAGTCACTTTGTTCCAAATTATTTCAGTTTGCTATTTCTACTTTTTAAAGTATGTGACCTTCAATAAGGTTTTCAAACAGATATCAACTTCTGCCAAAATACAGAAGTACAAAATTAAATTAATCCTGATGGCTTATATGATCAAATAGATCAAATTTAATTCATATTTTAAGTTCAGTTCAGTTCAGACAGCCACCATGCATTCACTTGGAAAAGTAATTCATACTTTTCAGTTGCAGGTTCTATTACCACAAAAAAAGATTTTGACCAACTGACTGAACCTGGAAACTTTATTTACCATTATCCCTCTTCTGTCACCAGAGTCAGACCCCCTGACATGTACATTATTGACACCACAGGTGGTAGGGCACTGTGTTGACTGCCCCCACTCCCGGAGAACAGGAGAGGATTGAGTATGCCAAAGACTGCAGCTCACTGTTCACTCGAATAGTTGTTTTTATTTATATTTTTAGAAGAATGGAAAAGCATCATGGCCTTTTGGGGTTCTCCTAATTTGTGATTCTATGACACAGTCTGGGGGCTCTCTGGGAATCTAAACATCTCAAATCAGTCAAATGACTAAAATACGCCATCTAAAGCAAGCCCAGCAGAGCCTGGGGGTAGGGATGTACTCTGTGTGTGTGTGTGTGTGTGTGTGTGTGTGTTGTGTGTTGTGTGTTGTGTGACATGATGATTATGCATTTTTTTCTGTTTTGATTATTTTTGCTGCTGACTCATACAATTTATGTCTGCCTCTTTCTGGGGCAGCCAGGGTTACTGGGAAACAGTTCTGACTGACCTCGCACGGAGGGCCTCCCTCCATTACTCACTCATCTTGTTATCATGTAGACTGGAGTGTGTCTGCAAACAGGCCAGGGAAAAGGACTGTGGTGTGTGTCGGAGTACAGCCTTTCTCTACTCATTTGGCCATTCTGATTCACAACTGCGTTGTAACTACTATTGCTTTAAGGAAAAGAGAGCAATTTCACATTGGTAGAAGACTATCCAAAATTGTTTTTTATACCAATGTGAAATTGAGACCAGCGCCTTCAGCAGGAGGGGAGGACCTACAGCAAGATTGAGTTATCAGGGTGGAGTCTAACAGAAGAATGATTTGAAGGATCATTTCCAAATTATGCTTAGGTCATGATGGGGTCTTGAAAGCTCCTAGTGGTTTTGTACATCATCCATAGGTAACTCAAAACTATTTATCATGGTTTTCGTCTGTATGCAACATTGGGCTCATCTCATGGCAACGACATTTGTGCAGGAGTTTCAAGCGAAACAAATGCAATTCTCCCATGTACCTACATGCAGCAAGGTCACACGGTGCATCACAGTGAAGTGGGCATGAATTGGAGGATTGGCGCAACGCCACTGATGTCATCACAGCGAAATGCAGGGAACGAAACGAAACCTTGAATTGATACCCACCTGCATCCCTAGTGGAATGAAACCTAAATTTTCCCAGTTATTGTCGGAAGGTGACACTGACCTGGGCTGGAGGGCTCAGCCCGCACCAATTCTGGCCACTCAGGACCTGAGTTCAAAAGAGACAGATGCAGGGCTTAGTTTCTTTTTGCTTAGCTGTGGTCTCCAAAAAGTTGCTGGGGTTTGATCATTTCTTTCAGGAATAATTCAAAAGGAACTGTTGCAGAAGTGTTTTCTTGAGAGTGACCTTAAGAGTTTAAATTGTCGAATGTTTTATTATTTATATTAAGCCTTCTGTCTCTGAAGATACATATACACATTCAAATCAGATTTGCCAAAATACTGTTTAGAGATGGTTAAGATTACACCCCTACTTTCAAACAGCACTGTGATTAAATGCTCACATCGATTTGTAAGGAAACTGGGAGGACTTTGGAAGCATTATGAAAGACAGGACAGCTGGGGAAAATGAGAGAATGGCACAGCTTCCCGAGTTCAAGGTTAGGCGGCACTGCAATCACTGGCGAACAATTAACATCAGAGCTGAGGAAACTGTTATTACGATACCTGTGCAATCTGAGTGACCCCTCATTTTCAATCAAGCCTAGCTGCTGAGAAAAATGCTCTTTGCCATCTATTTGTCTTTCATCAGTTTCAGAGTGAAGACTTTCCATGTTCTCATTTGAACTTCTTTGTCCCTTTAGCTTCTAAAGTACATCTTTTAACAAGTGCACTTCCCCATGATCAATTTCCATTTATTCCAAGGTCATCTTTTTTCATTTTTATTGAACATGGGTACAGTTTCATTAAACTTATTGCTGTAATTGGTCTATTGTTTCATGCTTGACATTTGATTGGCATTTTGATTAGAGGCTTCATCTTGAAGAAGAGAATAATACATTATTAATAATTCAAATTCAAAATACATTTTAACAACACTAATTGCTGCTTGCCTACATGCTGTAATTGAATGAAGTACTGGTAAATCAAATACTGTGCATTTTTGCTGATCCCTGGTTTGACAAAGTGATGTGAAACACAGCTTCTTAGTCTGAGACCTCTCCCTTAGGAGATCTCCTTCCCAGATCTGAACTTTCTTGATAAATTGTTAGTGGAACATTATAAGCTAAACTTGAACCAATAAGATGTCAATATGGGAAAATATAGTGTGCATTTGCATTTGCATTTGTATAAGCCTTCCAAAATGCTGAGGTCCTTAGATTGCTCAGGAGAATTCAACCCAACACAAAGTAAACTGTGTCCATCAAAGGGCCTCTGAAAATGATGTGTGTGACTGTGTGCGTGTGCGTGTGCGTGTGCGTGTGTGTGTGTGCGTGCGCGCGCACGTGTGGTTGGGTGCATTGGAATCCAGTTCAATGAGACAGAGCAGAGTTCTGAGTGATCCAGTGGGATCAATAGTGTGAGCTACTCAGCAGTTGGATTAGTGGAGGAGTATGGAAGGAACAAACAAAATCAGTTTGTTATTGGTCAGAAAGAATCAGTGCAGCAGCAGTCCAGTAACACACTGTTCTGGGAAAAATTGGGACTATTATCAGTTCCTCTTTAAAGATTGTGATTCACAAGATGTGAATGAGATAATACTGTAATAATGTAAATGAAGGAATTTATTCTTCAGCAATGTGCCTCCTTAAAATGCACCTAGGATGCTTATATAACATATTATTATAATTTCCAGAGAACACTCCTTGGTGCCTTTTAAGTTGTTACTGTGGTTCCCCAGGACAACGGTAAAGCATATGAAACACCCGAGAGGTAAGCACCTCCTGTGCTGCCATGTATTTATAATTTTTATTGGGTTTTAACTTTATTCAATAAGAATGGCTGGTACTGTCTACATATTCTGTACATAGTCTAAAGGAGACAGAGAGTACTCACACTTAGAAAAGAGGCACAAGCCACAAAAGTAAAGATACTGCACAATTAAATTAAAATATACAGTACAAATGCAGAAAATGTATAAACATAAATGTTACTATACATGTGATATATGACAGTGGTGCTAACGTGGCTACAGCAACACAATTAATCATACTTATAATTATAAGAATAAGCATAATAATGACCGACAATAATAACAATCATTTCAATAAAGGTTTCTGTAATTTCCACAATGAAGGTGTACTTTACGTTTGATGTGAAACGAAACTCAAAACTACAGAGTATACAGCTGAGAAACGCCTGGTTACATTTGTTCTAGAATATGCACTCATTTTAACTACAACATACAAAAAGCCAGTGTGAGTAGCAGTTGAGTAGCTGACAACCTGGACAACATTTAAAACACTCTTCATCAGTAACAGGCTGTGCAAAGCGACACATATTTGTCTGATCTTAAACATATCCACAGTACTTCTGGGTTTTTCTTCCATATTGTATGGTTTATTCACCTCTGTACAACATACAACAGTCGTCAACTTGATTTTCCCAAAGAAGATTTCCTTTGACTAGAAAACATCTAGAGAGTAACTTTAGCTGTGAATTCTTAGCGTAGAGCCACAAAGGGTAAATACTGATCGCTGATTGCCTGGCTTTTAGTGAGACTAATGAGGTCTCTCTCTATCCGGAAAATGGCCATTTTGTTCAAAGTTTTGTGCAAAGCAGACAATTACCATGTCAACCCGACACCACCGGTCATATTTAGTAAAGACTACAGCCCATAAATACTGCAGTGAATTTCAACCACACCAACACATGTCTCACAATCAAAGATGAGCAAATATACAAATGGACGGAAAATATCACACAGTTATGCAGCAAATGTTATTTGGGCCCAAAAAAACACAAATCGTTGTCATACTGATTTTTGTGTCACACAAACTACAGTAACTACATAACTACATAACTGTACAGTAAGTGTATAATACAGTTTGTTCTTCTGAGTACAGGAAAGAGACACACTTCAGATCTATTGACTGGACCCTCTGTGCTTCCACTGCAGTGATCATTGCATCATTCACACCATGCCAGTTCTGAAGCTTTCTGAAAATCTGCACCCCTACTTTTCTTTTTCTTTGCAAAACAGTCGACATAATGCAGGCGATCTGCTTAAATAGCAGAAAAAGAACTGCTGATGCACCGTTCAAGATTAATGCTACTAAAAGAAGAGTGGAAAAATTTCCATGCTATGTCAAAAGCCATCATTTTACCACAGACAGTAAAGGATATACTGAACTGCCAGCAGCAGGAGTTTATACCATGTACATATTCCTTTACTCCATAGAGTATCACTCTAATGCAGTGAGAAATCAATCATTTGAAGGACATGCCAGCTTTTTGAGAAGTTGCCTTGGGTCTTATAGTCGTACTCTATGGTTTCATAAATATTAAACATGTATTGGAACAGTGCATCTTGCCCACCGTGGATGTGTGTATGTTGAGGTAATGAGTTTTCTGTCTTTTCAACATCTTATGACTGAACTTTCAAGATTTCTAGGCGAACAGTTGAAGAAGGTTTCTTTCTGCATAAGTCAGAATTGACACATTTCTGATCAACAAATCTGCAGTCACTTGAACCATTTTATCATGGCAGATATCTGAAATGAATGCACTTAAAGGTCACTATCCCAAAAATATTTAGAGGTTGTTTTGTGGCATCAACCATTGAACTTATGTCTTATATTTCATCTATTAATCTGAATTTGTCTGTAAACAAAGAGGCTAAAATGATTTTTTTTTCCTAGGGGAAAGGCAAAGAAATCTTCTGCCCAGAGAAAATCCAGGAAAAACCAAACCAAATCCAAATGTTCAGAAACTACACGATCCTTACAAAAGTAGCTGATAAATTATTGGTGCGTCCAAGAACAGTCTGTGTAGATATATTTAAAGAACCGTTCAAAGTACATTGTAAGTAGGAACATCCCAGAAATATCCACTGTTTTAAAATTGTAAATTTTAAAACCTTGTATTTCTGGCAGCCTTGCTTTCAAGAACAGAACATTTGTCTCTGTATGACCATGTAAAGTCTGTGCCTCAGGGTAGTTATGACTGACGTGACTTGATTGTGAAAAGGACTGTAAATAGAGAAAAGGTATAAATGGGAAAAAAAAGATGTGTACTAGGCGCTGTGCCAAACAGCTAACTGCAAAATCTATTCAAAGGAAATTATTTTTTGCACTGCACTACACCTAACAATGTGAAATTGAGAATATTGAGAAAAGAAACATAAGGGTAAATTTAAAACATAGGGAGAAGAAAAAGATGATAGGGAAAGAGGGGGTAAGACGTAGTTCACATGACACCTTCCTGCATTACTGTGCCATTTGTGCAAGGCCCCTTTCTCACAATTTTCTCTCTCAACACTGTGCAAAACTGTCACAACTAACTGTAACAAAGTGCAAGCCACGTGCTAGCCACACAAACACCAGAGAAGAAGTCCTTAAAACAGCTGCATACATCTTTTCCCACAGTACAACTCCCATTGCACACTAATCCACAGAACTAAAATTAGTCATGGTAAGTCAGCATCTGTGCCAACATTCAACTGTAAACACTTAAAAACACTTTCTAACAACTTTCCTCTCAAAAATAATAATGAAACATACATCAATTGTAATGGAAGAGACTGCTGAGATCAACATACATCATTATTTTTGTGTCATCACATTATTGTTTTAGAAAAAACACAGGTCAAAGAACAAAACATCTTTCACATTATTACTGAGAAATGCCCATTCACCAATACCTGTATTTCAAGGTGCAGTACTAGTACACCCATTGAGTGTTTTATTTCATTTAAATCATACCAACTCATAAAATGACTAACTTTTCTGAAGTTTATGAAGGAATCACCTTTCTTTTTCCTGCTTCAGTAGTATTGTATTTACATTTAATCTCTGTGGAATTACGTATCTATACAGATATGTGATGCACCTACAACTGTATATAAAGACAGAATCTTTTTTATAGCTTTTTAAAGTATGCCAAGTATGGTGACAAAGAGATTGCTGTATTTATATTCCTAGTTGTTGAAAAAGAGAAATATCTTTCATCTTTTTACATTCATAGTGAGTAGAATAGAGTTTTCATTTTACCATTTACCTTTTATATAATAAGCAGCTCTGCTCATCCTACAAGGTGAATTATCCTAACATGTTCCCCTAAATACAAACAGTATAAGAGTGCTAACTTGTGAGCTAATTAGCGAGGTATGTTTACATTACAAGAATTATGGGAAACAATCAAAAAGATGCCTTATTTATGATGAGCATCACTGGTACACAAATGATTAAAATCAAATTATTTCATTTTGACTGTCTTTACGAAAAAATAGTAATTCAACAATAAAGATGATTAATTTACTTACTCATAGAGGGAAAAAAAGCATCATCCTGATGTAAGCAATCCCTAAGGACTACACTGGCTTCTGGTTCTGATTTATTTCTAGCTTCCTGTGTCTCATCTGGGCTAGAAAATAAAGGGATGAATCCCGGCTCTAAAACGTCTCTCTTTGGCCTACATGATGCTGCTGTATTACACCTAAGGACATGAAGAATGGCTATGTTGGCTGGTGTGAATATTGCCATTGTCACTACTCTCTTCTTTTTCATGAGCTCTACTGCTAAGAACAAAGCTGCACTCATTTAGTCAGGTTCCCAATGCCAGTTACAATACAAACGCACAGTCCACCCAGATATGTACAATATACCATCAGAACTACAGGGTGTATTCTCTGTTTATGGTGGTGTTATGTCCATGTTAATGACTTATTCCACTGTGTCCAGTTCTGTTTTACTGTTCAGCAGTGCCAAATGACCCCCACAATTTCACACACCTGTTCTTTCTTGTGGAGAAAACATGGTTTCTTTGACAAAAACGAAGAGAACAGTTTTGTCTGCTTCGACTTGGGTGTCCGTCCTTGAAATTCTGAAGGCATTTTTGCATTTCTTTCTCATCCAGCTTTCCCACTGTGCCTTGGTTTTTTTGTCCTGAGAAACAGGCTTCCAATTCAGGACAGCATGGGCAAGAATCACCAGGGTACTGTTATGTGGACAATAATAAATCCCAGCGGTTTGTGGTAGATGTCTTTGTCACTCTCAAAAAAGAGAAATCTCAGCTGTGAAATGAATCCCATCAGGTGTTCAGCCCAAGAAGACTAACTGACATCATAGTGAGTTGAAGAATTTCACAGTAACATGCCTAATAAGTAATATCTTAGGGCAAAAATGTAACCTACATAGATACTTCCTAGGAGAGTGCATGAGAGGTAATGGGTTAATAAAATTGCTGGGATTATCAATCAGTTATTGGAATGGTGAAAGCCTTGTCCGAAATGAAAGTGTTCAGGTTCACAGTGAAACATCATCTTACTAACAAGAATAATACACCTCCCATTGCTTTATATTGGACAGAAAGGGCTTTGAGGGAATGTGTCACAGTCAAGCTCAAGAATGTAGAAAGATGAGGGTGATTACAGTGTGTATACGCTAGATGGGCATGGCACCTGCAGAGCTAAATACCTCTCTCAGTGATCTGATACCACAAGGGAAGAATTTCACCAATGCCCACCGAGGCAAAGGGAGATGTGAAGGGGTGGGAGAGAGAGGCCATCTTTTGCGTGACATGTTTTCCACATATAGCAAGTCTTATAGATGCTTTTTTAAATATATTCTTTATGATTTTACGACACCCATTTTGTTCTTGCTCAGACAAGGAAATGTAACCGGCGTTTCTGTTCCCCGTAAGCGTCACTGTCAGTTTTATTTCCGCTCTCGTTCTCTCTTTCCCCGGCCCGAGAGATTATGTGAAGTCCTTGGAGACGGCCTCGATGAAGTTGGGCGCCGACATGAGGATGGTGAAGGTGCAGATGATGGAGAAGAGCGAGAAGGCCACCAGGCAGAGGCGGTCCACCACGGCCGCCGCGAACTTCCACTCGCTGCAGATGGCCTCGGCCTCGTCCTGGTCGCGAAAGCGCCGGGCGATGTACTGCACCTCCTCCAGGATCTTGGCGATCTCGGGCGCGTGAGCCGCCAGCGGAGTCCTGCCGCGCTCCCGCTCATCCATGGGCGAGCCGCCGGCGCGGCCGCACACCACGCCCGAGTCGCTGCTGGGCGGGCAGCAGGGGTTCTCCACGGCGTGGTAGCCGAAGTACATGTTCATGTTGCCGTTGGTGCTCGCCGGCTGCGCCGCCACGGTGTTCATCTGGATGCTGCTGGCGCTGGCGTGGAGCGGCGGGGCCTGGCTGTACTTGTAGCCAATCAGTTTCCTGTCCTCTCCCGGCTTCTTCATCCTCAGGAACCAGGCGCACCAGTTCAGCAGGACCACCCTTATCTGTGGATGTACAGAAACAGAGACGTGTTTTATAGTGAGTAATGGGGTCCACGCTGAAGCTATACAGTATATTTAACTACAGTACCAGTCAAAAGTTTGGACACGCCTACCCATAGAAGGGTTTTTCTTTGTTTTTACTATTTTTCACATTTTAAAATAATACTAAAGTGTTAAACAAATCAAAACTCTCAAAAATCTTATATTTTTTTATTCTTCAAAGCAGCCAAAATATATTTAATTTTAAGGAAAGAAATTCATACATAGACAAATATAAATAGTGAAGTTGATGCCTAAGAAATAAACTTCAAGCATTTAAGCATATGTCTTTAGATCAAAATGTCTTTGAATACATGGTTCTCATTATCTTAATCAGGTGTGTCCAAACTTTTTACTGGTACTGTATGTAATCATATTCAATGAAAACACCAGCCTTGTTTCAACATTATGAATGAGGCTAATATTACTGATATATTTTGTGTAAAAAAATATGGAACACTACTCCTAATTTATAACTATATGTTAAAGGCAGAACATGATGCTGCTATATTGAATACTGCCCTTAATGAGGGTATGTGTCCATAACTCAATATTTTGCCATTAATAGAAAAAAGTGTCCAGACAAGAATTTGTGCGTATGTTATTAACCTGAAGTGATTTGCAAAAGGGATAGTGGTCTACTCGAGGGTGAGTTTAGGTTATCTGTTTAGCTTTTTCTTCATTGCAATATAGATGTGAGACACAAGATGAGTGATTATGAAAAAAAATCACAGCAAAATCTATATTATTGTTATATAAGTAATATTTCAGATGAACATTTTACAGAGATTCTAGGCTTTGTAGCACATTTTTTTTTCACTTAAAATCTGTTTTCAGGAGCAGTCTGTGTCTGGAATACAAGGTCTTAACCCTGTCTGAACCTCCTCTGAGTTAACAGCCCTCTCTGCGCTTACTGGAAGGTGGAATGGAGGGCAGTGTTTGGAGGGAATTTCTGTTGGTGTTGTTGTCAATGAACAAAAATCCCAGAGAAAGTCAATAAGCAATTATCCAATGTGGTGCTGCATCACAGTATGACCTCAGAAATGCCTTTGGCTGAGCTGGAATGCAACAAAGAAATGTTATTCGTGAAAGTTTTTGTACCTTTTGATCTGCTAAGGCATCAATTTTGATAATGAGAATAAACTAATAATAGCTAATTATATAACTTTTGGATATTTTCAAACGTCTTTTCCAAGGTAATTTTCACTGTACTGTGAGCTAAAAAATATGACATGCAGAACTTTCGATGAAGGTGAAAACTTAATGTTTAATTCGGCCCAGATGTAATATCATCTGTTTTACAACATTGTCTGAAAGGCAGTGCTGTCCTTCTGGCTTTAATAGCTTCATTAATGAATGACTTTACACTCTACAATTTATCTTGTTTATTGCAGTCATGAGTGACAGTTGAAAGAGGTTGCCTAGGGTTGCTATGTCAAGTGTTGAAATGTGTTTGACAGTGTGCATATTGCAGCAGGTGTATGAACTAAAAGCCACGCTGCTGAAAGCTCAACATGATGGAATTCATCCCCAGGAAGAACATATCTTAAAATGCACAATAATATCAGTCTAGGAATGGAAATGCATGTTGTTATTCTGTTACACAGAATCAGATTCTGTACCTACAGATAATAACTAGGATCCATTTGACATGATGCAGTAAGATCAATTTTAGTTCTCCTGGGCCCATTAGCAACCCCTTCCCCCCTTCCACGCGCACAGACAGACAGACAGTCACACACACACACATACACACATACACACACACACACACACACACACGCACACACACACACACACACACACACACACACACACACACACACACACACACACACACTTTTTTAGAGGTCAACTCTTCTGAGCCGTGGTGCAATAAAACACAATGTATTTAAATGTAATATACAAATTTGACAATGAATGTTTTCATTTTACTTGTTACTTACTGTTCTCATTCCCAGTCTTGCCCTTGCTTCATTACTTACCAGCTTAGGCATCTTGCCACCCTGGGGATCGTGATGGTGAAACTGGAGCACAAGGACAGTGACCACCACCGACAGGCCCACAATCATCATGGTGCTGGCAAAGTACTGGGCTGAGGGGACAAAGAACACATGCGTTAGAAACATAGCATCTGACTATCCATGCATGACTGTGAGCGATTCAGACAGGGTTTCCCTCAGTCGCTGTTCTTCATAAACCCCCTTCCATTACACGCAGCCCACATGATCAGCAACATGACACAAAGAGGAAGTACAGCTCTGTCTACACAACTCTGTCTATAAAAACTGCTCAAACTGATGTATGAACTGATGTATGTATGAAAACCTTGCAGTTGCAAAGCATATGGTTAGAGATGAACTATTCTGTGAACAGGCCTACAGTCCTGGAATAAGGGTTGACTTCCTCCTTTCCAATTGAGTACACCTCCTCTAAATACAATGACTTCAGAAAACAAAAAAAAAAACATCAAAAACGCTGGCGCAACCAAATTACCATCGTCTTGCATTTTGCTTATTGTTTACTTTATTAGCACTGCAGGGAATGTTAGCTTGAGTTACATCCAACCGAAATGCTCACTGTCCCAATTCCTAGCTATACAGGCCGGATGTCATTAGCAACGCAGGCTAAGTACTTCAGACAAGGGCATTCTCCAGGCAAGAACATTCTTCAAGCGGGAACTACGTAACGTTCGATGATCTGGGGCCAGTTATTTATATCTCGGCCACGTTGTTTGAATAATTCCACACCTCCGCCTTAGAGGTTACGCTGGGGGGCAGAGTGGGCAGGGCTGAGGTGACAGGCAACACTGACTAATAGCAGTTCACTAAAAGTTCCCTCCTGTCAGCATCTTAAAAAAAAGGCAGCAGACATCTCAAGGGCACTGACACAACTTCATAGCTGGAGAGGCCCGGTCTGACTTCTGTGTACAGCTCAAGTTGCATGACAATTTTGTATTAATAATGTTATTAGAGTAACAGTAGGCTGTAAGAACAGGCAATTGCCCAGGGGTGAAACTTGTTGGGTGCAGATAAGCGCGTATAAACTTTTTGTGACTGTTGCCTTTGTGTTGTCGAGGCTAACTACTCCCACACCACTCCCACCCCCACCAACCTCTGCCTCCCTCTACCTCCTTCTCTCCCTCCTCCCCCCCATCTGCCTCCGTGCAGCTCCCCTCTCTGTTCTTGTAAAATTATAATTGCAAGGCAAACAACTCATGTTTCATAGAGAAAAAAAACAAAGGTGCCCTATAACCGCCAGATTTACAGACATTTAATTAGATTAATTATGTACTGCAGTGGCATTTTGCAAGCTCCATTCAATTTCAAGGAAAACAACAACAAAATTTAGCGGCAGATCAGAAACACAGAGGATATTTTATTGTTTCTTTCTCGTATTACACGGTCATAATTCTCCCTTGTAAAATCTATGAAGTGTTGATGCTTTTGTTGCAATAAAGTTGAATTACTAACAGCTATTAGTTGAGCAGCTAAATTGTCCAAACAGTTCTCCCATTATTTTTCAATATTTCTCTTTTTGGGAATACACACACACACACACACACACACATATTTGTGGTAGTCCAAGTTAGGAGACCATCTTTTGCCCAATGTCTTAACAGCCAATGAGGTACGGAGGGACACCTTTATACTATAGCATTGGCTTTTGCCAATATATAGGCTATGTACTGATTTGTCAAGGAATATGCATTGAATTTGCAGGGGGAATGCAATGAATGGAAGTGGTTAGATATATTTTGGTTTGCTGGCATGTGTATTGTTTGGCTGGCATACCTATGTTGTTGTGCATATTCATTTGTCTTCCTGGCATATGTAAGGCTACTAGCTTCCTGGCACATCATTCAAATACATCTGCCAGAAATCCAATGCATACGCCAATCAAACCAATGAACATGGCAACAAACCGGTGCGTGTGTTCACTGGATGAATCAACCACATGCCATGCATACACGTACACAGGACTGATGTACAGACATACATCTACATTCACAAAAGCACACCGTCAACCTTCACAGGTGGACCCAAGAAAGAAGCTATTACAGCAAACATTTACCACCTGTCTTCTCCGGACAGGGAGGACTTTAACAGTAAATGGAAATCTTTACAACTTGACAGGCAGCTCTAGCTCTATTTATGATCCTGACAGTCTTTGAAGCCTCTGCAGCACAGATGGTCTTAGAACTTTTCGGCAAGGTAATTGATTTCCTCCGTTAGTGTCTTTCTTCCCCTCTTCCCTTCTGACGACAGTATTCTCCAAGTGAAACTATTGTCAGCTGCACCTTCAACAGAGGTGGATCTTCTGGGTGAACTAAGGAATCCACTATTTTGAAATGCTGCACATTATTTAACCTTTGTAGCACTCTCTGGGAATAATGAAGTCAGTCTTTGAAACTGTATGTATATTCTTGAGGAATGAGAACAGATATTACCAAAATAATACAAGCAAATGAGCCTCCAATTACCAATGATGGTCATATTGCGTATACAATGTGTAAAAATTGTTGCTAAGGTTTCAGTTGGGTTAGTAGTACAAACACTTTGGTTTGTTCACAAATTTAAATATTAATTTGACTCTGTGACCTTTGAACTTACAAAATTGTTCACAGTACTGTAATTAGAAGCTGGTAAAATTAATAAGCTAAGGTTAAGGGCAAACCACAGAGCAGGTGGGATTTAAAAGACTCCCTTTGGATAATGTGTGTTTTGGGCTTTATTCCTGTATTTATGCATCGGATGAAGTGCCTGACACTCTCTTCTCCCTGTGGGTTGAATGTATGCATTTGCATCTGTTGGTTAGGAATGAAATACCTACCAATGAGAGGTACAGAGTCCGAGGTGGCTGGCATGATCTCTGCAACCAGCAGCATGAACACCGTCAGAGACAGCAGAACTGTGATTCCTGATCAGGGAGAAAAAAGCAAGAATACATCCATCAATCAAAATGATCTCATACACTCTGTCACTGTGCTACACTGGGGAAGTATCCATGACTATGTGAGTTTTCAGTGTCACATCAGCTCAATTCTCACATAGTCCCAGGGGAAGACAGCTCGTCAGATTTAACTGATGGATATGGTCATTAGGTAAACTGAGATGACTGCCAAATGCCAATGTGTATTGATGACAATGAACAGCTGGAAGGTAGCAACAGTACAGAGTATTTAAGACCCTGGATGAGCAAAGGGTTATGGGAATATGTGTGTGTGTGTGTATAAGGAAGGGACAGTGTTGTACAGTTCTGCTGTCACTTTGGATGAGTAGTTACAAAAGCAGACTGTAGTTAAACCATATTTTACCATTTATACACTGAAGAAAGAGGCAGCAGCCAAAATGAATTATGTTTCATGAAACTACTGAAGATTCACTGTTGAGATCGAATTACTGCCAGTGATAGTCAGAGACCATCTTCTTTGTCCTCATGACTGATAACAGAAATGACCAGTAAGTCAAATATGGAGCAAAATGTACTTGGATGTACAACACAGTAAATTTATTGCAATTCTTTATTAAATAAAGAAAAAATGTGACTTCAGTTTAGTATGAGTGACAATGAGTGTCACATTATGAATTGCTAATGCAGTGGAGACCTCAATGCCACAGTGCAGTCTACGTCAGACATGAAATAATCATTTGATTTATTTTGACATTATTTTTGAGTGTCTCCATGTTATTTGGTGATGTGTAATATACTACGCCCTACCACAGTCACTGTTTGATCACAAACTTGTCTTCTGTCATATGCACCTTGCCAGTTTGTATTAGGTTTCAGTCTTTTTTGTTCTGTGTGCTCTTCTGACTGCAGGGTGTTACATTTTTCATTGGCCACTTAGCTTTTTTTCCACAATGTTTTATGCGCCAGACACTATACAAGATTCAAATTCAAATGTAAAATTCTTAACTGCTTAACTGTCTTATTGTGCACCATTGCACTTGATTGAGCATCATTCTATATGCGAGGGAACTCCAAATGATATTTATTAGAGAACTGGTTGACTGTTACAAGCAGAGTATTTAAGCTCTGTTAGTAAAGGAATGATACTGTCCCAGTGTTTTTGATTTCTAAATACAGTTGACTTTTCTCAAAGTAGTTTTTATAACCAGAGTGCACTATCACTTGAGACTTTTATTTTTTAACACTGCAGCATTTGAAAATGTTACTGTTTCCCTCATGGGTTCAATTAAAGCAATTCCATCAAACAGTAAATAGAAAAAGTATGCATTGCTAATCATTTCAAGGTAGACAGCATTCTGTGAACCAGTCTTGGAGACATGGACAAAAATGTCTTACTGTGGGGGTTCCCAAATGGCCCAGACAATTAAGGTGCTTGTTCAAAGAACAGGCCGAACCGTACATGACCCAGGCTCAGAACTGGCTATGTTATCTGCCAACAATGATCACAATACCACAGCAGTGGAGCAAACCGACTTTGTTCTGCCCAGGGCAGTTGTGGATAGGTTGGCTAGGACAAGGTAACTCTTACTGTAACTAATTTCATTTGTAATGTTGCAATATGGATATGACTATTATTATGTTAATGCATATATTGTAGTGTATGTTGCAGGAAGGAAATAAACACACAAAACAGCAGCCAAAGGAAAACCAATCACCAAAAGGAGCAATCAAAGCAGTAACCAATGGGTTCAATGACAAGGGTAGGGCATGTTGCCCACTTTCCCAGCATGCTCTGCTCTTGTCTCACCCAGTGAGATTTTCTCCCCAGAGTCAGCGGGCAGCAGGAAGACGAGCAGGGCGAGGCCCGAGATGAGCACGCAGGGGATGAGCAGGTTCAGACCGTAGTAGAGCGTTCGCCTCCGCATGGTGACCGTGAACGTCACGTCCGGATACGGCTCCTTACAGCACTCGTAGTACAGCTCATTCCTCTTCCCTGGGACCCCTGGGACACATGGCACGCACACATAGGTACATGCACAAACACAGACACGTGGACACACACATATAAACGCATGCATGCGCAGACATGAACACATAGAAAAACAGATACATGCAAGAGAAGGAGAGGATACATTAGTAATTGAAGTGTGTTGGTTATACTTGTGCTTTCGAATCTGTTGGTCTGGGAGTGTAGACTGTATCCCAAATGTCCTTTCAGGTCATTTATGACAAATCATTTATTTGAAAATCACTGAATACCTGAATGAATATCTGAACATCCAAAACATATTTGTCTTAATGAACTGTAGAGTCAGACTTGTCCTTGACATATTTATTATGTTGACAGACGACCTCTATTGTTTGACTGTCCAAATTGAAACTAATTTAATTCAACCAGTCTACAAATGGTCTGCAAAAAAATCAATATCCTCCAAATCCTGTCCCCTCAAAGTTGAAGCCCACTGAGCCAAATGACATTGCAAATTTTGGGAATAGTTGTGCATCTTTGAATAGGAGATTCAGAACTCCAAAACTCTCAGAAAGTTTGCAGTTCTCTTTCAAGCTTTCTGTGTGATGCTTAACAAGGCTTACCTTATGGAACAAATCAATTGAGAACACTGCATACAATCTAACTGACAGAACAAAAAGAGGGGGAGACACAGTTTGTAAAGATCTGATTTGTTATGAAAGCTCAAAGGCAGTAAGTGCATCAAAGCATTAATGATCAGTCTGCCGCCTCTGGTGGAGAACTAAAGGCATCAGGAAAGATCTATTTCAGAGAGTTCTCATTGGTTAATTTGTCAGTTGTCACAAATAAAGTAGCTTCTTCACTTGGACAGAAACAAGCTTATATGAGAGGCACGACAGAGGTGGAGCGATTACAATCCCTGTATATACACTGGAAAAGGAAGTAAAGAGAGATAAGAATCAGATAAAAGCTTTAAAATGCTCAAACTATGAAGGTGCAACCAGCTTTAATCTGATTTATGCTTTAAATTGATTATGCATGTTCATAACTGTACATACCTTCACAAAAAAAGCTCTTCTGACTTATATTTTAATCTATGCAGTTGTCCTGGCAATGTCTTACTGCCTTGCCCTGACAACTTAGGGCATATGCACAGTAATCCACTCTGATTATTGAATCACCATCGACCAGGCAGCATTGCACTTTCATTCCGTCAATGTGTGCATCCTCTTCACTTGCAGTGACTTTCTAAAGACACTAATTGTGTTTCAGGTGTCGTGCAGACTTGCTGATCGAAAAATCATGCGATTATATCATGTCATTCACTGTGCCAACTTCACTCGAACCACACTCTATAAAGACCACTGATATATTGTATTTGATATTCTAAGGCCATTTCTCAAACCAGAATGGTAATCAGGGCTTCTCTGCATCTCCTCTTAGACTCCTGCCTGAGCCTGTGTGCGTGAGTGCTGGACTCAGCTACCTCCACACTGCTGGATTCTCAATGCCCTGAGAGGAGTGACCCATACATCTCTTCAGTGCTGGCATCAGCCCTGGCAGTAACACCGGTGAAATAACTGCCCAGATGAGAAGCAAGGTCAGCCATCTGTCACTGCTGCCCCTTACACTGGCAGCTGCACACAGGCCGTGTTAATGGCGACCAATTATGTCATTATAACAGCACGGTCAATTAGACCACTCCGAACAGGAAGTGACAGGGACTGCACTGCTTGTTACAGGAGTGAGAGGATAAAGTCTGCTAAACAAATTACCAAACAAGCAGGCTGGCTTTATAGCTCCAGCAGAATGAGCCACAGGCTAAGCCTCCCCCATAAGGGAAAACCTGAAGTCCACAGAGGCAGCCTATCTGAAAACTCAAACTTTTTTTTTTCAGAGTGTCAGAAGTTTGATTAAATTTGACATTTAGTGATATTTCAACCTGTGTCACCAGCTTCAAAATAACAGATTTTCAGGGGCATAAAAATCTGACATGATTTGTAAATCAAAGCCTGTTTTGTGTTTTTTTTTTTTTTTTTCCTAAACAGTTTAAGTAACGTTAACTTTCTTTTTCACTTTTTTATATTAGGCAACATTTACTTTAGAAATTGCCATTAAAAAGTGGGTCCATACAGATTTTTCATGATAGCAGGATTATTATATCACAAATATCTAATGCACTGCCAAAATAACTGGGAAAAGTTTATTAAAAGTAATAAAAAGCTTATTAAAAGGTTTTTCTTCATAATGTCCTATATCTGGGCATTTTGTAATACCTTGATAATATGAAAATATAGTGTATAAAAGAATAAAAAACAAAAATAATGACAATGAAAAATAGGAATGGACAACAATGGGAATTATTTGTTCCCAGTAATATAATGATATTAGGCTTGCAAACAAGAGGGTACATGTACAATTCCTCAGTGAGGGACAGCAATACCCTTGTGCAACATAACTAACCTGAACTGTTTCAGTAAACTCTAGAACACATATGTAAAATACAAGCTACTGCATGTAAGTCACTCTGCATCAGGGCTTTTGCCAATCTAATAAATTAAGGTAAGACGTTGAGATCATGGCTTCCAAGCTTGGCTCCACATAAGGTAAGCTGCTGGGCTACTGTCTGTGCACTGTATTCTTTTTAAATGTTATTTCCTATCGGGTCTCAACACTGACACTGATCTGTCACTTCAGGGAAAGCTATGAGGAGGGGAGGAGTGACACGGAGCTGCAACTGCAATTTAGATGCCTAAAACCAGCGCTAAAACCTTTTCTCTTCGTCCCTTCAGCCATGCATGCATCCATGAGGTGGTTCAATTTATTTTCTCATGGAATAAAATTTTGTATTATCCTCCATTCAGCCCCTAGAGAAGCCATAACAAGCCGACCATATGATGGGATTCCACTACTGTGATCATGACAAGTGGCCATTTTAAAACCATTACTGTTTTCTGTCAAAATCGATTGACTGATTCACTGACGTTTATATTTCCCATACAGGAGTGTCTAGTTTACAGGAGTATATCATTGAAAACTGCAGTCATCCTTTGCCTGATTACAAGGTGACAGAGCTGAAATCATATTAATGTCCAGGTAAAATGTACAGCTTTCCCTCAACGCAAAAGCTAAAATAAAATAAATTCAGGTAATATATCGATGTTCACGTAGGTTATATCAGTAAGAAACTATTCATGCTCTCCGTGTTTTGTTTAACAAGACCCTGTATTGATACTGCATATATTTTTATGCATTCCTAGTACAAAAAATAAATAATTAAACAAAGAAAAAACTATAAACAGCTGCCCATAAATCAATACCACTCCCACAGGGAAAAAGGAGAATAACATTTCCCAGCCTGTCTTATTATTGATTGTACATCTATGCAAGATTTTGCCACTGGGTAAAGTGTGAGATACCAAAAAAAAATATATATATGACGTGATCTAATCTCATTTATACCAATGATAATAATATTATATAACATCTTGCCATCAAGACAAAGAATTCTGATATCATTGGCAATGTGAATGAGATGAACAAAAAACAGCTTGAGGGTGATAAAAAGGCATGTAAAGCAAGAAGACAGCCCAATTTCATCACATTTATCAAAAATACTGGATGCCAACCATAAACTGAACTGCTGATTCATATCAACCTAATGCCTTTTATTTGTACAAATGAATGATAATAATACTGAGTACATCAGAACATATAAAAATATAAGGACAAAAGCGGGCAACTGTAACATAGAGTGAATCTATTTCTGTGGCTGGCTCTGAGGTACCCCAGAGTATCTGAATAAGCTAAATTCCATTTATTTAAACGATAACTTCCTTTTGAATGAGTCAATTCTGGGGCCAGTGTGAAATCTGCTCTTAATATTTTCGACCAGAGCCCCCCGGTTCTCTCCAGATAGCTTAACTTTAATAATTCAACTGATAAGCCCAATGTAAGTTTTAAAATTTTGATTCCCTCCAGCTTCCTTCTATACAATGCGTTTTAATCACCTCCGTAATCATTTTCTTCAGTAATTCAGAAACTGTAATTCAGATCAGTTATATACTGAAGGGGGAGGGGGGTTAATATGCCTTACCCACAAGATCCCACTCCCCATTAGGAATGTAGGTGGAGATGTCCACCTCCACCATCTGCAGGTCCAGCAGCCAGCCGTTGTGGGTCCAGGAGCCGAACTTCAGGTCACACTTCTGCACGTCGAAGGGGAACCAGCGCACATCGATGTAGCACGTGCTCTTCAGGATTCCTATGAGGGTGGGAGACACGGAGTGTACATCATTCACAGACTGGTGAGAGACGTTGTCACTCACATTAGGGCCATCAATGCTTGACCAGTTGACAGCTTGTTAGATAGATACCCGTCACAGTTCAATACAGACATAAGCACTACACTTCTGCAATCAACTAATTCGCCTTGACTGATGTTCTTCCTCTTCACGGCATTATTAGTGTGCTATAAAGCACATCTAACAATGTTATTGCAGCTATAATACGAATCTGTATATAATACAACATGGGAAAATGTATAAATTTCAACATAATGTATATGAAAATATTACAGAAATGAATGTTAAGTGAATAATGTTGTTATGCAGCAGGTGTAACAGATACTGTAACACTGGATCTGGTATTCTGGCAGAGCCCTCACCTGGTGGAATGTACTGGCACGATCCTGATGAGTTCACCAGAACATTGGTGTGAAACGTGGCATCGAATCTTTCATCTGCACTGGAAGACACGAACACAAAAGCGACAACATACAAAAAGACAGACTGTGGGGTTAGAGCTCTGGTATCACACTTAATGTGGGTGTCTTTCAGATAAAGAAAAGCATTTATGCTGAACATTACTGCTTTGCTGAAATCAGCAACTAATGAGGGCTACAATGCAATCAAAGACCTGAGGTGGTATGTAGCTTCATTTGACAGAGACTGTCATACAGACAGAACCTTGTGTCACTGGTGCTTGCAGGCGTGCATTACTGGGGATCAGTGTATTCCTCTCACTGTCGGGAGGATATTAAACTGCCCTGGACTGAAAATGACACTAGGACAGCTCCATGGTTTATGAAAAGAAAACTCAGAGCACTGTGGTACAGCAAAATGAGATTCATTCTTTAACCTCTGTGCAGCATGGACAGATTGGAATCATCCATTCACCTGGGTTGGGAGGATTTGTGTCTCTGAAAACAGGGGAGAGAGGACAAAGCTGACCCCCAGAGCTGTAGTTCATTAAAAACACTGGATTTCATCAAAAGTAACAAAGCACTGCTTACAGCCCTTTCTGCAGTGGCTTATTCAAATATTCCAGCTTCAGAATACTTGACATGGAAATGGTTATTTTACGTCAATTTCCAAATGTACTATGAGGCAAACAGTACACTCAATCTGCATTGTATTTGCTGGCATTGACAGGGAAACAATCAATAGACAACACTCAACTATGATTCCTTTCGGAAAGAGGAAAAGGGCATTGACAGATCTGAAAGCTTGGCCCAATTTGTCCTTGACACCCACCAGCCCTTCACAAACATTTCACTTCAGTCACAGTCACTTTATTTTGTAATTTATTTTATTCCCATCAGATTCCTAACAGACAACTCCTCAACAGTGATTACATGTGAATAATCCCTCATTCCTGACAAACTGCTTGCCTGCCTCTTCTTTCGCAAAGGTGCCACGTTTATTCAGAGCAGCACTGCAACACCCATAGAACACTGCAATCTCCCTAAGTGTCATTTCTGTTGTCTTGTTAACTATTCCTACGCAGTTAGTAAATCACTTTTTACTGAGAGCAGTCTCTAGCCACAACCATTCCCCTTTGTCTGTAAATTCGTGAATGTCATGAACAGAGACAGAAAGTAAACATAATGGATTTTAGAGTCCTTAAACAAGTGTGTTCTCATTAATGGGAGACTTTGGGCTGAATTATTCACAAAGATCGCCTTCGTTTTTTCATGTCCCATTTCACTCCAGATAAATGTGCTTGCAAACTTGGGACGTGGAAAAACTACACAGCTCTGCGTGCCACAGACATAGACTGAATTTAAGCTCATTCACAAACAGACTCAGAGTATGATGACTGCAGCCTAAATACCTTATCCTAATTGATATTTTACAACTTTTCCATAATAGGGGCAGCAAAATGAGACGTCTTTATAGTACAGGGCACTGCTATCATCCATTAGCATTTTTATTGTGTTAAGAGCTGTCCAAGGGTAATGCCAGAGGATGTAAACTAAAAGTGGTTTCTAAGATGGATCTAAGACCATCAGTGCATGTTGGCCAAGAACTGACAAGAGCAGCCATAGAGATTTAAATAATGCAGATATATGGCAGAGCACAAATAAGGGTGTAATTACTCTGCGTACAGCACTTTGCATAATGTTCATATATTACAGCTCTTTGCACTTGGCTATCATTACCATGTTTTTCCAGTGTCATGCATTCAGCATTCAATATGCCTGAATATTTTCATTTTTAAATAAACATTCATAATTACTGTGTGTTTGTACCTCAGTTTTCAAATGCATTCCTTCCATAAATCATTTGAGTTATAAAAATAAACATATGATCTGAACACATTCTTGTCCTCTGTAAAATGGTCATCGAAGTACTACCGTCATTGGCTTCAAGAGACTTCAAATACATGTACACATGCGTGCATATCTACACACACACAACTAAACAGAAATGTTATGGATTTTAGTAACAAAAGTGGCAACAGACATTCTCATGTCTTGTGATATGAGTTGGCTGATGAGACATGATGTCACTGTTTCTGAATATGTTCTGAACCATCATCATCACAAATCTATATTATGGTGCTTGTGTTTCAGGTGAATGATTGGAAAAAGCCCCCCCTGATTATGAATACTAAATTCAATTCATTTTTCATTGTTTCTTTGAATGGAATCGAACAGCCTATTCACTGAACTGACAAGATTCACGCTGACGCTGGCCTAATGGAGCCTAATTATTTTAGTAATATTCAGGAGACGGCAGAAGCTGACTCAATAATGTGAAAGACAGTGGAAATGATGAAAGTTCCATCTTCATTGTGACCATAATTATTATGATATGATTACAATGACAGCTGTGATGGACTGCTCTTTAAACATCATAAGAATGGAGGAGAATTTTTTGGGGGAAGAAGAAAGAAAGAAAGGGAAAAAAATGGAAGACGGTGAGATTACCACTCAGGAGAGCAAGCAGCACGGCATGAATGTGGCTGTATGTGAGGTCCACAGGTGTGAAATAGGCTTAGAACAGCTAGCTGAGCACAGATAATAGTGTGACTTCTTTTCATATGATACTCTTCACTTATATTTTTCAGAGATTCCCATTCACAGGCAATTCACATTCACCTCGGCTCCTCAGCTCAATGGACTCAATTCTCATATTATGGCACAGTGACTCGCAGCTAGCTGCACAAAATGATGATATCTACCCCATGCTCACTGCTATTCCATTAATTCACATTCATTTAAATATTTATTCTTTTCGATGTAACAAAAAAATCAATTCTTCAAGTATTTAATGATATGGCAAGAGTTGCAGCCGTCTGACAGCTTATGTAAGGTTGCATAAAAGTAAGCCTCATTCCCATCAGGTTATAACTACTGCCTACTCTTCATACGCTACGCTAGCCTACGCTTCCATGAATGTTTTCCACATCACAGGGCCTATGCTTGCTCTGATGAGGCCATGCTAATGTGAAACCCTGCAATGTGCCAGGGCACCTAACAGCTCCAGTTTAGGAACACCAGAGGGAGAGTTTGTGAGAAGTTTTTATGTACTTGACATGAAAGGTGAAATGAAGTTATGAGCGTTACAGATATAAAAGTTATAACATTTTTAACTGCCGCAGAGACGACATAGAACGGGTTGTGATGCCCAAAGGAAGCTGTCAACACACAGGCAGTTATTTTTATGGAACTGGCAGATTTTCTGCAGACAAGTAGGCACCCCTTTGAATGTGGAAGGTCAAACTTTTGAAAGTTATCTAAATAATTAATCTACAGTGCTTGCACCGTCATATGTCACTGCATAGTTCACTTCTAAAACAAACAAAATAGGTTATCAAAGTTATCAAAGTTTTTCCATTTAATGATGTACTGATAAAATAAGCAAATTTTCAGTTTGAACCTTACTGAACCATAAATATATATTTATAAGGTAGATGCATACAACGTATTAATTTTAAACAACCTTTTCATAAGTATCTGTAAAGTCTGCTATGAATACATATAAATATAAGTCCCCCAAAAGACCCTCTATTAAACATTAGCAAATTGCTTCTTACTCATCACCATCATAAACCTAAATCCTCAAATACATCAACAAAATCTTCCACACTGGCATAGTTAGGAGGTAATTAGTGGCTCTCTTAGTACTCTTACCATACCATATTGTTCAGTCAGATTTACCTGGCACAAATTACAACCAGTGTGCTTCATCACACCTAGTGCTGTCTTCTCATTAACTTCTCATTAACTCATACACAAATAGCAACACTGTCATTTTTTCCCCTATAACAGCATTTAGATTGAAAAAAATGGAACACAAATAGTTAATCATTTCATGAATGTGTGCTGTGGGAAAAATGCCTTATTACCTGAGGTCTCTATACCCATCCATGGTGGACTCAGGAGCCGACTGTGTTGCTAACATTTAACGTCATTGTTTTCAGAAGAGTAGGTACAATGAAAACAGTTTCATGACCCAATACACCAAATTCTGTTGGGCAAGCCACCTCCCATTTGTTTTAAAACATTAAAAGTTTAAAAGCCTACAGCAACACCCTCTTTCTTCTCGAAGGCAGCATGTGGAGGTACAAGAAAACACACTTAGGAAATTGCTGGTGACAGCCAGTGCTGGACTGTTCCAGCAGTCCTGGAAGGAACCGTTAGCTCTCTGCCATTACACTCACATGAGGGAACTGCCAGTGTAAGACGACGCATTACATCACCTTTATTTTTAGCCAACCATGGCACGGCGCCTTGCATATTTCATACTCAGCATGAGAACTCTGAGTATTTGCCGTTGTCATCTTGCATTGCGGCCACAAGAGTACAGCTATGACACGTAGGAAGGCGACCCTTGGGGGTCTGTCAGCAGCCAGGCCATGAGCCTCTAGGCCCTGCTCCTTCCAATAAAAAGGCAAGCTGACTCCCCCAAAGACAAGCCCGCTGTGTCGCGGGGGTCTGAGGGTTCTTTCACCAGAGGTACGCTCGTTATTCTAGCCTGCGGTCAGACCAGAGGCCAGCTGAGCAGTTGCCCCCCCACTGGTGGAAACCATTCCCATAGTAAGGCCTGTCTGCAAGAGGTAACAAACACAGCAAAAGCCTCAAAGGCAAAGAGAGCAGATAAAGGATGCTCTCCCTCTAACCTCGATGGTCCCTGTGCAGGCTTCAATGACAAGGGATCACAAAAGACCAGCCCCATGGCGTCCATTAATTCTGCCTCCCAGAGTCGCTTATCCGTCGCTACACATGGTGAGTTTTAATCGTGATGCAGGAGCTTTGTTTTATGAACGTTCAGATTTACCCCTATGATGACAAAAGGCAGTGGCTGCCGAGGATTTGTGGGCTTGTTCTTTTCAGCGCGCTGTGAATTATTTAGATATTTGTTTGTCGTAAAATGTATTCAAAGTTTTCACAGCATTTACCTTTGGGAAAAAGGAATTCAGTCCGAGAGTGTTGCCAAAGAGTTGTCTGTTCTGTTATTCAAGGAACACCTGAGAGATGGTTTAAAGGAAAAAGGATTTTACTTTGTGAACTAAGGAGTAATACCCTTGTAATACCTCTATATACTCTCAGACATGGGGTGAATACCAGAGTGATAAAAATGTATTTGGATCATTGTGTTTATATGTAGGTTTTTTTTTTTTTTTAAAAATGCGTGCCAATGCTTCTTGAAATTCCTCAGTGTCATCCCTTCCCAAGTACAGAAATACACAGGAAGAAATAGAAGGTATGTTTCACACTGCAAACTGAACTTAATCCAACAACTCAGAAACACATGAACATTGGAAACTACTCCATCTGTTCTGGAGCATCTTACTGTACTGTACAAGACTGAAACACAAATAATACAAAACAACCACAAATGTGACTGAATGAAAAACCTATTGGTACAAAAACATATATTTCATGTTGTGCTACACTGCAGTAATAACCTTGCTCTCCAAAGACATTTTAATGGTATTTAGCCGATCAATACATCTGAAGCACATCAAGAACCCCCAAGTAAAGCAAAGGGAGTCAGCGAGATGAGGAGACCTGTTACAATCACAGAGAGCTTAAACACTGGGCAATGGAGACAGGTCAGGATAAGGCATGGAGAGGGAGGGGCCTTTTTCCAATATGAGCAGAGGTGGGACTATGTCACCATGGGCACAAGGAGAGGGCTAAGGCCAAAGGTGGCAGTGGGCTACATTCCAGCCGTAATTGGAACGCCCCAGGTGTAGGTCTCCACTGATTTGATTAAGACAAACCACAATTCACCCTCTGAGGCCACATTATGTCAGAAATAAATATGTGCCCTGCCACCGATAAATATGTTTATTCCCTTATTGCCATATTCATTTAAGGCTCTGCTAAGCAATTATATCAGTCCTCAGATGGTCATTTTCTGTAATGTGGCAAATACCATTACAAGAGGCTAAATGTGCTTGATTGACAAGACGAGTGGAACCACAATGAAGTTCTCACTGTTGTAGTTGCAGATATCCAGCTACTGATATTAAACACCTACCAGGAAAATGAAGAGTTCAGACAAAGCGAATTATTATAAGAAAGGCCCACTGTCTGATAAAATCCCTTAAGTACAAAATCAAAGTGTCATATTTTCCATAACCTTGACTGATAAAGAGAAAAACAACAACATACTGTGCATGCAGAAGTAAGGTCCTAGAATACGTTTTGGAAACCCTTGTATGAATAAATATGATTTTCCCTGTCATGGAGCCAGTCCAACCATGCAAGTTTCAGATGGATGAGAATTCCTGGATTGACCACCTCTGTGGCTGAGGTGTAGGGGAAGCAAACTGCCAAAAACAGGACAGGTAGGTTGCTTTATCTTTCGGGTAGCAAGTGTGTGAGGTCATAATCTTCATTTACACACCTTAGGGTGCAGGCTGTCCAATTGAGTCCAGTGAAGAAACAACAAACTGTCTTACTTCCCTTTCCTCCATCTACCAGAGGACAGTATTGAAACATGAGAGCTCTGATGTCCCAGCCATGTTCAAGCGTGACAGACAAAGCCATCACTTCTTCCCCCAGGTGGTCCCCTGGGTAATTGACACTGAAAAGTCCTTGCATTGTGACTGATTTCTACACGTCTTTGTGTCATGGCAAATGTTTTCCAGATTATAATTTAATGGTATTGTCATCTCATGCCAAATCCAAGAGTGCAGTCAACATTAAATTAAAAAGCAAAGTACTGGAAAATAGACTATCCTGGACAAAACAAAGAGAAGGACAAACAAGTGGTTAAAGCATCAGATAACATTTCCAACTTTGTATGATTCAACTTCATTTCTGCCTTTCATGGTTGTGCTATCATTTTAAAACTTTATTTGACACTTAGTAGTGCTAATAAGTTAGTCCATAAAGCAATGCTTTGTCTGATGCCATCGAAAAAGGAAATCCATCAAACGATTCCTCATTTCCGGTGTGCGACATAATTGACACGCATAAGAAGATGCATTATATATTTCTAAATAATTTTCAGTATGCAAAACAGTTCAATCATTTTTCATCAGTGTGTGTCTGCAGGCTTGCTCTGTGTTTAATTGCACAGCGCAAGTTTATCATCCATTAATTCATAAGCTCAAACATAAGGAAAGATATTGATAAAACACCACACTGAGCAAAACCTATCCATTAACTCTCAACAAAACAATAAACCACTCGGCTAATCAGCTTGCAAGGAGAAGCAGAAGAATGGAAAATAAAAACAACTGCAGAAATAATAACATCACCATTTAGTTTAAAGCAGAAATTGGCCTGATTAATGGCATGCCTCCATCTTTAATTCATGCCATCTGAATTCCCACACATAAAAGCCTGTGATATTAGACTGATGCTGCATTTAGCATGTGCGGGTGACCGAGAGAGAAGGCACTCTTTTGTCTGCAGTCATACCACAGATACTCCATTTACTCAACAGGTATTTAACACAGTGAGTTTAACGTCACACATTCTGTGTCTGCCATTGTTAAAGATAAAAGCTTTCTGATTTGTTATGCTGTTATGAATAAAACGGGTGGGGCTAATTTTAAATTCTACAGCTGGCACACGAGTGGTGATGGCACCAGACCCTGCTATTAGCAAAGGTAATCTGGACATGGTTAATGACCTCTGGTTAAATCTCATCAAGTGTCTGCGGCAGTCATGCTAAACCCTCTGTCAGTCTATCTGCTGACAATCTAAGGGATGACTCCATAAGGAGAATCTTCATTAATAAACAGCAATATATATGGTATCAGCTTCTCCAAAGGCACATACTGAGATGATAACTTTAAATAAAATGGTAGGAAAGTTTGTAACATGCAGAGCCAAGTACTGAGAAATCAGTCTTGTAAGGGCAAGCAACTGGTACACAGGAGGTCCAACTGAACACTCTCCCTGTGGTTCATTTTTAATACTTATTTACCTTTCTTCCAAAAACTAATCATTTATCACAAGTTCCAATCAGATGTGTCAAATGCTGAAAAGAAGGTAAAACGCTAATGACTTTTTTTCTCAAATGCCTGCCTCATGTTATCTTTAAAATCAGCCTCTGTTCTGCAGATGAAGTCTTAATGTAGAGAAGTGAAGATTTAGCAGCTACTGTACACTGAGCAGGCTGACAACAGATTGCTTCCAAGCTATGCGCAAATGAGCCACAGAGCTGACAAGAGAGCTACAACAGTCACACTCACATTGTCTTAAGGGAAGGTCAGATGGACAGAATTATCAGTGTAATAACATGTGTTGCTATTAAACAAAGTGGATGTTGCTAAGCAGCTCACCTGCCCGTTTGGGTTCAATGACCAATTTGATGTTGTTTTCCTCTGTTCTTTTTTTTTCGTATTCAGCTTTGCTGCAGCAGTGCTAACCCCTTCAGTGAAGCGATAATCCGAGCACATTTTTAAAAAGGTGAGGCGCTCCTAATGACGTTCAGTTAATCAGCCGTGGATGTGTACTGTTCATTTACATATTTGTGGGGAATTTGGTGCTTTTCCGTTTATCTTCTGTCAGATGGCTCTCATCACGATTCATTGATTTGCAGTAAAATGAAAGCATGACCTCCGTCTGCTCTTCCAGAGCTCATCCAACTCCTTTAGCTCTGGGATGGTGTCTGAACTCCAGGACAAGAGCATTCTGCTAGACGCTAAATATGGATCCAGGTTATGTGTTTACACTGTGCTGGAACAGACGTGGTTCTTAACTAGGATGCTACATGCGGCTGTGGCAATACTATGTAACTATTACCTTCCTGCTTTAACAAGTTGTTTCCTACTAGCTAGAATTTAAAGTCTCACTAATTTGAAAGGCAGCACTTACTTACACTCTTATTATTTGCCCAGTTCAAAATAGCAATGTACTTCATTTGTATGCGTTCTCACTAGATCTGATGCTAATTTGTCAGTTATACCGTTTGTGCTAAGCTTTATAAACATTCAATAAATAGATCTACTCGGTCTGAATTATGCATTAAAATGTTACAATTCACTGATTTTCCTCATCTCAACATATATTAAAGACATATTATATTGAATCAATTTGCAATTCCAATTTTATGTTAAAAAGTAAACATTTTCTCATGTGTACCTAATTCATTATGCGTATAGGTCATGCAGAGTTATGTTTCCAGCCACTACATTCTGATGTAATATAGCTGAATGGTTTAATTAAAAAAATAGCATTTCTCCTTGCATGTTAAAGTATGTTAAACTATCATGCTATCTGTTTTTCATTCTGACCATGAACTGCTTAATGTTGTGTCTCATTCCATCAGACCGAAAAACCTGAGAGCTCTCATCCTTTGCCAAAAAGAAGAGAAATGAAATGCTTTGCTTTGGTGCTTGACTCCAGTTAGGATTTCTAAATCACCTTCAGTGTGAACTGAGTGTCTGCAATAAATCAAGATTAATAATCCTTCTTATCACATCGCGTCCCTCAATTATACTCGGAAAGGGAGGGGGACATGAGTCTGTATAGAACGTATTATCCCATCACTGCCAGACCACCAAACTGAGGAACATTTATACACTGTATTTAGTCAAGCATCAGGGTAAACCTTATTTTCTGCCCGCACAATCAAGCCTTATAACTCTCAAGCACACCCTGGGTGGTTTCTCATTTGCATTTTACAGTAGGTATTTATACTGGTGATGGCTCAATTCTTAATTTAAAAATATTGTAAGGCTACTCATTGTTGGAACAGGAAAACCTTGAGATGAACTATCAGTTGGAACACGTGTTGTTGGTGGAACCAAGATTTAAAATAGAGCCTTTGCAAATCTGCTTAAAACAGGCGTCATTGTGTGTAACACTAAAGCTTCCCTCCCTTATTCTGGTGCTGTGCTCACTACCATTACATAGATTCAATCAAAACTGCCAAGGCATTTACAGATTTTGCCTGAATCCAGGGATGCATTCTCTTGCAGTGAGATAAAGAGGATAACAATGAGGGAAAGTAAATATGCTTTGACCATCTTCCCAGCATGCCCTGCTTTATATCATTTAGATTTGCTTTCAGATTTTAGAGGTCTTAGGGTACATTTTGATGGTAAGTCCCTTTGACAGACACATTGCGAATGTTAGATTTATATCTTGCGCTAAATTAAGCTACTGATTTCAGTATCCCTTATATGTCCAGCCTACCTCAACCAAAGAGAGTACTTGACATATAATGGACACAGCAAAGTTAAAGCAGGAGATAATTCCATATGAAATTTTTATTCCCATAAATGATGAGTAGAGCCATGACAAATTGGAGAACAGACACTAACACAACATGCATATCAATTAGGATCAGTGGCCTGGTCTGCTTTAACTGCACCTGAAATGCATTTCACACAATATGGCAGGCACATCCATTTGCAAGCCTTCAGAGAGGTACGCATTAAATATACAGTGCATCTTTAGTCACTGACAGTGCAAGCCATAATGCAACATTATCATTTACATTATTATTATTAGTAGTAGCACTTATCAATAGTCAATATATTTTAGTTAAATTTTGTCAGCAAACACCCTTATCAAGGTTCATTTACAGAACATACATTACATCCATTTATACAGTCGAATATTTATTGTATATTTATGTATACACAGGTCATTACTTCACTATGGAGCCCTGTTGTCATCCAGACCTTGTTCACATTTACTCATTTCTACCCAGGAAATCCTTCTCTCCAGTGACACAAGAACATTTCTGCAAATCAGACCAAGTCCTGGATCACTTACTGTCAAAATATTTCCTCTACTATTAAGGTAGGTCTGCTGGGAATATAAGGCTTCAGCATAGAGACAACATCACCTCAGAGCTGAGTTTCACTCTGAACACCAGAGAAAGCCACTCATGTAAACCCCACACTGAGTGCGAAGCCATTTTTGATCACTTTGGTCACGTGCCCCACTGCCACTTTCTGTGACCTCAGCATGCTCTCCGGGTTCTCTTCCTGAATCCAATCAATTAAGCTCTGTTTTGCATTTGCTTTGATTTTCTTTTTCACAGGATGCTGGTGCCACAGTCCTGCTGGATGGCTGCTGATGGGGTACATGCAATCAAAGGCAAGACTCTGCAATCCAGCGAGTCTCAGCAAGGGTTTACCACAGCACGAGTGGGATGTGAAAGCGCTATAACTGTCTTAATGGAAATCCTTGCTGTGCTGAATTACTGTTTGTACCTGCGTGATTGCCCATACTTTTCACAAACTCTTCTATTCATCTTTGCACAAAAAAAGCCTAGAGGGAGTAGTGAAATCTCCCAAAAACATAGTCTTGCACTAGCCAAAGGAAAAAAGGGTGCGGACCTGTTTTTTTTTATAAATTGTAATTCTTACACATGTTCAAAAGGAATGGAAACTGACATAGTCTGGCTCAAAGTCATCCCAAGTGCAATGAAAGAGCATTAAAGACTTGTGATGGGTCCATTAGGACATGCATGCCACAGTGAAATTCAAAGAAGAAATCAATATAAAAAGGTAAATTAATAAATCAGCAAAACTCAATCATCTCACCTGAGTGTCATCACTAGCCGTGAGCACTCACAATCACAAAATATCATTCATTTTTAAAATGGAACTCCAACTCACTATGATGGTAATATTACTTACAACAAGACAAAGGAGACAGGTGAAATACTGGAAGTCATGATTACACACAGCAAAGTTGTTCACACAGTAGGAGCTTATCTTGTTTGCAGTAAAGCCGGCTAATGGTACTCATAATCAGACTGTGAGGGGGAGCAGTGTGATACACCGGTGACTTGCCTCACCTGTTGTAGAGGAGAATGTCAGGTACCCAGATCTGATTGGAGGGGAAACGCAGGTTTTGGACCCCTGGATAGTTGTCCGGGTTCCAGCTGAGGTAAATGTCATACCAGTGCTGTGTGTAAGACACAGGAGAAATGAGAGTGTGATTAATAAGTGTTGCTGCCTTATGAGTCGCGAGCAGAATCCTCAAACCCAGAGACAGGCACAAGCTCAATCATTAACAGTGGCAAAACATCATGAACACTGGAAACTCTATGAAGAACAGATGATTTTATTATGAGAAAAAAATGCAATCAATCCCTTGGCTAATCTTGTCTGAGCTTGCCTGATTAGGTTATTACCACATTCTCACCCTATATATTTTTCAATTACATTGCTTGACTATGGCAGTCAACAACTCATCTCTCTGGAATTCTATATATGTTATTATACACATCAGGTATTCAAGTATTAAAAGCACAGTTCATAGTATATGTACTTGCACAAGCACAAGCACAAGCCATCCGGCCAAGATGTGATCAGCTGTTAGCAAATTATAATGTAAAGGAAAGGAACACAGGCACAGTTGTCTGGTCAATCATGGTGGCATATATGAAAAATGGCTTCCATGGCTTCACAGTATACTGCATTCATAAACAACTGTGTATGTTCACTCCAGTAGAACAATGTTCATACAGGTTCTTGGCTTTTGAGATATCAAATAAATTCTAAAGAAAAGTAATCCTTGAAATAATTACAATTGAATGTAAAGTTGCTTCCTGGATTTCAAACGCAGCCCTTGTGAATGTATTTGATTACTGAGGTGTGGTATGACAGTCCTATCCTGCAGGTGTTTTCATGGCAGAAAGACATTCTCAATAGCAATAGGCAGCTTGTCCACTTTTACGCCCATCTGTGCCCAGTGGTGATGCCTGGCACATGGACAGTGTTCCTCTACCTTTTTCCTGAGACTGTACAGGGCACAATGTGGCCTCGATGTGTGTCCAAGACCCATGATCATTCAGGTTGTCTAAGCCATGACCAACTCAACCTGCTGCCATTTACAGACGTGGCTAACACTGGCTTTATTTTATCTTTGCATTCATCTTTACAACAGAAACACGAGGATGTCTAACTGCCTACACAATGTTCCTGTTTGTTTCTCCTTTATTTTATGATGAATGTTGTCATCTCAAGGGTAAACAAAAAACCAAATGCATACAGACTGCATACATTTCTTCTTTTTTCATTGCAGTCTTCAGGCTAAACTTTGTACTTTAATGAA
Organism: Megalops cyprinoides; assembly: GCF_013368585.1. Lineage (NCBI taxonomy): Eukaryota > Metazoa > Chordata > Actinopteri > Elopiformes > Megalopidae > Megalops > Megalops cyprinoides. Next base: position 13,529,878 of record NC_050604.1, read on the forward strand.
ATAGCTGTTCCTGTATTATATCATTAACATAGAAGAGACAGTCTGTGCACTCAGGATTCTCATTGCTATTTAAATTGATGAGGAATAAGGGAGTTCAGGTGATGGTACATTTGGTAGCATGGACAGAATGTTCACTGCAAAGAATAAAAAGTTCAAATCTCTAATTCAAAAAATGCTCCAAGGTTGAAAGATCTCTGACAAGCACACTAAAATATAAGATGAATGTCAAGAACATAAATGACTACATTCTGTCTGACATCTTTGCATTTAAAACTTTAGCCTGAAACTCAACCCTCATTCCTATAAATCCAATAAAGATAACAGTGAAAAAGAAGAGTCACCTGTGTCAAATAGATCAATTACAGTGAATGTGACTTCATCATCTGTGGGCAGGGCACTGTGCGAGAGCCCATCTCATTTTTAAGATGAAATTTATTTGATACAATTTGTTCTCTGTCTTTGTAAGGCACTCTGGAGAAGAATATCTGCCACATGACAAAATGTAAATGATGACTTTAGGCACATTTGCTACACATTTTTTAAAAAATCATACAATGTTGTAGCCATAGTGTGTCAAAAAATGTCCCCACAAAATACGTGACAGATTGAGAGGAAGGACAGAGACTGAAATACAAGCACATCAGAGAGCAAAATGGACTAAGTGCCTTCATGCCTATTGGCAGAGTGCTTCTGCTCTGTTCATGTTGTGCTGTCTTTGCATTGCCTTTACAAGATTATAATGAAAGGCTTTCATAATTTATCGATAAAAGACTGAACCACTCTTGGCTTGTTCACTCAGAGTGATGCTGACAGGTCCAATACCATCCAAAGACTATGCACTGACCCTCATCATGGCTGATTTAGGGTTACCCAGGGGTCATGGGAACTGAGACTCTAATTCCATATCCAATCAACTAATTCATCTCCCAGTGAAGAAACATCAATGAACGCATATATTGGAAAAAGTACTGCATACTGCGTGAAAGCAGCGTAAAAACATGATAAGCAGTATTCTTAATTGAAAAGTGGGCAATATACCAATGCAACAAAAATGAGATTAGATTACCAAATAAGTGACATGCACTGTAAGAGCTACACAAATACATAGCTAATGTGGAGTCTGCAGTTATTGTACACCTATATTCTCATATCATTTCATATTAAATTCCTGGCAGTTGCCTACTGTTATGCCCCCACCCTCATTTCCAAAATCAATATATAGAAGGATAAACCTCTCTAGTTTAAACCTCACATGGTGTTTTGCAAACTGAACTTTTCAGAGTTTCTAATAAATATATTTTGGCTGGTAATAAAGCAGGATTATATACACTGCAGGTAATTGAAGTTTAACTTTCCTCACTTTTGAGTGTCTGGTATTAATGAACAGCATTATTATCTCCAACTTACCAATTGCAACCAAGCATTTGTCATTAGGACCTGGTTCTTTTCATCCTAAGAAAGAAAGAAGAGGGGAAAATCTCTTCAGAACAGAGAAACAACATCATTTATTCAATTTTCAAAATGCAGAACTACAGCAGTTAAGTTTCAAAATGATACTCAAAACCTGTTTTATGACACGCTCAGCAAAAGTAAATAATCTCCCCCTTCAAAGCTCAGTACAGGAACAAACAAATGAGACCAGAATGACATTTCAGAACAATAAAAGAAAATTTGCTAACGGTCATTAAAATCATAATGCAATTGAAATAGGAGGCCAGCAGCCAAAAGCAAAACAGCAGCCAAAACAATGAGATGACATAACAACCACACAACATAATGCGCAAATATTTAATGACCCATATTTAGTGTGAACAGTTTCTGGCCCACTTCTCTAAGTGTTTTTTGTTCCTGCAATTATTCTTCTTGACTGCGTAACCGTTTGAGAGACCTGGTGTGCAACTTGTGTTTTATTTATGAAAGAACAATGCCGCCATATAGATCAACACATGCCCCAGAATGAAAGACGGGGGAAAGAAGGGGTGCAAATGAATGTTGCCATGACAGCGCACTGAATCCCATCAAGATCCAGGCTTAAGGGAAAAAAGTTAATTTGTTATAATACATGGTTAAATTCATCTTGGAAGGTCTGTTGCTACTCAAATTATGCTGCAATCTCATCAAATTGCTGTTAGTGAAAATTTTCCATCCAAAAGTGCTAATTTAATAATTTGCATGAACTGCTGTTTTCCTTTTAATATTTTTTGTTGAATGTTCATGACAAAATAGCATGGCTATTCAGAACATGTGCAAATTTTCAGGTACTGTGTACTACACACATACACAGATCCAAATACAGTTGATCAATTCCTTCTTTCACATGAATGTTGTTTTCATGAATTATTTTTTATTACAGTCAGCCAAACATACTTTCCATGTCAGTGACACACTGTGTTTGAACAGGACAGCTACTGGAGGAAAGGAAAAAAAAACTTGCCTTGAGGCTTGTTGAGGGAGTGTCACATTTGAATAAAAACATCCCACACAATGCACCGTAATGTGTAAGAAACAGATATCAAAGTTAATCTTCTCTAGGATGTACCACTGACTTCAGATTGAATTATCCAGTCAGAGAGCATTCATTGGAGCATAAGATAAATAAGCTTCTGGAATGGTAATCACCCATTTTTATGGTTCTTTGATAATCTTCATTTAAAAAATGGTATTGCTGCTTTCTTGGCATTTAATTAAAGTTTGCCATAAAAAGTGATTAGCAAATATTTGCCTTTAATCACAGTTGTGCTTGTGATTAAAGCTCATGCACATGCTATAAATTGCACAACCTCAACAACAGAGTGGGACATTTGCTTGAGAAAACACACCTGGATTGGTTAAAATTTCCTTCAGATTTAACGTTGCTGTAGCCAGCTCTGCTTTGACATTTTATATGTAGGCATTGGTCAAATCAAAACTGCTTTACCTCCCTCCTTCATAACACCACACATTTTCTTTGATTCCGTTTTGAGCACCACTTTAACTGGTATAATTGGACCCCTACTATGACCAAAACCAGCACATTCTCAGCTTCAGTCAGCCTTTGTTCAAAAAAAACCCCTTAAAACTATTGCTTTAGCTGTATGTGAGTCATTAAATGTGACCTTAAAATACTTCATTCAGTTGACTGCACTAGTGCATCATGGGAAGGATAGGTGTCATACACTTCCATCTTCTTTCCCACGGGAGGTGGTAAATCTGTGACCTTTGCAGCATGAGTATGAAATAGAACGTCCAACACTGAAAACACATCAATGAGGCAAATGCGCACCTGACCTAAAAAGAAAAAAGATGGCCTTGTTTGCGCTAAGACCTCTATCCCAAGGGGTGGATAAATAAGTAATGGTAAGAGATGATCATGGAGTTCCTCAGGTTTGCTGTCAAGGAGCCTGCTAAGGGTTCATCTTGCAGTCAAACACTCCAGAGAGCATCTGGTCACTCAAGAGCAGTCAAACACTCAAGAGCATCTGCTATCCAAGCCCAGACACAGACACTGCACACTGAGCCCTGAAAAACACTGACACTGGGAAAAGAAATAGTTTTTTTTTCACTGTACAGTCCAATAACACAACAACTACAACATGCATCTTTTCAATTCGCGTCAACACAATAACATACTGTCTACTGGATTCACATCTGCACTGCCACTGCCATAGGAATGACCATTTCTGCCATTTCAGATTCTCTGCCATGTTTGGCTGGCAGTATATATCTTTCAGCTGTGTTTTGAGGGGCCTGCTCTCCTTGTTTATAAGTCAAGGGGAAGTCAAGCCACTGAGTACACATGTGACATCACCACAGTGTCACAACTCATCACCACATGTTGGTGGTTACTACACTGATCTCCGATTCACAATGCCAAACAGGACCCTGACCAGTCGGGACAGGACATTAACACATTTACCAGTGTGTCTTGTGAGAGCGAACCTTGCATGTTCCCTTTAACTGTGAAAACACTGATACCAAAAGAATTTAACGAGCGTAAACATCCAAAGTCTCTCTAACTTCTCTCTGATATACCAACTTCCATTACTTTTGAGGACAGACTCTCTGGCAACCTTGCAGAATTTATTCTACGATTACTAAATCACCACCTAAGTGGCACAGGAAATGATGACATGGGGGGTTGTGTAGCCACATCATTTTATTTGGCGATAAAATGTACTTGTGCTAATCCAGATAAAAGCCGGGATTAAAAGAAGCCAAAAAGCTATTAAACGACTGTCTGCATTTCACCCCTAAAAGGAGAGCTGTTAAGTGTGTCATGGTAAAGTAGTGATGAGTAATGATGAGAAGTCTGGCTGGACCACTTTATGGCCATGTCCCGCAGCACAGCGCCAGATCTGGGCCTGTCATGTGTGTCAGAGGAGCCTCAGATGCCTGTGGGCAGGCTAGCCTGTGGCAATGCAGAGCACATTCAGGCAACAACCATTTTGTCAGAATTTGTGAATTATAAAGTGTCACTTAGGTTGCTGCCTCTACCAAATGTTAGCTCACCGATCATTGTTTAAACATGCTTAGACTGCCTTAAATTAACTTAATTAAACAGCGTTAAATCATCAGTGAAAATGTAAAATGAGAACATTGGAATAATTTCAAACTGAGAGTTAAAGAGGTTATCAGTTTTGGATGTTTTCTGGTTTAAAATTTTTCTTAAATTATGCAAGATCTTTGTTGACTGGAAAAGACTGCACTGCCATAAGGATTAAAGAGTCCACGGCGCATACAGAAACAAGATTCTGCAGGGTAACTCAATAACCCCACGATGGGAGTTAATTCATTACCGATTGATGGTGTGTAAACTGCCATGCTGCGTGCCTGCCTGATGAGCAACTGCTTCAGGGACAGTGGGCCACAGCTGGGTTCTATCAGACTCTGAACGTTCAGTATAGCTGGAGAACCTCCTTTTACGCATGGCCAGGCAAGGCAGTCCTCTCTGCAGGGACACAGGCAGGACTGCCAGAGATGCCACTCCTCTGACCTCCGATTGCCTTTTACCACATTGAGTTTATCTACAAATCAATGGTGCATTTTTATACCAGAATGAATAGTGTTCAGGTAAGTAGAGAAATGTCCTGTTTCCCTGAGCCTATACTGCTATAAAATGTTTAAAACTAAACAACCAAAGCTCTAGTTCTTTCACCTTGTCTCCCTGTCAGTCTTTTGACAGACAGAATTGCTTTTATAGACTCTGACCTCTGACGGTCTACACAACTGGTTATTATAATCTCACCCCTGCCATTAGTAACACACTTGTTTGGCAGAACCTCTGCATACAACAATACAGTACACATAAAGAATCAAAAGAAGGCCATACTCATGGAAAATCATATTAATTATCTAATGGAAAGTATGGGTTGAAGTGAATATCTTAAATAGACTCCACTCTCATCACGTCACTCAACAGATTGGTAGCAATAAGCAAAGGCTATGCATTTGTGTTGATTTCATGTTTTAGCGCTTGCTACTTTCCGTTCCTTGAAAGAGCCATTCTGACAGCTGAATGTACGCAGCTTTCTGGACATGTCTGAATGGGACAGCTTTCACTCGATCCAGCACTTCCCCGGGGCATCTCTCCTCCAGATTATGTGCTGTTTTATTAATGCGGTTCCCAATGTCGTGCTTTATTTCTCAGTGCTAGCGGTTCGCCATGAAAGGACATTTTCAAACGGTCACAAGATGTTCCATTAACTCTGATCTCCCCAGAAAAAGTAAAGACGCTCCATCAGATATGGTCTGCCCCTCTTGCAAACCCCATAGTCAAGTGTACTGTTCCTTTTCTTAAAATGGATCTGTGCTGATTAACTTTCTAACAAATGACAGCTGCTTTGAGCACTTTTAAAATCTCTTTCAGATATAATCATTTTTAATATTCATGTTGTGATCTTTTCTCATGTAAATTCTATCACCAAGAACATAAAAATCTTACAAAAAAAAAAAAACAAACATTTTTGACATCAGAAGAAAGCTATCTATTCCATACAGCAACATTTGGAATTGAACAGTTTACTCCCTGAAACCCTATACTTAGCCACCCAGTTTCTTAACTTGAAGAAAGAACATCAAAAGTGACGTAGATAAATTATTTCCCGACAGAGCTGTAGGTGCGATCTAATCCGTCTGGTAGGTTAGCCTGTAAATGGGAACACTGTGGACTCCAGCTCCAAATGAAGGCATGTATGAGGACCCAGAGTAAAGGAGAGGGCAGAGCCAGAGCTAAAGATAGTGCCACAGTGCAGCACTCCCGAACAGCTTGTAAAATTAAAGCAAGCATTATGTTTTACTGCCTCTGACAGCCCACCCTGACAGGAACAATCTGATAAATTCTTTAAAGAGTTGGAAGTGTGCACTCAGGCCAGAAGGCTCTACAAGTAGTTTCTTTTTTATTTATTTATTTTTTTTTACTAATATCCACAGTTGAGACTACAGATCTAAACTGTCACATGGTGATATTTATTTATTGATTTATTAGTTTTAATTTTAAAACATTTTAGATGCTATAGCAACAGCTACAAATTCTGGCGGTAAACATCCAGTTCATTCATTTCTAAGCAATGCGCAGTTTACCAATCAGAGGCAAGATTGACCCACTAATGTTCAGGATGGCGTATGTCAGTATAACGCCAGTAAAAGAAGTCCCTACAGTGAAAAGGACAGCTCACACTGCTTAAGGCGAGAGAATATACAGAGCTATATGGATGAACTGTGTGACCCGTGGTGAGCTAATGCAGAGGTAGCATGATCATGCAGAGAGTGGCTTGAAGGGTTCTGTCAGGCACATGCCTTCCATCTCCTCTCTACCTCTCTGCTCCTCTCCCTCCTCCGCCCAGCTCCCCACAGCCACGGCAGCTGCCCCGGCCCATCTAACCGCTCAGAAGGAAGTCGTGCGTTTGCAGTTTCACAGCTTCCCAGCCATGGCCTATGGGCCCCCCCCCTCGCCATCTGGAGCCGCAATGGAGCCCCGCGCTGAGCCAAATGAGGCAGACGGATTGCGTACCTTACAATCTCAAATGAGACATGTCACGTTTAAAGCTTGGCTTCTGATGCATTTGAACTCTATTGTCTTTTCTTGGATTTGGCAGTGAGCACAGTGCAGAGAAGATAATTATGGATGGGAAGGCCAACAAGGCCTCTTCAGTCAGCTGTCTAGCTGTCACTACTAGTAAACTGTCACTGTTTCTTAAGCTACTTAAGAAATGAAAGTAGCACTTTCTTAGACCCACTCCTTAAAGTTAAGGGATGAAGCACACCGCAGATGGTGTCAATGTGAGACAATAGATGGATTGTTGAGGAGTCATGTATTATTTATTATCCCTGACTTGAACATCTGTGTTGTTTTTTCAGGTTTAATATTTATATTTAAAAATTACTTTCTCTTTTCTTTCTAACTTTCCTGTCATCATTGGATCTAAGAGCTATGGGTTCTTATTTATGACCTTAATTATTCCAGTACAGAATGCGAATTCTGTATGAATGTGTTACAGTGTACAAAAAATCTAAATAGGTCAATTCACCAGATCAACAAGCAAGTCACCCCAAAAAAGAGCCTCATCCAAGGCAGAGGTATATGGTATATGGCTTTTGAAGATGCACCTGCATTAAACCATATTCCATACTTCTGCCAGCTGCATCAGAAACATGATTCCAAGGCCAGTTAACACAGTACTTGGAAGGTGATATAATTTTCATGTGAGATTATCCTCCTCTTAAAACTCCTTGGAGCACTGAGCCAGCCCCTGGAAGAGGATCTTCGGATCATGCCTGATCCAGTTTGGATCTGCATGACCTTGCATCATGTCTGTCCTGTCCATCAGTGCTGGCAAACACGGAGCGCACGTATGCTCGGCTTGTCATGTGCCACTGACCCCTGACACAAACAGCAAAAGGCATGCGTGTTCGCGCGCACGCCCACACAGGCATCTGTTACCGCCTTTCCTCTTCAATGTCCAATTTCACTGGAAAACAACTTGCAATCATGCATTCCTAACGCAGTTTCCCTATGTGGCTGTATTGAGATTTATACTGTGGCTGACACCAGTGTGGCCAGACTTCAGTGGGAACATCCTGTGCTGTTTCATTAAGGTTATTACATGTGTTTGCAACTCAACTCATCCATCACTTGAGTGTTTCCAGTTTATTAAATCCTTGATTAACACCCCAAACCATCCCAAATGAACAAACAGTCCCTTACCTTTTGCAAATATAATGGACATTTCATTTGCCCTCACCTGCCTTTTAGTCTTTAGCTATTGTGGTTTATGGTTATGTAGTGTTATGTCCTTAAAAGGGCTATGTAAACAATGACTGAGGACTTTATTTGATTATTTATTGAACAACTGTCATTGGACCATCACTAAATGAGAGGATTTCACCACTGATGCAAGCATATCTGTCATGGTATACATTTCATTACAACCTTATTTGGTTTATCTTTGGTCAACAAATTCAAAGGTACAGGTATTTCAAAAAAAATACCCAAGTTCTCCAAGCCTACTGATATACATTGGCCAATGTGTTCAGACACACCAGACAGGTGCAGGCGACCAGAAAAATCACTCTAGTAAGAGTAATCAGTTGGTTTACTTTGTTTGACGTTACCAATAGAACAAGGTATATGTCCCCAAGGAAAGCAAAGCTGTCAGTGTAAAAATGCAACCATTTTTTGAAAAAGCTTAATATCCTGAATGATAAAGCAACAGACACTGAATGAGTCATGTGATTACCCAACACCGCAATGTGTCACATGTACACACTGTGTCACATATAAAGTGGAAGTCCTTTGACTCAAACCTTGGTCTTTTCGACCTTCGGGTCCTGGACTTCTGGCAAACTCTCAACAGAGCTCAGGGGTGTGTAGGACCCAGGAGAACATGATCAGAAATATGTGCCTTTATAAATTATATTCACTTGGCCAGAAGGGACCATGACATATACAACAGTACACAAGGTATGAAAGCAACCCCTGTGAGGGTAACAGACCTGTGGGGGGAAGCAGGTCTCTGTTAAAGAGTGCATTTGTATTCCTATTGCCTCACAGCTCAGGTGACAAATGAGTGCTGACATGCGGCGCAGCGAAAAGCATATTTAACAATCTTTGTGGATTTTTGACGCCTCTGACAAAAATTCCAGCGGGACGGTGAGCGACACCGACCACCCCCCCCCCCCCCCCCCCCCCCCCCATAACCATCCTGAGGCAATAAAAACCAGCAACCGCAGGAGCAGTCAGATACACATGACTTCAGGGACTCTCGCGCTCCTAAACGGCGTCTTTAAACCATTTACTCACTCATAGACGGCTGCTCGCGGAGTGCCGTGGAGAATGGAGAATGAATATTAAGAGCAGGAGGCAGAGCGATAAGGTGTAATGTGAGGCGCTGAAACTAATTGGAGCATTACGCAAAGAGCTAGGAGAAGGGTTTTCAGAGAATCCCCAAACAAGCACTTCAGACTCTACAGTTTGTTTTTTCCCCCCATACGCAGAGAAATCCCACATACCCTCACCCTCTCACAACAGCTGTTTCTAACATTTCTCCTTCCCATCTCCACCTATTCTGTCTGTACCTTTCTGTTCTGATATCTACCCAGGACAAAAATCATACTAGCCAAGTGCAATCCCCATATCTGAGTCCAAACCAAAGGCCATGTTATTAAATATGTCAATAAATATGTTTTTTTTTAATATGATACATAGATGTATCATATTTAATAAACCATGTACCATAAATATGATACAAGTACATTGCCTTTCAGTACAGTTTCATAAATAACTAAGGTCAAAAATGCAAAACATTAATTATGATTGAAAAAATTCTAACTTTGCAAATATCAGTCTACTTGAACACAGAAAAGGAACATTGCACTGATATTGTTGCAAAATCAATATTAGTTACATTTCTATCAGTATTAGATTTTGTAGATGAGTTGAGAAGTATTTAACAAATTGAAATCCATGAACCAATTTTAAACAGAAATCCTTACACAGCCATAGTTAGGCTGAGCATATTGAGGTTCACGGACAAAGTTTTAGATTTTTCCAGATAGGCTGAATTAGGGGGTCTGACTGGATGATGCCTGTGTGACGTCAAAGTGTGGAAACAAGTGCCCAGAGGCACTTTTAGCAGGAGAATGCATCTAAAAAATTAAATGACTATGGGTGCTTCCTCCTCCTCTCAGAGAATGTAGATTGAGCCCCTCCACATCTGTCTCCATCTCCTTCAAGCTTATTTTCAATCAGTTTCTCATCCTACATGCAATTATTTAAGGAGTTATGGAAGCGTTCTAGTACCACTTTTGCAATCTACATCAGAGGGAGCAACCAGCAGATCCTTAAATTCAAGCACACACAGACAGCCTCAAACCATCTGTGACTGTTTAACCCCATCCGGTAAACGTCACAAACCTTCCCAGTGCAATCTCTATCCATCAGATGTTGTCCACAAACGACAGGAAAAAACTACTTAATGCTTTGGGCACTTCAATGTTTGTGAAGCCCACAGATGCTGGAGCCAAGCCAGGCCCCCAGCAGTTTACTGTCTGTGGGTAAAATCTCAGAGACAGCTCCTCGGCCCTTTTCAAGGAAACGTATGTAGGACACTACAGAGAGCTGACTTGACTGAAGCTCTGCCAGGAAACTTTGCCATTATTGCATGTGTCAGTGAATTCAGGGTTATGGGACTCCCTTGGCCATATTTACAGCATGCTGTATGCACATGCATGTGTGCGCAAGTGTGAGTGGGTGCATCTGGTGTGCAAATGTATTCAGAAGGTATGAAAATTAAATCGTGGCCAGGAAATGGAAGTACAAAGGCTTGTGTTGGAACCTGCTGATTTCTAAGACGCACTCTAAATGGTGAGGAGCTGTTTTAAGATTCCACTTCATCTCGCCCGATGCAGCGGGAGGTCCACCATGCTGAAGAGAACTGCTGGAGTCACTCAGGCGGAAGATATGCATCAGATTATCATCTCACAGCTCATAACTAAAAGTTTTTTTTCATATGCTAATACTAGCCCGAAAGAGGTAGAGACAGGAATACAGAATGGGGGAGAAAGGCTCAAAAACACAGGCAAACAGGGAGACACTGAGATAAAATAGAAAAAAAATAAAGAAGAGTGAAAAGGTAAAGGACCAAATAGCACACTGGAGTCCCAATGCTAAATTCGTAGGTCATCTTTTGTTTATAACTTCTTCAGAAAAAGCAATATAGTGACAGAAATTCAATTGACAAAATTGAAGATCGATGTATAATTCACTAAGAGGGTGCTCCCCGGTCAATCAGAAAACCCCCAGAACAGAGCTCAGTCAGTCTGTTAGTCCTGCTGCCACACACAGCTGTGACCATGAGGAAAAAAATGTCAAAGATGTAACATTCTGAGACATGAAATACGCTGATAATACTATAAGCAAACAGGGAATATGACAATCTTGGTCTAAATGTTGACAAGCATAACAGTGTATAATGGTTTCCGAATAAAATTCCCTTGCAACACACGATACGCATCCATCATTCCACCAGAGGGATTAGAGAATGGGATTTTCTTTCTGCACGTGTTTTACAGCGGTAATCCCACTGCATTTGCCCCCATTGCTGGACTGGGAATGTAGCATCAGACTGAGAAATGCACCACTCAGACCATCACTCAGGAGGAACAGAAGCATCAGCAGCCCCTGGACTCTTTGCAGAATTTTGCATGATGCTCAGGTCACAAACTCTGCCCCTGCTTTTGCATGTAATCACGCATTACAGCAACAACAAAAGCACGTTACTGAAAGTGTTTTCCTCACATACGGTGATTGTGTAGACTAGTTGGTTGCCTCCCTGAAGGCACCCGATATTGAGACACTCCAGCTGAGGGATTTCTCAATGCCACAAATGATGAGTGATGGTAAAACACAGTACCAGTCAAAAGTTTGGACACACCTGATTAAAATAATGGGAAAAATGCATTCAGAGACATTTTGATCCAAAGACTATGCTTAAATGCTTCAAATTTGTTTCATAGGCAAATGTAGATAGTGACGTTGATTCCTATGTATGAATTTCTTTCCAAAAAATATTTTTCAAAATATTTTTTGGCTGCTTTGAAGAATCAAAAATATAAGATAGTTTTGTTTTGTTTAACACTTTTTTGGTTGCTGCATAATTCCATTTGTGTTATTTCATAGTTTTGATGTCTTTACTATTATTCTAAAATGTGGAAAATGGTAAAAATAAAGAAAAACCCTTCTATGAGTAGGTGTGCACAAACTTTTGACTGGTAGTGTGTACTAAACTAAATAATATGCACATGAGACAGTACTAACTTTGATCAGATCACTTAACTCAAACGATACTACTAACTTTGATCAGATCACTTAACTCAAACGATACCAGCTACCAAGCCCCCTTCCATAGACTTACCACATCAATGATCTGCAGCAACGTCATTCCCAGCTCCACCACGATGGGGGCCGAGTCGTTCTGGACCGGCCTCTCCAGGCGATTGTAGTTTTTCATCAGGTCCCTGTACAGTTTGCGCTGGTGCTCCCCCTGGAGCGATCCTGTCACATCACATAAAGAGGAGGACGCACTGGTCAACGGGATCGTGACAATTTTGCAAAGGTCAGCATCTCATCTGGAGAATGCAACTAGATTTCAGCCCAGCATTGTTCACTTATTCAGAGTGGATGAGGACTGTTCACTTATTGATCATGGATGCTGCGGGGCAGGAGGTAGAGGGGCCAAGCCTACAGCATCCTCTAATACAGCAGTCATAACTTGCAGAAAGGAAAAGAAATACGGCATTAAATAAACATGGTGAGTTTCCAGCATCATGTGAGGCGTGGCAAAGTTGTACCACGTAGTTGTGAAGTACAGTAGATGATCCAGTTCCAGCTCAGACCAGAATGGTTTCAAAGATTATATTATTTTAATTCGTTAGAGTAGCATTTAGTACAGTTAAGAATGTTTCTCCAGAAAACAAATTCTACAGACATTCTGACCCCTCCTTAGTTATGTATATAATATAAAAAATATGATTCCCCTTAAGCCTTAACATTATGCGAACCACCACGCTAAAGGAGAATAGTCATTCCTTATTGATAACACCTGCACCTTTGTGTAGGCTGTAGTGAATTGGCAAAAAAAAAACACTCCAAACTCTAACCTCAAGATCAGAAAATCAGAAGTCAATTCTGTAGCGTAAACCCCCTCCGGCAGGTCTTCATGTTTAAGCCCGGGCTCTCTTAATTATAAATGAATTTTTTGTTCCCAGATACATCAGGTTTGGAGGACACTGGTGTATTGATCCATAATCCACAGTGTAAATAAAGGGAAGGAGAAACAGTGTGTCATGAGAAAGCAAACAGAATAACTTTCATCTATAACAAACAGAACTATAAAGCCAGAAGTAATCGCAAGACCCTAAATAAGAAAAAGTAAGTGACTCAGAATTCATGGAGGCCCCCAGAAGTAACTGTCGAGAGAGGGAAGGTGCTGGCAACGTCCCACACCCTCTTTTTTTTTTTTTTTGGACACTCGCCTTCTTTCTGTCTTTCTGCTCTTGAGAGAAATTGATCAGGTTGATGTGGTTTTTGGCCCAGGCCCCGATTACCCCCGCCATTGTTCACACCACGGATGGGTTTTGACTGTGAGTCCAGAGCTGATGCAATGCCAGTTACACCCACATGTCTACTCACTGTGACTGAATGGAGGCGATGTGGCTGTATGAGGACACCATACCGGTGCTCTCCAGCCAGACAAATGGAAAACAAATGTTGTGTATCTACAGTGCTTTCCTTCATTCAATGAGAAGGCCACATATACATGTGTTCTGCCACATATTACATCTTATTTTATTTATCCACACATATATAGTGTGTATAAATAAAATATATAGAATGAGTGTATGTGTATATATATATATATATACACTCATTCTGACAGATGACAGATGTTTAAGATATGAGGTTTGAGAAGTAGAGCAGGTGGATATTGATGGACCAGATATATTATAATCAAATACCATAAACACACACATGCACACACACACACACACACACACACACACACACACACACACACACAAACATGTACAAACACACACAGTACAAGCATGCACACATACGTATCGCATTCACACACATGTTCCTGTTCTTGCCTGTGAACAGTAGTGCTCTGCTTTATAGAAATCTGAGAGAGCTACACAATTTTCTCCCGAGTGTTTACATTCACAGCTCCCTCCCCATTTGTCAGTGGTCCTCAGGCATATATGGTAAGACAGACAATATGAAACAGCGCTTTTCTGAATATCTCAGATGAACCAGAAGGCTCCTTGTGGTTTTCCCCTAGAGGAAAAAGACAGCAAGATTTCTCCGTGGTGGTTCATGTGTGAAAAATTGCTCCTGGCATCAACCTTTCGGTTGACGGTAACATTAGATTCTTTCTTTTACTCATAGATGTTTGAATATAACTCTATTTTTATTTTTTTCTATTAATAGTTGACTTGAGCAAATGTAATACCAAAGGAAAAAAAAAACACCAAGGCAAAGATTCTGTCTTGGGTACAGATGGAACAATTTGTTTTCTTTTCTTGCTGTTGCCCTCTTTCTTTCAATCTCCATTTCTCCCTCTCTCGATCTTTCTCTCTCCCTCACTTTCCTAATCTCGTGTCTCTTGCTCCCCCTTTTATTTCTCTCTCCTTCTCTTCCCTCTCCCTCTGCCTCTCTCCCTGTGGATACTGCAGATTTGAATGACTGATCAGGGAACAGGTACATATGACCGCCAAGGAACTGAAATGCAATCAGTGTAACTTTCTATACAAATCTGCTTCGGTTACTCACCTTTCCAAGCACATTTATATTGTCCCACGTGTTCACTTCATTACCCATGATCCCTTAAACTGGGACTTTAGTAACATAAGGCAGTCATGACATATTAAATGCTGGCCTTACTCTAAACTCCGTGAAGACAATAATTGTGCCAGCATCTGAATCACTGTGAACATATAGTTGCTGAGGGCTGTGAAATTACCATTGTGAAATTACCATGACTCTTGAGAGAAGTGCAATGTGTTGCAATATCAATAAAAAGGACCATTCCTCTTTGGTTCTGAGCAAACACTGACTGCCTTTTGCCAGATACAGGGTTAGTTATGGATCACAGTAGAGGAAGGCAGTTTTGTGTATTATTATATGTTTAAATCCAAATTGGACACCCTCCTGGTTCTTATTTTCATATTTATTATTCTGCTTTGCTAAAATGTTCACAGTTTGTTTCTTGACTTCAATCTATTTTCGCAGACAGAAAAAGTAACTCACCCCCCCTCCCCTGACATACACACAAAAACATTCAAATTTCCCTAAATGAAAATGCATATTCCCGATCTCTTGATTCCACACAAAGCTTGGGCATTTAGTTTAATTACAGTTAGAGCACAATAATACCCAGTGTTCAGTTCTTAAATTAGCAAATTAATTTCAATATGTTTTCTGTATTTTTTTCTTATCAGTGATTGATCCATTTTAAAGGCATTAACTGCCAAAAACAATCCAAATGAGAAATGTCAGGCTCAGCATTTAAACATGAATAAATATTTTAAAATAGCTACAGAAGCAATAAAGCTGCAAACCATGTCAAGCATGAAAATGCACCATTGCCTTTGGATTATTAATAGAATGTCTGGGACTTGGCCATTCTCAGATATAGTATTTCAATAGATGTAAATGCAAGCATTATGGTACCTCAGTTCTGCCTCCATTATCTCTGAGGAACATTTTGCAATATCTTGATTGAACCAGGGAGAGAATTTCAAACACAGCTTTATTAGAGAGGCGTGATTTAATATGGCAGTGATTTTCAAACCATTTTAGCAGACACTCACATAATGCAAAGCAATATGAAACAGGACTGCACAGAGAACTTTTGAAATTTTCCCCTGTGTTTTTCCAGTGTCCATGAAATACAGTTCTGTTCATAAACATTTGATATTTAATTTAACTATATTAATTTTCCATTTACTTGAGACATGGTAATAAACGTTTACTGTTTCTGTATTTTTTGTTTTATGATACATTTTATGGATCTATTAATCTTCTGAGACCCACTGGAAATGCTTCAATGTTCTGACCCCTACGTTTGCATCCCGTGTGATTGGCAGCATTGAGGGAGGGTTTAGGTATACTGTGCATCTCCCCATTGGCTGTTAGCTACCCCGCCTCCTCCCAGGTTTAACTGGTGGGGCAGGAACAATTATCAGCTAGTGGACAGGGTCATGTAAACAGACCCATCTCCCTGTGTAATTACAGCCGTTTTATAATGTCAGAAAGCCCATTTTGCCACAGCTGAATGCTCACATAATCCTGGTTCCCACTGTTTCGTCTGGGGTGCGCACAGACATTTCAGATGTGACCAAGGGGCCTGCATTGCAACTGATGGAGGCTCACCTACCGGTCAAGTACAGCTGACCCCAGCAGACCTTACAGCCAACGCCACCCACACCTGTCGAAATTGTCTCCGTAAATGAGCAGGGGAGGGGCGCTTGCTTGCTGCAGTATCGTACGACAGAGGAAGGAATCCTCATGATCCCGCTCTCACTCTCTCTCGTTTTGGAAGGACCACAACAAAAGGATCAGAGCGAATGATGCAAATGCAGTATATGTACAGCAGAGGAAGTTAAATGTTTTCATTTGTGAACTACTGATGACATGTTAATAAGGTCATACTGCCCAGCTATAGTAGAAGCATGGATTTAAAAATACAGGACAAACATGTTTACATTTGCATGCCTCTCCTGGTTTTAGTGCTAATCTTACATACTATTTGAAGTAAATGAGCAAATAGCTGTAGAAACACCCCTACATTACCTCATGCACTGTATAGCTAACCTACAGCTAAATTAAAAAAAGGTCACCGGAAACGCAGCTTGAGACACACCGGATGTCACCCCCTCTTCCCCTCTCATACACAGCCCCACACCCTCTTAACGCTGAACACATGCGCAAGCTTATCGTCCGATTGCTGCGTTTTTAATCTCGTCTGACTTGCACACATAACATCGCACGCAGTCCAAATACTGGGTGACTAGCAGGAGGCTCAATTTCAGCAGCACTTACTGTCTCTCCTTAATCAAAACTTCTCTCGAAAGTGGCAACATGGGTGAGACGCGCTCTATGTAGGTGCAGATTAATTGAATTGGGTGATGTAAGTAATGAGCAGGAGGACAATCCAGCAGACACTGCAGCCTGAGCAGATTAGGACAGAGGAACTGCCAGTTCAGAGCAAAAAAATAACGGTTTCAAGATATTTGAACACTTCAGAGGTGCAATGGCCTTGCTCAACAGAGTCTCAATCTCTTTTTTTTTGTTGTTTTTTTCACATCTACACTATGAATATATCCTTATTTTTGTGTCTAGCACCGAAAACCCTAATGGACTGAATGAAACATGCAAATTTTGGAAATACTTCTGAAGAATAAGTAAAAAAATATTACTGTTATTATTGTGGTATATCAGTACGCCAATTTTAGAGACAGAGACTATCTGTAAAATGCAATGCAAGCCTTTATTAGGCATTTATTACATTTCAAGGATGGCAGTAATGTTTTAGTGTCTATGCAGCTAACTGCCTAACTTTACTTAGTAAAATTTTGTAAGTCGCTCTTGATAAGAGCGCCTGCTAAATGATTAAATATAACTGTAAATGTACAAATATGTCTTAAATCAATATTGAAATATCATGCTCCTATACAAAAAAATTTACAGAATTTAATTACAGTCTATATATTTCATCTTTTAACCAGTACTAACAAGGTGAAATTTAATCATGAAGGAACTTAATACATTTTCTCTGCTCTTCCCATTCAAACAATGGAACAGTAATTAACAAAATAAACAGCATTCAGAGCAATGCATTATTTCCCAGGCATCTCCCAATGTATGCTCACATGAAAGCACATCCTAACACCACGTCCCCTCCAGGAATTTCCTATAATGCATTTTGCTTGAGGTCTGAGTTAATGATGAGTGGGTGCAGATGTTTTTTTTTTTTTCCCCTGGTGCAACCATGTAAGACAAATGAACATTATTCTGGTTGATAGCATTGATGACTTGATTAGATGAAACAGTTTTGAAAAAATCGTTTAAATGAGTATCTATTCAGAGTGTGGAAAAAATTGCAGGAACTCATCTACACAACTGAGCCACTCCATTGACTTCACTTCCCATACTGTATTATCTTTAAATATGAGCTGCAGTTACCAACATTACCCACAGTAATGTGTAAAAACAAGAAGGACTATGGTTAATATCCTACACAGGAAAATATTGTTATTCTGTTACCAAGGTGTACAGCTTCAATTGCTCAGCCAAACTGCTGAAACAAAAACCTCTCTGCTCTGCAGCCATACACCTGTATTTAACCACAGACAAATCAGGCAGGTGTGGCTCATTAACCAATGGTTGACTAATTAAATACAATTAAACACAATTAGAGAAAGACAATGGCAATTTACTGATTTGAAATGAAATTGACTGATAGAGTACTATTACTGTTAAATGTGAAAAGTGGAAAACCACGGATCCTCAAATAAAAATATAAACAAGCATTTACCAAATACAGTAATTAAATTAATTATTATTTTTTGGGGAACAAGTGAAGATTCTCCTTCACAATCAACTACAATGCATCAAATGGATATTATAGTTGTTATTATTATTTATATAATTTTGTTATGATGTCTGACCTATTTCTTGGCTCTATTTTCCTGATTGCATTCATTGTCACCTAGCTGTCCCTGTTTTCCTGTTTACTGCATGTCGATGGAGATCTATTTTTTTACCATCATTTTTACTTATTTTGCATCACATTTCAAGCTGTTTGCTTGGCTTTAAACCCTGGCATGATTATCTGGAGATTAGGCTTATGGTACTGTGACACGCACACACACACAGAGCAAGAGGGAGAAAGACAGTGAAAGAGATGGACAGAGAGAGAGACAGAGAGAGAGAGAGAGGGAAAGAGAGAGAGAGAGAGAGACAGAGAGAGGGAGAGAGAGGGAGAGAAAGAGAGAGAGAGAGGGAGAGGGAGAGAATGCCTATGAGCTTATGATCTAGGATCACTGAATTGCAGGAAACTCTTAAGCCCTTCATTTCTCCAGCTGCACTCATGGTTTATTGGCAAGACCACCAGCTCCTACAGGGAAAAACCCAGGACTTTACCTTTGAACTGATCTTAGTGGAGATTAAAAAAAACACCACCCAACATCTCGTTCATACATATGAGAGTACATAGAAAGGGTGGGGAAAATGTTCTGTTCTGAGAACTACAAATTGCATTATTTATTTAGCCCTAACAACACCTTTATCTAGGGCAACTTGCATAGCTTACATTTTATCCATTTAGACAGATAGATATTTACTAAAGGAATTCAGGCTAAGCACTTTGCCCTAGGGCACAAGAGTGTCTCACTGAAACCTGAAAATAAATTAAGTTCCCTAACCACTAAGCTGCATGGCACAGCCTGCAGTTTTCTTAGAAACTTCAATGATTAGAGTAATTGGGGTTTAGACCCAACTTTGGCTTGCTGAATGGTCACCTTATGATCCCCTTTTCAGATTCAGGAAGCTGAAATAGACAGCTGGAATCAGTGCAACTGAACTTGGCCCATACCCCGAAAGGAGACACTCACTGGAAACAAGAGAAACCACCTGATAAGGGCCCGGCTTAACCCCATACCAGGACAGCAACTGTTGAAGAAGTTCTGCCAGAAATGTTCCCCTGGGTCAGCAGTTATTCAGCTGACCTGTTCTCAAGGGAAACTTCATCCCCATAAGATGCTTCATGACTACTTTCATTTTAGCTGAGTAGACAGCATCTTGAACATTAATATAAACACCAGCTCTGCATTTCCTACATGGCTAAGGGCTACATATTTGCTCTACCACTGCAGTGCCTGACATACTAAATGAAGACCAAACTGCACAGGCAGCACAGACACTGTGTGATGGTAACATGGTGAGATAGTTTTTTTTCTAGTCCAGACCTGCAAAAATATATGGAGCCCCTAAGGGGAGACAGAGGGACAAAAGCATTTATCATGAGAAAAAGACTTTATGTCTTGAGAAACTGGCTTCATATCTCCCGAGCAAAACTTAATATCTCAAAATAACGTCCTTATCTGAAGAGAAAAGACATCCTTGATATCGTAAGCAAAGGGCTTGTGATAGGCATGTTGTTTCCTCCAGGTATTAAGTTTTTCCTTTGCAATATTAAATTGTTCTCTCGAGATGTTGAGTATTTTACCTGAGATATAAAGTCATTCTGATGTGATAAGAATGCTGCTCCTTCAAGATAATATCGGTAGCCACAACATAAGAGTGTCATGCCCTCAGGACATCCCGTAGGTACAACTTTATAAATCATGCCCACAGGATAAATAAGCTGTTCCCTCCACACATTAATTGTCCTCTGAAAGTCTATTTATGGGCTCTATAAAATGAGACAAGCCCTAATATGTGTAGTCACCCGTCAACATGAACTATGACTCTGAACTCTATATTTTGAGGGTTCAATACATCACAAACTGATCATACACTGTAGTACAGTGATGACTTGTCACCCCCTCACTTGACCATTCCAAGATATGGATATAACTACTGGGTATATTTTATGAAATATGAAATATTTATAGGTGATGTATTTCTGTAGCACAATACAAACGTGGATATTGGATATCAACAACTGTTAAATGTACAACTGTTAAACCTTGTATGTTGCTCTGGATAAGAGTGTCTGCTAAGCAACAAAATGTATATGCATGCAAATGACTGACATCTGCTCCTCAGAATCTCTGCACTGTAATAGAATTTAGAGTCATTAGTCATTGAGGTTTTCCCTTAGCAGTGAATGATGTGAGAGATTGCTAATCCAAATCCGCAATCCAGTCTAAGCAATCATGTCTCAAAGGGCTCTGGCAACTGTGGTCATGTCTTGTGGTATTTTACATTCTGGACCAGAGACTGCTCACTGAATCATTCAAAGCATCTAACTGTTAGTCCTGCATATAACAAGTGCACATTTAACATGAATTTCTCCTGCAGGAATATAGTGGCAGAAAAAAATGGTATGTGTAAAAGTTGCAGTAATATGATCCTAAGCATAAGTCACAGCAACATGACCCCAACATCAAGAAGTCTATTAAGCATGCCCATGTACAGGAAGTCAGAAACCAATTCATTATGAATGTCAGTAATTCAGTATACATTCATCACAGTGTACAGTATTACTGGTGGGGGAGGCTGGCTAACAATACCGCCAAAGGTGTCGCCATCAAAATGGTGAATTCATTTACAGACACAGTTATGAGCATCTGAAATTCAGAATCAGAATCAGAATCAGACTTCATTGGCTAAGCATGCGTCTACACATGCAAGGAGTTTGACTCCATTTCCAGTGTCTCTCATAGTGCTTGCATACAATGTCAAAGCAACAACAACAAATACCAAATCAACAACAGTGCAGGACACCTAAACGGAATAAGGGTGGAATGAATGAGGAATATATAACCAGCTATTGCACAATGAACATGGCTTAAAGTATACAGTGCAGACTATGGATCTGTACAACTATTAGATATAAACAACTATTGTGCTGTGTTATATACTGTGTTGTATATATTGTGTCATTGAACTAAATTAACACATGGTTGACTTCATAGCAGTAGATGGAGGAAAGCCCGTTTTGAATTTCTGTAGCCTCTGCGCTGAGTCTAAGTGTTTCCCTCCTGTGTACTCAACCATTCATCACTTTAGCAGTAAAGTGATGCGTTCGTCAGCCCTTAAGATATGAAGGAAAACCGAGGAGTAGAGAGAGATTGTGGCTGACATCCTCAACCTACAGTACATGTCTTTTTGACAGCAACATTGACAGACTCAGGGGTCTCTCTATTATGTAGCTCTGATCTTGGGAATGGTTTTATTTGTTTATTCAGTAAAACATCAAAGGAATAATAATGAAGTCTGTATATATCAACTGAAAAATGAGGAAAACAAATGTGTAACGCGATGTGCAACTTATGACAAATCGCGTTCAATTTTCAACTTATCTGAATTGGTGTGGGCGTAAAAACTAGGATTTAACAGATACCCGATTTAGGGTGAAGGGTAGCTGAATGAAATGTCTCGGAGGATACAGTGTTTCTGAAGAGGTACAATTCAATATTCACACAGAGCGACCGTGATGTGAGCATAACAGCGCACTAGCAGTAAAACCAGACAATATGCATCCTAATCGCTCCCTAATTCACCACGGTGCTTTTTATGCGCCCCTCGTAAAACTGTCTTTCACGCCACTGCTTGGCTTTTTACTGCCTTCCTTCTCCCCTTTTGTCTTCAGGTTTCTGGCTAGCCACCAAAAAAGCCCAAGGTTATTCCACATTTTAATAAAGTCATCTGGCATATGAAATATTAAAAGTAAAGATGACAGGTGGCCTTCCTTAGTGGAAAGAGTAAAACGGAAATAAGATGAAATGCCGTGTATGGTGAGAGAAAAATATAATCCAATCATAATCTATGTCTGGAAAAATAAATGTAAGTGCCTAAACCTCCCTTTTTCCTAGAAAAATATGATACTTTATTAATTAGGAATGATATGTTCACAAGCAGGTAAATTATTCTGAAAGAAAGCTGCAACACCTGGCTAAAGGTGCAGTGTTTATTCAACTAATAATTCATTAAAAAAAAAAATAATATAAATAGCAATGGTGAGCTACTCGACTTCAATAACATTTGAATAACCTTGACGTTTTCCTGATAACACTGACGTAACATAACACATGCACACTAACGGCTGTGTCAAGTAGCAACATCAGCAGCTGAGGCAAGGTTTGCCATCTGCAGCAATAAATCCAAAATAATATTTGTCAACAATATCAAAGATGACAACATCCTCCAGGAAACGGGAGTGTTAGAAGACGTATACTGCTTCACCTGCCTGCTGTCACTGAGAAAGCTAGCAAGACAGATAAAAACATCCTACTACAGATGGATATAGCAACCTATCCCCACAAATGGAAGGTTTGCTTTTCTAACTCTAAGGCCAATCTGAAAACCATATGAGATGCATTGTAGACACCCAGGAGCATTGCAGAAGACAAAGACAATGGCTAACAATCTCCAGCCATTTTTGGGGACCCAAGTTTGGGATATACTGGCCAAATATAGTCATACATGAGTACCTAAATGACAGAAATGGAAAAATAGAATAACAGATCGGGTTGTGCAAGAACCTAGAAATACAAAAGGCATTTGTCACCAGACAGTCCTTAATATGGAACCAACATGGTAAAAAAAGCAGGGAAGGCCCATAACACATAAAGTTTCAGTGGGCACAGAACGGAAGGTAATATGATTTTCAGGAAATGGATGTGTATAACATCTTAATTCAAGTAAATCAATGTCAATGGAAAAGTGTGAACTTCCTTGTTCGTAAGAAGCTATATAATAAGAATAGCATCAGACGTAAGCCTTAGAGCAACAATAAAAGATGACATTGTAAATTACAATTCTCAGCAATCAGGAAGAACCTCCATTTCCACGCTGAGCAACTAAAACGGCGTAGAACAAATTGACGAAAATCTAAGCATGAAAGTAAATGAGAATCTTGGAAGGAAGCCAGCTGACCCTGGCCCTGGCATTGTGTTTGAATGTGGTGTTGTGACTAATAACTATTGTCAAGGTGATGCAGCTGATTGGAGCAGCAAGTTCTCTGTGGGCAAACCTGATGTCCAGTAAACTAAAATAAATTACTACAGTCAATCAGACTCATCATACTACTCAATATTTCAAGAGCAGCCTGACAACAATACCAGAAGTGATAGTGAAATGGATTCAAACATTTTTTAATTTGTTTACACCTTGACACAGGGTGACTTACATTTTTGTTTTTGTACTGACCACTTACACTGCTGGACAGCTTATGGAAGTAGTGCATCTTACAGCAAGTGCTTTGCTCAAGGTCAAAGCTGCTGAGGACCATCTGAGCTGAAAACTTGGAACTTTCTGTCCATAAGTCTAGTTCCTTAACTGTAATGCCACACCACCATGTTCAGTCTGGTCTGTAATTGCTAAAGTCTCTCTCCCTCTGGAGAGCAGAGTTTTGTAACTGTGATTATACTTTCAGTGTTGCAGTGATAACAGGGGAGTGGGTCAAGCCTGTGCTCTGCTGGGGAAAGACTAAAAGCCTTCTGATAGACATTCACAGGTAGATAACATTTACTCAAGTTCGTGACTTATTCAGGCCTGTCTACTGTTTAATGCAATAGTTGCTTCAATTGCGACTAGTGTGACCAATGTCAACACGACGGGGACCAAGACTTAGAAGTTATAATGCATGGCAGCTTTTGGCTTTCAGACCAATTCACATGTTAATTTCTATTCATGCTGTTCTTTGGCTCTGCCTATTTGTCAAAGGATGTCATGATGTTTGGTAGTTAGGTATGCTCTTCATTGGTGAAATACTATAGGCATTCTAAGCAAACAGACAGATTTCAGCACCACTACAGAATTTGCCTTTTCAATTTATAATTTGCATGAACTGCTAACTGGGTAACATTTGTTCAGCCCCATTTAAAAGAGTGGAGTTAGAAGATTTACTTCTACAATTGTGTAATAACATCTGCACATGTCACAGCTGGTCTTGTATTTCCAGGCCTTTAAAGGTGCATCATGCCAAACTCAAAGCAGCTTTGAAAGCAGTTTAAAGCTGGGAGGGCACAGAAATACAAGGCTTTAAAACAAACCCAAGCAGGCAGGTTAGTGATGCTCACAATGACATAATAAGTGTTATTTTTTTCCATAAAAATATGCATACAGCTATATTGTTACTTACTTCCTTGGCAACCGGTGTGGAAGGCATATTTTACTGAGTGAATATAATCTATTTTTACAGCTGCCTTTTTGCTGAGGCAATTCAGACTGGATACCTCGCTCTACAGTACCACAGTGCCTGATCTGGGTGACTTACCTATCTAATACTACACATTGACTTCCACAGTTAAATACAGGCAAGGAGTACAGTTCTGGTCAGAATAAGTTCTCACCTCCCAGGCATTACATTCATATTAAACATTCTGATAATCATCTTACGAGACTTGGTGTGAAATTTTAAATGCCTTACTTGCTCAGTTGAATCAATCAGCACAATTGTCATGACCAGCCGTATAGCCTACAGTTTCCAAACCATATAATATATGCAAAGGAGTTCTTTCCCCTGCAAATCAAGTTCTCATCTCCATAGGAAATGACATTTGATGGGACACTTTTGTGCAGTCTTTTGTACAGAAAGTACAGTACATAATTGCTCTGGCATAGCTTGTAATCATATCTTATATATTCACACCTTTTTCTCAGGACTAGCCAGTTCTGTTGGGTTCCACCAAGCCATGCTTGTCTGTATTGAGTAAGAAAGGGTCTAGGGTTACATTTACATTTAACATTAAATTTTAGTGTAAAGATTTAAAGACGTATAAGATCCAATATGCAGAAGTAAGCTTTATATGGCTTTGTAAATCTCATGTACATGGCAATTGTGATTGACAGTGTCCCATGCAGTCTTTTTTCTTTGACATTAATTTTCTACTGTCTGAAGAATATGACACTCATTTAAAATGGCATTATTCAGTCTGACTGATCCAGTACTGTAATTTAGAAGGACTTTAATAATGACTTCAGTAGCCTCCTTTTGTTCTACCATCTTGAAATACTCCCATCTGCATGGCCACAGCTTAGGGTTCAAAATGGCAAGAATGAACGGCTGCTTTTTACACATTAAAAAGATCAACGATACCATTCTGACATATAAGATTGCCGTCCTTGGATGCCCTTGTTACCGATTTGTCTCCTCCACAGAGATTGCTGGGAAAACCTTGGGTTTAACGCCGAGACTTCAGTCGAGCAAGAAAAAAAAAAAGACTTTTGCATTATTTTGACATGATGAGCACTGGATAAGGCTGATGGCTCTGATCAGTTCGCCCAGCAGCCCCGAGGTCGTCCTTTATCGCAGCACCAGGGGTGTGACTGAAATTCAATTTCACCGAAAGCGGAAGCAGGGGCCCCCGTGGAACATAACAGACCCCAAACATGGAGCCACTCTCAAAGAACAGCCCACAATGGAGGACAGAAAACACCAGAGAAGGATTTGGTGACTTTCATACGTAAAATTATTGACTGCATCACACAAGTGTAGATGTAGCGTGATTAAAAATCATTATCAATCACCGTTTAAATCAGGTAAGTCTGTCACCTTGTGTCTGTCCTATTGTCAGTATGTCTGTATTTCTGATGCATCTCTGGAGCCCTAAAGGGACGGACAGAGTTGCCTCATATTGTATATATTCAAACAGTACTAAAAATAAAGCATTTTAATTGAGGATGCTTCAAAGTAAACAACATCAAACAAAGATGTAAGCAGATGCATTTTTTATATTTATTTTAGTATATTTAGTTCAGAGCTGGTGAAGTTGTGTACAGCATCGTGTGAACATTAATATGAGGTTTTCAGTTTTCTAACCTGCATTAAGACGGACATCTCCCAGGAATCCACCACATTCTCGTGATACTATCACCTTGTTCATAACTGGCATCACCTCTGGTATCAGCTGGACAAAAACCTGAAGTGGGTAAAGTATGTATTCCTATCTCAAAAGAATACAGGGCTGTTTGAAACAAAATCTGGTCTCATACTGTCGCCTCAAATAATGTAGCCTTCTTCTGCACTGTGCACTGAATGCAAAATTCAGATGTGACACAAACCAGTGTGCTCAGGACAGATAGCTATGTCCAGGTTTTGAAGGCGCAGGCTACAGCTGCACACTGTTTTGTACAGCACCGACAGATAAGTGCAAGAAAACTTGGGTTCTGTGCCCTTGCTAAAAGACAGAGGCAAGTTTGTCACGCCTCCTTAGCAAGGAATGGATATGCATAGAAATGCGGCTAATGTCATCTGAATAGAGGATGTGGCCTCTGTGGATATACTGAACGCGAAAGGAGAAACTCAAATGAATTTAAAAATGCCTTTAGGGCTTTAGGACTACAACACGCTTTGCTTTTAAGCTCTTCTGTCTTTACTGTTTAGACAAAGATGAAGATGAGCTATTATGATTATCTATCTCTTGGTTTATTCACATCCCTTTTCAAAATGAGATGAACAGGCAAAAACACAGGGGAAGTATATATACTGATTTAAAGCAAATTCATCACAACCCATCCTCCCACTCCCACTCCCCATCCCAAAATAACAACATTTGTCCCATAGCAGACCATCATGAAATTCAAGGAGTTACAACCTTGGAGAAAATCTAATCATGTTCCAGTATTCCCTTACATTCCGATAAAGCAATGCTTTACGGGATGGCATTTTTTGCTTTTCAAAGAAAAGGGCCCTATCTATTATGTAGACCATATACATTATGTAGAAGTTAATCATTTGTGAAAAATGGAAATGTGGGCATTTTCAGTAAGTGCCTTAATGCTCTCCCTTTAGAGCTCTCATTAGATACAGACAGGTGTCCTTGTGTCCCTTTCAAAAGCTGTGAGACATAGCTGTGATGGTAATGCTCAGTTGCAATGGTACATAGACATACTACCTGCCAGCACAGGTATGTCCCCCTGGGCTCGATTTTCAGACCTTAAATTAACATGGACTGCAAAGTTAGACTCCATGAGCTGCACCTGCTGCATGTTAGCTTTTGTTGGTGGAAAAAAGGCAGAGTTTCTCGGCTCTCAGTAAACAGTAAACTCCCAGCACCCACAATACCCAGGCTTAGTGCAGTGTAAATGAGTTGACATATGTACAAGTCAAATGTGAGCAATGAATTTTGTGCATAACGAAAGACATAAAGCTAACATTCAAAGAAAAATTGTGTTTTTGCATCACTTTGTAATAATCTAGATGAGAAGGGTACAAAACAGAGTTTTACTGACTAATTCATGAATTGTCATTTATTATTTGGATAATTTATTCATTAATAATTGATTGATTAAATGGCCGACTGATTAATTAAATAACTGATTGACTGATAGCTATAGGCACAGTATAGCAGTAATCACTACAGAATGCAAGAACCCACTTAATGCCTCTTGAGCAACGTTGCCAAGGAGGATTTTGTTTCTTTGGACCTGGAGTGAACTTTACTCCTCATGTCAGTCTTAAGGCATTACTGACAATAATGGTGGTTGTTAGGGCAAAGATAAAGTCTACCTGATGAGCTCTACTTAAGGTGATCCCTGCAGCTTAGCTTCCCCACCCCAACACTCTTCCTGTGAGCCTCCCCCCTTAGGGTAACTGTTCCAACTGTTCCAACCCAATGGAGAGAAACTGACTGATTTTGGGGCAGCTTGAAATGAAGTCTCCATCCATTAAGGATTTTTAAATTGTTTCATTTATTAAGTGCTTTTTTATAACATGGTTATAAGGCACTGCAATAATCAAAACTAGTTAATATTAGCTGTCTGAGTAAAGGACTTTGCCAGGGAGAATCTTTGCATAATGGGGGACATCCAACTGATTTGTCGTGGTGAGGTAAGCCTACTACTATATAAAATTGGTGACTCCAAAATAGGTTCTCATACAGGGGAAGCATTATAAAATAGTATGAAGTCAAATATTTGATCAAGTCTGATAATCTCATCATTCGGCACATATCCTGGACTAACTGTAAGTTGCCTTTTGGGAGGGAGATGGTTTCCACACGGCTTCGTCTGTTAGACCAGCGTTTCCCAACCCTGCTCCTGAAGGCACACCGTCCTGCATATCTTCTATCTATCCCTGCTCTACCTACCTGACTGAACTCACCAGTGGCACTTTTGATTAGCTGAGCACACCTGATTTAGTCAAGCAGGAAGGATACATAGAAGATATGCAGGACAGTGTGCCTCCAGGAGCAGGGTTGGGAAACACGGTGTTAGACCATGCTGTGTAGATGCATGCACTGTACATTAAACATTATGTAATATCCTGCTTAAGGGCTCTATCGAGAGCATTAGGAAATGTACATTTGCATTAACTCTGGAAATCTCTGGCTTAACCATCACAATTCAAGTTCTTAGCCTTTTGAATTACTTGTCTAAAGGACAGCTGCCACCCACAACGTTAACTGACCAAGCGGAATAAATACTCCACGCTGCTGCCTTGAAGCCGACTACATCAATGGAAGTAAAGAGAGGCTGGGGCTTGACTGTAAAGGGATGCTGTATCACGCTGCTAGTTCAGATTTTATGATACAAGACAAATTCATTGAAACATCACAGACAGCACTGGAGAGTCATATGAGATCTAAAGCAAAGCAGATTGACTTTTGAAAACCAAAATCATTGAATAGTGTTTGCTCAAAGGGACACAATGACACACAAGCACGTAAGGGGAGATTCAGATCCATGACATCATTTTAACCTGTTCACCCAAAGTATCATTTCTACCAGCACTTTGTGGAAAACAGTTGTCATAACGTGTTGATTAATGCACTCACATATGAGCACTGAAATGTATACATCGGTCTT
Organism: Megalops cyprinoides; assembly: GCF_013368585.1. NCBI lineage: Eukaryota > Metazoa > Chordata > Actinopteri > Elopiformes > Megalopidae > Megalops > Megalops cyprinoides. Next base: position 13,559,396 of record NC_050604.1, read on the forward strand.
GTTAGGGCGCAAAAAGCATTTCTGAAACTGTCAATAAAGTGTTGACCAAAAAATCAATGATGCGCATTGAATTTTTCTCCTTTTCGAAAACGTGTTTATAGCAGCGTGAGAAAAGCCACATGAGTCCCAGCCAGTAGGGTGAAAGGAGCGGCACGGTTATTGACCCATTTATGTACAGGAAATTCTTTCAGTTCCTCTTCGTTAGAGACAGGAGACCGTGAGCAGGGCCTCAGCAGAGACAGAGCTAAGCGCCAAACCCGCTGAAGCGTTTCCCCACGAACGCCATCACATGCAACCCCGGGAAAGGACCAGGCAAACAGAGAGGTCTCCGTAATTTCGCCGGAATAGACCATCAGGAGCAGATGGCAGGATCTGTCATCAGACTGCAGCCTTCCATTACGCAGACGGAACGGAAACGAAACGACCGAGTTCGCAATCATCATTCGCGTAACCCGCTGTCAACAACCCCTGCCACGAGAAGAGACATAAACCGGGAAACGAGCAGAATGTTTTGATTTAGCGCATCCATAAATGAGAAAACGGATGCTTTCAGCCGTCAAAGCAACTGTAACCGCATTACAGAATCAAAGTCATGACGATGTGTCGCATGATGGTCTCCTATCTCACTTGCACTTTCAGCTGACAGCACCCCTCCCCACCTACTCATGTTGGATGTCTCCTCATCGCAGACTTCTTGCGCTGAAATGTTACCACATTGTGAGAGCACAACGTCTGAGCTGGGACTGACTGCAATCATGTGTCGCCCTCAAATCAACACTAACCTACACCTACCTACCTTTGCATGTCTTTCAAACTAAACGGCTCCAGCAGACCCCCAAGTACTTCAGCGCTTTAACACAGACTGGCCAGTTACTGGCCATGACTGATATAGTGTGTATGGTTAGTTGTCTCACTTTCACCATTGACATGCTATTAAGCAGTAGAGACAATATCGTTCTCAGCAGCACAAGCCAAGGTACCGTCTCTGCTGAACAGCACACAGACGATGAAGCCAAGACGTCCTGAGCTGAATTCATAAGGCACTCAAAATGAGAGGAGGGAGTGAGACAAAGAGAGAATAAGAAGGGGTAGAGAAAAAGAGAAGGGAGGAAGGAAGAGTTGGCTGCTATGTGTAATGAAGGTGGAAAATGCAGGATTAAATGAAGAAGATCTCAGTTGGAGTGAAAAGCATCTTGTCAGCAAGATATGACACTGTTTCATGTTAAAGAAACAACACACAGTACTTCTGTCATGGCCACTGATAGCGCATGAGATGGAAAGCACTTTTCAATTCATCAGAAATATTTATGCATGAATATAATATAATGTAGGACCATTCTGAAATCACTACAATGAGTGATAACACACACACACACACACATAAACATGATGTGCAGCACTGACAGCCCGCAGCTCTATTTCCACTATGTAAAAACTTGCTCTAGAAAATGACTTCATTAGCTTTTCATTCGAAAAGCAAAACAGGCAAAACAGTCTGACCCAGGAAGGGTAATTCAGACTATTTCAATGACCAAAAGCAAAACCAGGAAAGCTCTGCGAGCCAGAAACCATTTATCACCGGGGGAAAGTTTGACATCGTCCATGTTACTGATTTAGAATCTTTGGACCTCTCATCTTTATCATGAAATTCAACAGCAGCTGCATCCTTCTGCCCCGCCATCAATCAGAGAGCGTTCTAATCCCTGCGTTTCCCCCTCCCTAATGCTTGGAGATTACATGCTGCTTTGTGTAATGGGTGGCTGGCTGGTGCAGCACGACTATGCTGGAAATTCGTTCAGGCTCCAACAAAGCATTGCTCAAGAACATGCAACAACAGGAAAGATCAAAGGCTTCAAACGTGGATCTGCAGACCTGAAACTGCTATTACATTTCATTAGGGTCACCATTCAATCTAACTGTAATACACTTTGGCCTTCAATTTGAATGATGAATGTGAACTTGATTTGATACATTTTTTGGTTTATTAAAAAACATGAGACACACACACACACACACACACACACACACACACGCACACAAACACAAAGCACTTATCAAAGCAGGGGTCAAGATGCACTCATGAATCTCTGATATATTTTGAGTGCATCCCATAAGACGATTAGATATAAATATTAAAAAAACCCATGAAAATAATGACGTAGCTTCACTACTGCACATACACAGAGCAAATATGCATTATCTTATAATGCCAGTGTGAACAGTACCGATTAAATGGATTACAAATTATGTGATGAATTAAACAAAGTTCACTGTTGATGCAAAACAGCAATACTAAATATTAAACATCCGCTTTGAAATGTTCATGTCATTTCAGTCTCTGTTGAAACAGTTCAAGAACCACTACTTTAGAATGTATTAATCTGGAATTATGAGTGTTATATGTAATCCAATTTCAGCTTTGGCTGTTGAGGAAATAAATGAGCCCACAAAAGTTTGGAATCACTGAGAGATTACGTAAGAGACCTCAACCAAATATTAATTCGTAATTTGTTCTTTATGGATGGTACTTTTTTTATTTGGTCTTAGGCAGAGTCTGGTAACTGTGTGCACAGGCTCTTTGTGGACTGCCAGGAGAGAGGCAAAAATAACGCATGGGGCTGAGCACACGGAGACACACCGTCTACAGCTCAGTCTCTGAGGAAAGACAAGAGACACTTTTCTCCATTGCTATCATGACCGCTTCAGACAAGCGACTTTTCATCTCATCATATCTTTCTTTCCCTGTAGACACTGAAGATCAGAATGCATGCCTGGAACGCATTGTCCCCCAGCATCCAAATGCCAAAGCCAATGTAAAATGCACACAAAGACTCATACCCAGAGAAAGGAGGTATAGGATACGCATTTTTCAGCATTTGCCACTAGGAACTGGTGACTACACAAGGGACAACATCCAGACATCTATTTACTCTGTGGAAAAAGAGGAGATCTGAAATGGTGCTGACCTTCAAAAGAAAGCAGAAGGGGAAAAAAGTGCCCTAAAATATATGAAAAAGAAAAGATGCTGAAACATGTTTTCAAGTCCCATATTGATCCCGATCACTTCCTAAAACCAAAAGGTTAAATTAAATCACAAAATAAATAAATAACAGGAATAAAGGAGATTAAATATTGATTTATTTCCAGCTCAAAACTCTAGAGCAGGAGCTTGCTGTTGCAGAAAAGGAGGTCTCTATCTCACACCTATGCCACAAGTACTTCAAATGTCTGGCTCCATTGAATGTCACCACTATGCACCTTCTCTTTAAAAGGCAACTCTGGTGTATGTGTGTGTGTGTGTGTGTGTGTGTGTGAGAGAGTGTACAATTTTGTAATAATCTGTAGTGAAATAACACTGTATACACAGCCATGATCCTAGTTACACAGCACTAGAAAACATATGTCATGCAAGACAAGTGCCACTGATGGGAATTCCCATGTCCCGGTTCTGGGGGCCCACCCTGTCTTGTAAACCTCTATCTTCTGGGACCCCTTTTGAGGCTGTTGAGTGACTATCCACCATAATCAGAACGCTACTTGCCTAAGCACAGTCACAGAGATAAGATACACTTCCCCTTCCAAATCCACACCACACACCTACCCACTAAGCATTATTTGAACAAGGCAATGTCTTCACAAATGAAAACATGTAAAAAACCCACATATGTACTTCTGTGGAATTTGGGAAGTTTGAGGAAGTCCTGACCTTGAAAAGATGTTAGTTGGGATGTTCATACTTGTGGTCCTTGGTATGCATACATGTGTGTTGCATCTACACTCAGAGACAGAGAGAGAGAGAAAGAGACAGAGAAGGAGAGAAATAGAGAGAGAGACAGAGAGAGAGAGAGAGCGAATGCAGTGTGATCCCCCTGGCTGCTGACAGTCGTCTCTGGATAGCATGAGGGTGTTTTGCATTGATATGATATGAATTCTGATATGACTGTCTATGAATGCAAACACACAAGCTCAGGTCCTCACCCACACCGCTGCCCTTTGCTGTTTACCGTGCTTATAGTGACACGAGGCTGACTGACAGAGCAGACGTCTGCAGCTGTGCCATGTCTCACGACGTTCCGCCTCCCCCTCTCGTTCCGGGGCATCAATCGCAGTTTGCGTCTTACACCAGAGTACCGCGGATCTCCCAGCATCTCCACCTAGCTGCTTCTCTACCAAAACTCTTTCACTTATTCATTCCTTTTTTCCTACATGAGATAGACAACACTTTCTGAATACAAATAAGATACAACGATACAACAAATACAATGAATCTTGTATTGTATGTTATTTCTACAGTACTTTAAACTAATAATTATTTATTCAATGGTATTGATAAAAAAACTGAAATCAGGCTGAACATCTGTGGGATTTTTTAAGGAATGCCCTCTGTGAGAGTAATATGAGGAGAAGAGATGTCCTCTAAACAAGAAATCTACCAAATAAAACAAAAAAGGGGGGGGGGGTGTCAAACCAACCAATCAAACACTAATGAGTGACAGGAGAGAGTGAGGACAAAGATAGTGAATGTGTAGGATGTTGCCTGCATAACATTACATCATTATCTCAGACCCCTTTGTGACTACTTTCCTGACTGCCCGCTATCTCTCATTCAGTGAAGTACAAACTTTCCATTTAAGATCTGGGACAATGTCCTTGCTCTTTGAGAATAAGGAAAAACAATGGGAAAAGAGCAACAGGGCTTGTGTAAACGATCATTCATTTATTTCCTGATTCAGTATAGCTTTTTATATTACTGTATATATTCTATTTATTGCTCAGAGAGAGAGAGAGAGAGAGAGAGAGAGAGAGAGAGAGAGCTAAAACTATACAGAATGGACACAATGTAAATTGTAATGTTTAATTATTTCCAATCAATTTTAGGTTAAAAAACATCAGAGTTGTTTGAGTTTGGCAATCAAATTTCACTTGGTTCATAGAAAAGGCACAACCATTTAAAGAAACCTGAAAGCTATCAATGGAGCCATGAGCTGAATGTCATATACAGGCTAGAGGATCAATATAATGTATGTGTAGAGGGGTAACAGATTGCTAGACATGTAGAGACGAATAATGTTAATAAAAATCATAACCCACAGCAGCACACAATGAAAGGAATGGTTTTGGGGGGGTATTTGGGGCGGGGGGTGCACGTGAGAGCTTCAATCAATGGTAAGCGATTGCGAATGAATGCGGAAAGCTGTAAGTCCCATTCACTAGATCCGTATTGTCGCGGTTGCTTGAAACTGTTATTAACAGATTATGTGCAGTAGGTAGGGCATTGTTCTGGATTTCTGATGCGCACTCCGGTCAGTAATCTCCCTAACTCCGTGATACCGAGACCAGATGTTGCCTGGGTATTAAAAGGTCGGTGTACTGAAAAGAGAATCCCGCCGAATGCATATACTTTGTACTTTATACTTTCTCTTTCTCTCTCTCTCTCTCTCTCTGCGCGAAACAGCGAGAGTAGCAATGTAAAACACAACTGAGAATCTATTTTGCATTTAAAAATGATAATCGCTTGATAAAAGCGTCCTGCTGTGTAGTCCAGTATGTAACAGATGTAAACTGTACTGCGTAAATCTGACTGAGTAAATCTGATTGTCAACCGGCAATAAGTGTAATGGAGATGAAGGAACTCCTCAAAGAAACAAATAAACAAGTCAATTTAAATGTAAGTCATGTCACATTCCACAGACGGACGCCAGAGAGTTTACAGTATTAGTTTTAGAGGCGAGGTGCACCGTGGCTTGACAAACGTCATTGAATGTAGATGAAGCAACACTCATCTTTACACCGAAGTATAGCTCATGTCAATGCAGTCCACAGAGTTTGTAAGTTAAATTAAAAGTTATGGAAACACTTAAATGTTCAATTTTCTTACTGTCCCAGACACAATAATAATAATAATAATAAAACGAATGATATCCTACTTGACAGACGATTGTGCAAAGCAAAGTCAACGCAAGTCCTCAAGTACCGCAAATTCAAAAGTCAGAAGCATCAAGGGGGTCATGTCTCAAACAAAACTGCCGATGTGTTGACTGAAGAGCCTTTCGAACAACGTGAAACAAAAAGTCTAGTGCATAACCCACCTTTGAAGAGGAATGACGTCCACAGATACAATCCAAGGTAAACAAATCCCAGAAACTTTCGGCACTGCATTGTGTCTTTCGCTTCAAGCAAGAATCCGCAGAACAGTTGCGTCCCAACTGGAATGTGGAGGAAAGCACGCAATCAGCATTTGATTAGAGACAGAGGATGGAGTTACCATTCGCGCGTGCACAAAAACTCTCTTTTCTCTCTCCTGCGCACACCCCGTTTCTCTCTCTCTCTCTCTCGCACACGCACACACACGCATCGGTACGCCCACTTATTTGCGATTTACAAGCATTCAGCAAATACCTTAAGTCAGCTTCATAAGTGTAGCAGTTCTCTGATTTAAGAATGGCCGCTCTCCGTTGCCCTTGATGAATTGATGAATTGAAGCCTACCCAATGGCTAGCGATCAACCCACTTGATTTGCGCACAATTCGAAGGAAGCCTTTTATTTAAAAAAAAAAAAAAAAAAAAAACACACACAACGTGCAAAGCAGTATAACGTCACGCTTATAGACCTTAAGTGCGCCTTTAGTGCGTGCAGGTATTAGTCATCTAGTTTGCTTCGCACGTAGCAGTGAGGGCATACCACTACTTTGAGTGCGGTATGGAGTAACGACAGAAGTAATGTGAGGAGACTAAGCAGTGTAGATGTAACTTTTCTGTTCAAATCAGTGCAATTTAGTGTTCGTGATTTTTCGAGAGAAAAAATCCTGCCAGGACAAGCACTTGCCTCACTAATAACTTGCAGCAGCGTACACCGTTGTAAAGCAATTCAGGTTAAATGCATCGTGCAACAGCATCCAATCCAGCATTCAAACCCGCCACCTTCTGGTCGCCAGCCATTTTCTCTAACCATGATTTCATTCTTCCACCCGTTTGCCACCCTGCTTAGGCTGACATTAGGAATGGATTCAAGCCCCTCCACATTTAAACAAGGTCACTGTCAACAAAATCCATTTAAAATGCATAATCCCTTTCAAAAGACTGACTCCACAGTCAAACAATTTAGCTGTTGGTAGGCTGGAGCAGGTGGTGTATTTGTTTCTGTTAAGGCTAGTGTTCTGTGTCCAGATGGGTTTTGGGTTTGAATCCCAGGAGGAATACCACCACGCTGGGAACTTTTGGAGGAGAGCTCAAATGGTAGGTTTCATATTTTGTAGGTCACACAGGATAAAAGCTCCAGTCATGTGAAATGAGCGATGGGGATAATAACAACTTCCAGGCTAGATGAGATTTTGGGATCAATGAGGTACTGAACCGCCAAAGCACTGAGTGGTGGGCCAAGTGAACCCAGGTGAATTTTTAATATCCCTCAGTGTTCCCATCTGAATATATTCCAGACAAATATGCTGCCTTGCCCCTTCTCCTTGTGTTATATTATGCTTTAGTTTAGGTATTGTATTCATAATATATGTGTGCCTTGTGCCCATACTTATTCACAGCCCTGAATAAACAGGAAGAAAAAACATGATTTATTGATTTTTTTCTGTTCAAAATAAAAATGATATGCTTCCACATGAATAACATTACTCAGAACAAAATCATTGTCTTTGAAAACAATACATTTTTTCCAGAAATCACAAGGGTCACATGTATTGTCTCTGTTGCCCTGGATGTGTGTAGCCAGCCCCAGCCATCAGGTCAGAGCCACAGAGAGTGACTGACAGAATATGAAATACATCTGTCTGACATGACAAATTAACACTGCTTTTGACAACATGCCCAGACCCATAAGAAAGGACTCTGCAGCCTGATTACTAAGGAGGGTGAATGCCAGAGGATGCCCGGTGGTGCTGGTGTTCATTAGGTAATCAGAAAGACAGAAAGTTGGATACAAATCTACCCTCAGTGTCAAAGAAACACCCATAAATGTCTGTACAACTAGCTACATGCACACATGCACACATGCACACGCTCTCGCTCTCTCTCTCTCTCTCTCTCTCTCTCTCTCTCTCTCTCTCTCTCTCTCTCACACACACACACACACACACACACACACACTAATATGTTCTTCTCAATGTATTGACAGAACATGTGGTGCTTCTTCAAAGCATGTTAAATGATTTCGCGAGTCCCTACAGAACATGATAGAATATGACAAACTTGTATTAAAAAACCCAAAGTGAGCACTAGTGAGTCAGTTTTGCTATGTCATTTCCCATCTTGCCAACCTCACTGCAATGTGTCACCAAGCACTGCTGAAACACTGTTTCAAAAAGAAAGAAATCAATAAATATGGACTTCCCATACTGTATGCACACAGCACAAAGTCATGGTCTCACTAACTGCAGTTTGAAATGAGTGGCCTCAATCAAATGACTTTTTTTTACTCTTTACCAGCACTAAATGTACTTATACTTTATATATATATATACTTTAGATTCTGTGTTCCAGGGACGGTTGTATCATAGTATAATTGACTTCTGTTAGAATACCCAAGTTAATTTGTGGTAGGACTTGAATGGTGTTATGCTCACACTCACTGGTCTGGGAGTGTTGTTAGCCTGGTCTGACACTGTTGCTCATTAAATTGAGTGGATACACTGATGTTCTATTGTGCTAGAAGTCAATGTGGGTAAGAGCATCTGCTAAATGTATGTAATGTAATGTAATGTAGTGTAATTTAATGCTGCTTGTTAGGCAAGAGAGGCTAGGATTCACTGAGGAATAGTGCTGAAATATGACCAGGAGCTGTCCAGCCTGTAGTGGTGCTGAATTGGGAAACAGCTCCGTTCACACTCTGCTGAACAGAAGAGGAGGGGCTCTCCAGCAGTGGTTTCAAAATATCTCCCTGCTTTTCTCAAACTCTCCTAGTTTCTTTTATCCCTTGATTTGCAGCCCCTGGGTCCAGTTTGTGAAATACACACTGTGGGAGATCTCATTTGCTCTTAGAATGCCTCCTCCAGTAGCTCATGTGGAGTTTTAAAAAAGAAGCACTTCCCGACACCCACACAATGTTGAAAGTGTTAGGAAAAAGTACATACATAAAGAGAGTCAGATTCAAAATATGTTAAATATGAAATACTGTATACCACATTTTGAATACATTAATGCTACTTTTCAGGGAAGTTGGAAGTTTTATTTATGATGAATGTTGATGTCTGTACTGGTAGTGAGACTGTTGATATCACTGTGCACTGACACTGTATTTGGTTGGTTTCATGTAAATAATAAGATAATACTAAAAATGTCCTCTTTAAATAAATAGATGTCCAGCATAATCACCCAGGAAGGTAACTCACATCTAGTATTAGACTAATCAATATACATGCATGTATATTACTGGGAAATTATCAGAGCTCATATACAAATACTAGGTGACCTTGTGTTGCTTTCATTGGAGAGATTGCACAACTGAAATCTTCTTCCCATGTATCTGGCTAACATATTTTTACCCGATATCCCTTAACTTCTGATGGTCAAGAAATGCCCAACTACCAAGAAAATCCAACATTTCAATTCACAAACGAAAAGGAGCTAGTCATACTTAACCCAATTTGAAATTACAATGGCCTGCAACCCAGTAAATGAATTCTTTCTGTCAGGTCTAATGTTTCTGTCCCCCCTCACACACATACATGTACAACAAGATAAGACAGGCTTCTCAAGTGCTGACTGGAAGATTATAAAGCCATTTCAGGATGCAATATCTCCACAAAATCAATTTGCCAAAACTCCTTGATCCATTTTTTTTTTTTACAGATGTCACATTGCCACACATTTGAACATTTCTGAGCACAATTACAAATTGTTCTTTGGACTGTCACAATAGCACAAGGTTACTACACAGGTTTTTACATGATAAGGGATCAAATACCATTCTTCAGAAGTGCAACGATCTATACTCGTTTCTCAGTATAATGCATGTGTTGTTGCAGAAGGGAAAATCCAATACAATGTATGCTCTTTATAATGTTAAAAGGTGTGGGTATGTTGAGCTGTGATGGTCTTATTTGTCCATTGGTTGTGTTATACTGTACATACAAATGAATACATCATTCTCGCATTGTCCTCGGAGACAAAATAGCATGAGATGCAGTGTGTTGCTACAGGTTTAACACCATCACATTGTAGAAGAGGACATTCACTGATTACAATGGAGCTGTATTAGAATGGTTAAACGAAATGCACGTGGATTCAAGGCAGAAATTACAGCCAATAAGACTTCTCAGCAAGATCCCTCCGTGCTGTTAATTCAACGCGATGGTTTGTCTGGTTTCATTAATGCTGTTTGTGCTGGAGCTACAGGTGAATTCAAGATGTGTTTTGCAGTTATGAAATTAATTAACGGGTTGTGACTACCGGAGCCTGATTTTGGACTCTGTTGCTTCTGCAACCCTATAGTGCTTAAGGAATTCATTTACAGAAGCATACCATTTGTTTTATGTTGATATACACAGTGAATATTTGAGGTGACAAATAAACAATTATCTGTCAGATCAGACCATCTATGGCTTTGGTATTGGCTGCCAAGCCCATCATGGAATTGACTTTATATAGACAGGCAATCAAGCTGGTGCAATCTGACTTGTCCTTAACTTTTAAGAATGGATTAATATACAAATGTAGAGTTCTGTGAACTTTGATCACTGCGTGTTTGTCATGCTATCTGATGAGTAGAGAGAATCATAGGCAGGTTTCAAGTCACTACACACCCTTTTAAAATGAGAAGCATTCGATTAACCTATGGGAATAACTGTTACATCTGAGTTTTATTTAGAAAAAGTGCAAGCATGAAATATGAAGGGATTTCTTTAAAGGATGTAATGCTTCATTAGATCCAGGTTGTGAAACAGGTTAATATACTAGAGGTCTTATCATAGATCACATCTACTGGGATGGCATATAAAATCTCTTGTCACACTGGCTCTGATCTTCACTGCTAAATTATACAGGAGAGGTGTGATATCAGAGTGGTCTGTGTCATGTTTCTCGCTAAAAGGAAAATGCAGTGTTCAGCACTAACACCTTCTGATCAAAAGACTCTCCTCTTCTTTCAGGAACTACAGTACTGGTGATTTCAAACTTTGAAGACTTTGTAACAAGAACCAATTTTTAATCCAGTTAGACAAATTTTAGTACTCATTTTTAGATACCAGTTGTCATAGTTAGATTTTATATTTGTCGAAGCTGTGTGTCCATGTGATGCTTAAAACACCCAGACTATTTTATTTAACACTATGATAGTCTTGCCATTCCTGATAAAATGTTTTTTATTGTCATTGTTGTTAGAATCAAACCCAGATCTATGCATGCTTTAGGAAACCTGTGATGCATTCAGCCATTCTCTGCAACCACTTTATCATGACAGCATTTTGTCTTTCAGAATGAAATTTCGACACGGATCTGGGCTCAGGCTGAATAAAGTCAGGCATACTGGGGAACTGAGGATATTCATAACAAAATAAATTATGCCACTCGGTTGTGTGAAAGCCAAGCTTTCAGTGTCAAAGTTCACGGCTGCCCATCTGTTTCAACTTTGTTTTTCTCTTCTCAGAGCCCTTTTGAAAATTGCGTCACGTTCAGATATTCACCGAGTGTGAGGCCAGCCATGAGCCTAACTCTAATAGAATATTCAGAATCATCCGAAAAAAAAGGGTGATTTTGTGTGGCCTTCCAACGCAGCCAAAGAGAAACAGAGAGACACGCTCAAATCAAAATTAGATTTCAGAAATAATTATTTTGCTTGTTTCAGGGTTTTTTTTTTTTTTTTTATGAACAGAGCCAAGAAATAACAGACAAACCTTTCAGCATAAGCAGCCACTCTGAGGGAGATGTGTAGCCCTGCTTTAACACGGGAAGGGAATATGGCCTATTTCACAAACACCACTTATTCTCAGAACAACACAGGTGAGCACCTCAAAACAGCTGTCCAACACCAGCGACTCAAACTGCACATTCCTTTCCAGAGAAAAAGAGGCCATTTTTACACAGAGAAAACAGAACTATGGACTCAGCTCTTGCTGCATAATTGAAAGGCCCCCCAGATCAGGCACACAAGGCATATTTCTTGCCTTATACTCCTAAGGTGCAAAGGTACCCACTGTAACATATGGGCATGATGTTACTTTGCCCTTGTCTCAGCTGCCTTACACCTGTAACTTCATGGAGACTAATCCTGCTCCACATAATTATATTATTACATTACATTATTGTCATTTAGCAGGTGCTCTTATCCAGAGCAACTCACATAGTTTACAATTTTTTTACATGTTGCCCATTTATACAGCAGGATATTTGCTGAGGTAATTTTGGGTTCAGTACCTTGGCCAAGGGTACTGCAGCAGTGCCTCATTGGGGAATCGAACCAGAAACCTTTCAGTTCTTATGTGTCCTGCTCCTTAATACTATGCTATTCTGCTGCCCAATAATAGTAATAATAATGTGTCTGGTTAGCAATCCCCGGAGCAACCTGAAGACACTGAGTGGATCCAGACTAGCAGACCAGAATCTCTGATAAAGCAGGCATTCCTGTATGCACAGAGCTCAATTCAAATGCTTACAAGAGCCAAGTTAACTCAGTTACAGTAATATATTGCATCCGTAATAAAATAACGGTTTTTGTATGGCAGTCAGACACTCACTCATATTCTATATTCCCAAAGCAAAGTCAACCAAGAGCAATTTAATTAGTCTGGTGTAGAGGGTGCTGTAAATGTCAAGGTATACATTTTATTTTAAAATGTATTTATTTATTTTGGAAGGAACCGGCAAACTGGATTATGAAGATATGGTCGTTTGCTTCCCCCTGCTGGCGGAAGGGAGTATTAAACTATCCTCATCAATATGCAGTTGGACTATGGTGGGTAAGTATGATTTTACTTCTTGTAATATGTTGTGTTATTGGTATAATAAAGCAGCTGGTTGTCTACTAAATAAAAAGTGGTCAAAGGGTAAATAATGAGAGGAAATGTGGTACTAAATTTGATGAAAGTTGATTATAAAGCACCTGTTGGAGGGCTGTTAACAACAATTGGAGGGCTGTTAACCACTGCAGACCTTTTCTGGTCTGAAAAGCAGAAACGGTATGAATGCAGGGGCAAATCCACATTTTTCTTCAGGAATCAAGCAGCAAACAATGATCTGACATGGCAATGTTACTGAAGTGGACATTAGCAAGCAGCTGTGCCTAGCAAGCAGACAATGCCAGATGTACTCCAAAAATGTGTATTTGCTGTACTTCACCTATAGGTGAATAACTCTGGTTTGTGACTAAGCGTCTCTATGATGATAAAATAGCACTTTGCAAATACAAGGACTGGAGAAGATTTACACCTCAAGTTACTGTTACAGTTACCTGACGCAAACCCCTCTGGGTGCACTCACATATGTGCACACACACACACACACACACACACACACACACACACACACACACACACACACACACATTTGTGCCACTGTACTGCTGGCATAAGAGAAAGGACAGAGACATGAAGTGACATTCTGAAACAGACACATCAGACAAAGCCCCTTTTCCAAGCTGCCAGAAGTTCTAAACACTGCCAGTCTCCGTCAGAATTGTGCGATGAGACAGGAGTGTCTCTGTGCATTCAAAAAGAATACAAAAGGGAAAAAAGCAGGAAGGAGGCCAAGATGTGAAGGGAGATGCATTCTGATTCTGACAATGAGGACAGATTCACGGCACCATCACAGTATGTTTCTGACCACATGAAACAAGCAGGCATGAGATAGATGGGAGAACCAGCTCCATTGGGCTTATCACATGACTATCATCATCAAGGTGATTGCAAAGTCACCAGGACATTCATTTTAATTATTTTGATTTTTTTTTTAAATTTCTCCATTGCATTATTTGATTGAGATCAGATTGAAAAGGGGTCTGGAGTATGATAATTAAACTGACCCTCCACTTAATTGCATTGACTAATCTTTCATTTCCTAATGTGACTGACAGCCCTTCATCAATAACAATTAAAATGCACAGACGTATAAATACATACAAGACAATGGCATGATTTGTGAGAATGTCAGTTATTTGTGTGTGTGGAGAGCACACTTCAAAGCACATTAACTACAATAAGTAGAAAATCTACAACAATGTTGAAATTATCATTGCCTTCAATGTGATTTGCACTTAAGGACAACTATCTTATAGCCTTGAATTCTGACTGATAAAATATCTGTGGAAGATTGACCATTGGATACTTGTAAATTTGTGCATATTGTTGGCAGAATGTATAATTAACCACCAGCATTAAATCTTGAGGTTTTTAAATGCTTTGTGGAATTTGTGAAAGCTGTACTGATATATCACCTTTACTTTTACACTATGGTAGCAGTGATCAATACCACCAACAAATATAAAAGTGTTGAGAATAAATTCCTAATATATTAATTTCACCGGATATGTTACGGAATCATTACAAGCTAAAATCTTGACTAAAACCTCCTGAACTTTGATTAGATTGTGGAGATATTGGCTTAGCAGTCATTGATGTAGTATTCTGATGTAGTATACCAATTAATTGCAAAGATGTTTACATTTATTTACATACGTAAACTTTCCATACCTGTCAGATAGTCATGTTTGTTAGTTGGTATTGCTGTTCTGTACATTGGCTCATAGGCAGTCATGGATATGTTAATTGTGCTAGTTAAAATTAATCAGACATTGTATTCAGAAGCACACTTCAAAACATTGACTGTGTTGGTTTCTTTTTTCCATTTTTTGCTGCAATTCATGCGTTATGTGTGCAATAATTTCATCTACTTTGGATTATTAAAAATATAACCGAACGGGACAGTTTGAAGCTCCAGGTCAAAACTTTTAATAACACCCGAAGGGTAATATTCGTCCTTTCAGGCAGACATGCATCCTTGTCTTCAGAAAGGACAGAGGCAAAAATTCCAGGAACACACCATCTAATGTCATTATGAATATAAGCATATTCATCATCTTCCCATAAAAACACCCACCTATATCTCAATGGCACATTCTTCGCAAACTCCCTTAGAAAGGTCATATCAGACATCCCACTGTTAATCACAGTGAAAAGGTCAGCAAACTAACTTCTTTTACTTACAGCTACCCCCGCCACTCACCTCACAATCTCTCCTTAGCTGGTTGTGTCCTCTTGCACAAGTAGGGGGTGAAAAGAGCTGGTTGGTCAGAGAAGTAAAACATGGTTACCGAGCAGGTTTTGGGAGAGACCACAACAGATGTTTAAAATAACCTTTCTGATTGCTGGCTATGAGAAGTAAGTGGTGTGCGGTGCCACAAATACCAGAACACCCATGCTTCTTTGAACTTATTGAGATGCAGGGACATGTTCAGAATCCCAGGGATGTCTGTTCAACATGCTGTACGCGTACATGCATCTATCTCAAAATATTTCAAGTGTACAGTTTTTAAATTTACGCATCACATTACAGGTTTGAAGATCTGCACAAGTACATATGTACCTCAGATGGCCATTATACTCGAAAGCCCACAAAAAAAAAATCTGGCCCATGGAAAAAAACTTAACCAGTAACGAAAAATAAAGCATCTTTTTGGCCATGTCTCCTTTAATCTGGATTCAACTGGTAAAGACACTGTCTAAATTGAGGGCCCGCTCTGACACATCTGTCAAAACTGACTCGGTAGAACACAAAACAGAAAAATGAGGCCTTAGGAACACAATTACAAACATTTCACTGGTAAACATTTCTGAAGTGCTGTTCTGAATGCACTCTTCTTATTTTCATCAGTAACGCAGACACCAAAATGCACTCAGAACATGCTCAGAAGCCATCCAGCATCTCTGCAAATATTTTACGGTGACTTTTAAACACTTTTGTTGCGGTGGTTCATCAATGATTCACTCCTTATTTAAATAATACACAGAGAATCAGAGGGAACAATATAACTAACAATATACTTTCCTTACTCATCACTTTTCTGCTGCATGTTGCATAACTCCCAACTTGTTTATCTGGGTTGAAGTTAAACACCATTACAGCATCTGTGCTGACCTTGACGGGGCCAGATCATCTCTGCTGTTGCACGCATTTGCAGATTTCCTTCATGGATGAATCACTGACATGTCCTTTGATAATGAAGTTGTTGTATCGGTCTTGGAGGGAAACTCTTCTGCGTGAGCGAGAGAAGATATTCAGCTGTCAGAATTAGGGGTGGGTGGACAACCTCCAGGCAAAACTGTAAATAAACAGAACTTCTCAATTATTTAAGAGGTTCGCTGCTAAGCATCGAGGGAATGTCTCAATTAAGGAGTATGATCTTTGCTCTTCTGAGCACGTGTAGGTTCTTACCGGAAATGTAGACTGCTGTATAACAGAAAAATCCAGATTTTGTCTAACATAGTACAGATCAATGAGAAATAACAACACTCTGTGTAAACCAACAAAAGTGAATTCTGTCAGTGTTATTGGTGATGTGATTCCTTTATCAGGGGTCCCCATCTTTGCATGTGCCCATATTAAATGTCATCATTAAATCCTCGTTTGGGTGTGAAGCCTGAATGAACTTCCCCTTAGTACAGTTACCTGTTTCCATGGCTGGTTCCACTGCTTCCTGTCCCAGCGCTGTAGAAAAACAGAGCCAGCCAAAGGAAATATTCTATTGTGTATCCCTGTCGAGCTGTCTCAACATTCCCTGCATGGTGCTTGCATGTGATTTGCTTGAAAATAAAGTAGTTTTCACTCGTGGGTGCATAATTCAAACTCTGTGACTTTTTATAATGATACACATTACCACACAGAGTTAATGAATGAAGCACAGTATGAAATGTTCTGTTATGTTATCCCAGGTCTCTTGGGCACAACCCCAGTGCTCTTGCAGAAAAGACCCCATTGGACGCCCCCACACAAAGACGGATGGATTTCCCTGGGGACGGCCAGGTCACTGGAGTCTCGCCCTGCACCAACAGACTCTGTCATCCCCTGCCTCCGAGCATCCTGGCTCAACACTCAGAATCTCGCCCCTGCATTGCGTGGACCCCCCCCCCCCCCCCCCCGCCCCCCCCAGCTCAGTGATGCTCTCAGCTCCACTCAGTCCTCCAGAGGCTATCCTGAGAACATGTGGGCAGACAGCTGATGCCACAGCACAACCAGAGCATGACCAGGCCAGTGAGGAGAACACAGAAATGCAGGCGTTCAGTGAAAGGGAAATGCAGTCAGAGATTACTATATCAAGGGAATATTAAAAAAAATTCACACTTTGCCTGCGCTGATGGATTTTACCCTCAAGGAAACATTTCTGCCTCACTGTAAATTTATACTCTGTGAATACGACTCTGCTGTGCGCTGGCCCAAGCTGACCTATAAGAATCTAAAAAATTGAGTTATAAAAATTTTGCAGCTTATTCATAAAATAAAAATTAACAGAATATTTCAGAGGCCACAGTAAGGGGATTAGCCCTTTAAATTAAGCCTAATATACCTGCAAAGAAAATACTGGGAAAGGAGGTGAGTAATCCCGTCAGAAATCAACTGGTTGCTACGGTATGATATATTTAATTCTTTACTTATCATGTGCTGCCATCTTGTGGCTGCAGGTAACAAGGAAGCTGAAAAGCCTGTTCTTGCTTATCTGAGAGTAGTTTTTAAGACCAGGTAGTTCCGTTTCACCCCATTTTTAAAATGTTTTCTAATATTGTAATTATTCTTGAATAACTGCATCACTCTCTGTTCCTATATGTTTGATATATGCTCTATAGAATTTTGAAAACAGCATCAATGCTTACCCGTACTGAAACACAAGGAACTGTAGTTTTAATTCAAATAACGACATGCCCATATTATAATTTTTTCAGTAACATTTACACCTATGTAACAGACTGAGATGTGCCACTGGCAAAATCACACAGAGGCAAACATTACGGAACAAGAGAACAAGGAAATGTTTAGGAAATTGAAAGGTTCATGACATTTGCTCGTTCTGCCAGCGCTATTCAGAAGCATCTCTGCAGTTTCCTTTTGTTATCGGAGCAGTACATTTCAGACTCGCGGACCTGCTCGCGGATCCTTCCCCAGAGTAGATGTTGGACACAGTTCCCAAACTGATGATCAGCATGGCAGCAGTGCAGACAACAGGTACACGGAGGTGTAAAAGAATTTTATGTCACAGACTCCAAAATAAGGTGTAAAATAAAACAGTAAGTACAGTACATTTACAAATACTGAATGAATGGAAAAAATCCAAAATATATACATTTTTGGTTCACAATACAGAACCATGACGTAAGATGGGAACTTGGTATCTTAGTTTTTACTAATGTATGTTACCCACCCTCAGCAGTCCTACTTAGCCAGCATCCCTCAGCCCACTTTGCAGTTTCTTAAAAGTTTGGAACGATGGAAAGAACTGATCTTGTTTTCACTGAACTAAAACCAACCGAATAAATGTCACCTTGCAGGTGGAGGACTGGACTGCAGCCCAGAGCTGATTCTGATGTCTGAACCAGTATTACCCTTCGCTCCTGATGACGAGGCATGATGTCCCGCTGGGGGGGTGGGGTCACGAGAAAGGGGGTGTGGTAGTGGGTGGGACTTAGGGAGGAGTGCTCAGATACATCTGTAGTGCAGGTGTGAAGATGAGGATGGTGCCCAGTATGGACACGGTGAGGAAGGCCCACAGGAAGATCCGGTCCAGCACCTGGGCCACAAACTTCCAGTCCTGGACCACCTGCAAGACACAGGGGTCATGAAAAACAAGAATGACAATGAAAAGACACTATGCTACAGTATGTCAGCACTAGGAAAAGTTTAATCATGACAGAGCAGGTCAATATTCACCTTATACTCTTGATGTGTATGATTGTTTAATGGAGTAGTAATGATGTGCAGTGGTTAATGGATCTGGGTTTCTCACCAGGAGATTGCAGGTTTGATTCCAAGGTGAAGCATTGCTGGCAAAGCTCTGATCAAACCTATTAACTTGAATTCTAACCTAAATTTACCTTGTTTTTATTTTAGTAAACATAATCTAATTTTTTGGAAGGAAATTCATACAAAGGCATCAACTTTAAATAAATTTAAACCATTTAACCCTAAGTGTTTAGATAAAAATGTCTTTGAATGCATGTTTCCCATTATCTTTTTTTTTTTTGTTTCCCATTATCTTAATCAGGTGTATCCAACTTTTTGACTAGTACTGCAACTGAGTAGTGGTATACCTCACGAGCTGTACAACCTGAAACATGTACACGGAGTACATCAGCTGCACTATAACCTCAGGCACTCAGGAAATGTAGCTGTACTGCTGAGGGTGCGAGTCTCACCTCCCTGATGAAGTGCTCCTTCCTGATGTGCCGGGAAATGTAGCGCACCGAGTTGGTGGCCTTCTCCAGCATGGCCATCCAGGCCAGGTTCTCTTCCTCCTTGTCCGCCGGCAGCCTCTGCTGCTGCTGCCTCCTGCCCTGCGTCTTGAGCTCGGGGCTGCGCAGCTCGATGTCCGCGTAGCGGTAGCGGTCGGTGTGGCCGCGCATGCACAGGAGCTTCGGCAGCCTCTGCAGGAAGAGGCTCTTCACCCAGGGCGCCATGGGGTGGTAGGTGGCGGACGAGCGGTGGTGCACGTTGATGACGAAGACGGTGACGATGATGGAGAAGGTGACGAAGATCATGATGAAGAGCAGGTACTCGCCGATAAGCGGGATGACCTTGGAGGAGGAGGGGATGATCTCCTCGATGACCAGCAGGAAGACGGTGAGCGACACCAGGACGGAGGTGGAGAGGGAGAGCTTCTCGCCCTCGTCGGAGGGCAGGTAGAAGACCAGCACGGTGAGGAAGGAGAGGCCCAGGCAGGGGATGATGAGGAAGAGGGTGTAGAAGAGCGGCAGGCGCTTCAGGATGAAGGAGTAGGTGACGAAAGGGTAGGAGTAGAGCCCGTCCCGCCGGCTGCCCTTCATGCCTGTGGCATTTAGGATCTCCCACTCGCCGTTGTCGAAGAAGTCCTTGCGGTCCACGTAGTCGTCCACCAGCACCAGGTCCACCATGTTGCCGTCATAGGTCCAGGAGCCAAACTTCATTGAGCAGTTCTGCCGGTCGAAGGGGAAGAAGGTGACGTCCATGGTGCACGAGGACTTGTAGCTGGCCGGGGGCGTCCACATGATGGTGCCGTTGGACTTGACGATGGCCTTGGTCATCAGGGAGCCCTCGAACCGCCCGTCTGCACTGAGGGGCGACAGGCAAATCATGGCAGTCATGACAAATATGGGGAAAGGTAGAGTTAAGGAATTAGTTAAAAGTAAATTGTGAAAGAGTGCAAGGTCCAGATGTGATATAACCCTAACAGGCTTTGTATTGTAATATGAACAGTAAAATCATGCAAATGTTATGTTTTTTTTTCTTTTTTATAACAGTTATGTCAATGGATGTATGTCCCTCTGTGATGTAATAAACAAAGTGAAGTGAAGTGACACAAGATTTGACACTTTTCTAAGGACAAAATGTGGTCTGTCCTTACAGATTTAACTTCAGCCTGAATCCACAGATGTAACCTCTGAGCTCAAAGCAATGTAACACACAGGACTCACTTCTCGTACAACACAATGTCTGGCAGCCAGATGGTCTCAGAGGGGACTCTTATGGACGTGATTCCTCCATAGTCCTCAGGGTTCCAGCGCAGTTTATAATCAATCCACTCCTGCAGTCACAGCGTAGGTTATACACAGACTACCACAACTTCTGCCATAGCTGAACTGAATCACTCCCTTATTAGCAGTCTAACAACAAGTTAATGTCCGTGAAAGGCACTCCCAAGACAAGACTCCACTCTTGTACACAATATTACATTTGCCATTTGCGCTGATTAAAAACTTCACCCTACAGGCTGAGACTGACTAAATTAATTCCACTTGGCAGTCATCTTTCAATTAATTACGTTCCCTGCACCACCTTGCGAGTTTCCACCTGCCCATTTTACTGTAGGGGGTGAAGTGAGTAATTTTATAGGGGGGTTTAAGGGGCAACTGGTGCCATTTTGTAAGATATTAAAAGCCAGGACAAAAGTTCTGTTGTACCTATCAGCTGTTTATAAATCATCCTCGTTAGAGCTAGTGACATTCTCCGAGGCTCTAACACACTGACTTTCCCAGAAAACCTCCAATTAATTTCCAGCTCAAAAATGATGTAAATGTTAAACGACTGTAAGGCGTAACTACTGGGTTAGAGAACAGCCCCAGGTGTCCTTCAGAGTGGAATTTTAAGAGGGCTAATAAATACAGTGGTAACAATGAGCACTACTGACTCAGCTAACGAACAGTATGTGGTAATAAAACTTCTCACAGAAAGTCTCCGCCCTCCTTACCTGCCAAAGCCAGACATTGGTGGTCATCAGCTGATTCTTCTCATCCTATTGGCAGATGAAAAAAGAAGCTGCGTGTCACCAAGAATTTGTGTACATCAAACGCGATGTACTTGTTAGTATCAAACAAAATACCATAGCAGCTATCACTCATGGTTATAATAATCACTCATATCTGAAAGAGGTAAACAATATCCAGAGAAAACCATGCAACTTTTTCAGGTCAAGAGGAATAATGCAGAGAAGTAATATGCCCATAAGGAATGGATATCCTACTTTGATGGGATAGATTTAACTTCTAATCACTAAATTTACAACTATATCAATATACTTCGGAAAGTTATAAAAAAAGGCTGGACATTACCATTGGGGTAACGTATTTATTTTAATACATTTGTCAATACAAAAGATTTCCTCTTTGGTTTAAAGGTCTTCCTTGATGGTAGTAAATATCATCCAGAATATAAGAGCTCAGTTCTCACAGGGGTAATGCTTTCCAAACGGATGCCATAAGTCACAGAGTACTGAGCATGCATTACAGAGGGCTGCTGAAGGGTGAGGTCTGGCCTTAAACAGTACGGCCCGGGAGAGGACGTCCGAACAGTGAACAGGGTCTTTAATCCACTAAATGCAGGAAGAGCAAGACCGCATATTGACTAATTCAATCAAAGAATGCTTTAACCTTACATTCCAAAAAGGTATCCGGGATAGATCCAGACAAAGAGGAAAAAGGAAAGGAGGAAGAATTTATTGGATTACAAACACTCCACGTCTGCTTTTAGCGATCATGTTCTGAGATATATATATCATATTCTGAAAAAAATCATCACAGAGTTCCAATCGGGACAATGTCAAGTATGCACAATTTTCTTCTGGTTTTTAATTTGTGTTTAATGCATATCCCTGAGAATTCTGTCTTGTTATAATGATCAGACGCGTAGCATCGGTGTTTAGCCATGATGAGGTGAGAAAGCATGGAAGGTCAGACGCCTGGGAGAATGTCTACGACTGATCTGCAGTCACATTCGCCTTGCTGTACATCACAGTAAGGGCGTACAGGACAGCAGAGAAAAACATCTTCAGCAGAAAAAATGCACTTTTTAAAAATTCGTTCACTCACCCAATATATTTTGCAATCAACAACATACTGTTCAATATACTTACGGCATATGGCTATAGTATTCCTATGGCCACAAGAGGACAGTATAACCTATTCATTGAGGAATGGATTATTTCAGAAGATAGCTATCAGACCTAAATACTTAAAGTGGCATGAGGAAAAACAACAATTTATTCATAATACCCTGTTTAAATATGTTTTTTTTTCACCTGGTCATGGAATAGCACTTATAATTCTACCGCCACAAACACATGGATCTGGTCTCATGTACTTGTATAAAATATATATACTTCCTGTAATAAAAAAGATTCATGAAAACCCACTGTTTGTAAGTAAATCAATAACCTTGTTGCAGCAACAACAGACACAGTATAACTGCCTGGTATTGACCTGTTTCATAAAATATTTCCACGCTCCAGAGAATCGGTCTCGATAAACAGCCATATTAGGGCCTTCTTTTATGTTTCAGAGAAGTATGGGAAACCTCTTCAATATTTCATGGCGATTAAACTTACAATAGTATTTACAAGTCTGAAAAGCCCCATGGAAAATGTGTTCAGAAGCTCTAATCTAATGCACACAGTCCTCAAAAGTGAATACTTACTGCATGGATATATTTTTTTTTTAACTGACCTACTCTCTACTTGCGTATTGCATTCACTCCTTTTACTTTACATTGAGTAGTTTTATCCCTACCAAGGATAGCAAATGCCTTTACAGTGAGTGGATAACTCTCCACCTCAACCACAACCAGCAGCAGCACCAGCTTGGGTAAGAACGGGAGACTTTTAGTGTCAGAATCCTTATGCACTACTTGTGCGGAAGTTGCAAGTATTTTTTGTTGAATTTGCCCAGGACTCCAGGGAGTCCCTATGGCATCAAGATGAGAAACGGGCCAAAATCCAGCGTCTCCATGCTTTAGCTACGGTCCGCGGAGTGGCTGGAGTTATTGAATTATTAACGGGTCTTGTCCTTCTGCATCCGATTGGTCCCATTAGTAACCGTTATTTCTTGAAAGAGCACTTAAATGCTTTCAGCTTCCCAAAAGAGCAGCAGAACAAAGGCCGAGCTGCTGTTTTAAAACATGCCAAGGCTCTCTGTTTTAGCGAGAGACCCTGCTTTCACAAACGACTCGCTGTGTACTGCTTATGCCCCTATTACCACGGGCGGGGACGTTTCGCCACAAAAACACGTGTCATACGTTTCTACTCATGTTCTCTCAGGAGAGACACGGTCTGCGGAAATAAACCGCTGCCTTCTTCTGGAGTCACAGAACATGACTGAGGATCGAGACCAATGGAGCAGCCTGGGAAGACCAGTGGAAATGCTTCACTAAACTGTTTGTACACAGAGAGAGCTTTTCAACAGATCTCTTCCGGCAGTCTGTGGGGGACCCCCATAGGCCAAATATCAGAGCATCAAAGGCACTGAAGCCAGTACAAACCCTGCAAAAGTAGCTCCAAAGGATCACTTCAAGAAGAAAAAAATAGCAAAAGAAAGAGAGAGAGAGAGAGAGAGAGAGAGAGAGAGAGAGAGAGAGTCTTAGTCTTTGGAGAACACAACAAATCTCGAGCTCCAACTGCACCCGAGTTCATAAGCTCTCACAGTCTTGTTTAAAAAAAAAACGTCAAATAGCATGTATTTTTCTTGTTGCTTTTAATATATTTCTATTTCCTTTCAGAGGCTTGTAAACTCTTACATGTATGACACAGCAGCCAAGAGAGAACTATCTGTGTTGCATTAGCTGCATTCCAGAGTGCTGTTGCTGTCACTGGGCTGCGTGAGCAAGCCGTTTTCCTCCGCTGAACTCGCGGGCGTATTTCAGCACCACGGACAGCTCCAGACAGATTTATGGCAGTTCAACAGCACTCCCCTTTAAACTACCATCCATTTACCAAACATTGCCTCCTCTCCATTTATCTCAGCGGATGACATTTTCATATTCTAGCACAGAACTGATCCTCCCCCAAAAAACAATGGCCAATTTCTTTTTTTTTTTTTAAACAATCAGAGAGACCGGTCTTTCAAATCTTTACAAAATTGCACTGTTTCTCTGTGACTGATATGCTTCCCATTACTGGAGCATTATCTAGCTTTATGGAAAAATCAGGAGCAGACACAGGTCTTCAAGTAAGACTCTTCATCTGACTCACAACTGTGTGGTAGGATAGGGTGTTGTCGCCTCTCAGCCAATTTGATTGGCTTTTATTTTTAGTGACACCAGGCAATGGAGCATACTGTAGATACACTCACAGGACCAGCAGAGCAGCCTTCCTGAGAACACGCGGCTAATTTAGAGCTGACGGTCAGCCTCTCTCACTCTGTCCTTTTCTCTCTCTCTTACTGCTTGTCTCTATTTCGCTGCCTCCCTCATTTGTTCTATCTACCTGTCTGTTCCTCTCTCCTTTTAACCTGTTCCACATCCACATCTGCCTTTCCCCCAAGAGGACTATAATCATCATCATTTTTTGTGTCAAAGAGGGTGTGGAAATTTGGCCGGAGCCATTTTTGGGTAAACATGCATTCCACATTAACATCTTTCTGATTACAGAGCACAGCATGTCTTGCCTGGGCAACCAGAGAACTCTTTTTTAGGAGAATGTGCTTACTTCTTCCCTTTATGTGCACATCTGTTCATAGCCTATCCATGTAGTGCTTCATCCATCCACACATCATCTCATGACTCAATCTGAAAAAATACATCAAAGACGATCCAACTGCCTTTTCAAGTGAACCTGCCCTGCTGGTTTAGAGTGGGTTACAAGCAAGGTATTTTGACTTGCCTACTGTGATTGTGTTACCATGGTGATATTCCGTGGGGTGTGAATTCAAGAGAGCCAGAGAGTGATGCAATGGGCTCAGTCTCAGGTGATCAATACCAAGAAATCAATATACTCAGAATCATCAGTGTCATCAGACAGAAGAGACCAACTGCACACCGAAAGTCAACAGAAAACGTGCCCAGTGGCACTATGTAGAACATGTGCACACCTGTTTGTACACCTCACACACACACACACACACACACACACACACACACACACACACACACACACATGCACACACACACATGCACACACACACACACACGCAGTATCTTAAATACACTCTGAGCTAATCTTGTTTTAAATTAAGGAGAATTTAGTGTGAGCAGGACACATAAAGAGCGATATGAAAACAGGAAGCATGTGACTACATCTGTATATCTGTTGTCTGTTTGGGCACATGCGTGTGAGTGTGTGTATATATGGTATATAGACATAGATGTATAATGGTGTAATGGTCAGGCGTCCGAATACTTTTGTCCATACAGTGTATATCAGATATACATATATTTATGTGTATGACCACTTTCTCTTTCCCACAGTGCTGCTACATTGCAGAAATGATGTGCTAAACATCTGAGTGAGTGTAAGGTGCTCTCACCACGTCCACCAGTTGGGAGATCTTGAGCCCGAAGCGGACGGTGATGGTATCGTTGGCGTGCAGCACGGGCCGGACCCACTTCTGGTACCCCCGAAACAGGTTCCTCAGCAGTGCGTCCTCCATCTCGGCCAGGGACACAAACTCCCCAGGGGCTGGGGGGGGAGAAAGGGCTCGTCACAGATTGTGCACTCTATGTGGAATAGAGATCGAGGGAGCTTGGTCCCAGATTGGCCAAACAGAGTGAAGCCAGGGGCGTTAGCCACGCTCCCATGAGGGGCAGTGAGAGAGGTGCTGGGCGCGACAGCTGGCCCTCTCCGAACACCACAAGGTGGAGCCTACGGAGATGCCCACGCTGACGTGATCACCTGAGACAGGACAGAGGCTCGCCTCACTACAGAGAACTCAGAGCACCACCGCATATGGCACAGAGAGAGGGGGAGGGGGGGAGTAACAGAGTGAGAGAAAGAGAGGAGGGAGAGAGAGAAACTCAGAAAAGAGAGGAATGGCAGAAAGGGAGAGAAAGGTCGAGAGGAAGAGAGACAGATAGACCTTTTACAAAGACAGAGTGAAAGAGAGACCAAGACAGAGTGAGAGGGACCTTTTTGTCACTTTTAACAATGGCTTTATAGATATAAAAACAGTATTAATAGAGCAATCCAGATATATTGCTTTAATAAAGAAACCCAGGGCAGGTATCATTCACCACCAAGCCTGAAAGCTGTCACACAAAGCTATCTTGCAGAGGTATTAACTGAAGTTAAATTGAAAAGGAACATCAACCCCACTCTCAGTCATTTATATTTCTCCTGAAAACACAGAAAACAGCCTATAATTTACACACAGCCATGCTTCAAAGGAAATTTACTATACTGTAAGAGACTAACACCATTTTAATTTTGGAAATGATCATATGTCAGATCACAACTATCCATTTTTTTTCCTCTCTGGTAACAGACCAGACTTTCTCAAATGCATTGTCAAAGTCAGTCATACAGTTGAAAATAGAGGCACTGGTCTGAGAAAAACGTAACATAGTACACATATTCAACAGCCCAACAGATCATTCCAACACACAGGACTGCAAAAATTGTCCTATCTTTAGAGTAAGACAGACAGGCAGAAAGACAGGCAGACCTCCTACATGAAGCCAATATTTATATAATAAACACACTGCATTTTTTGCTCCATTCTATTTTTCATATATTTAAACAAAAGGGAAAAACCATCATGTTACAGTTACGGTTATGTAAGAGAAGAGAGAGTACACTGGTTTGAACGAGCTGAAAGCAGGGACGGTGGCACATTCCTGCTTCACAGGGGGATGGGCACACCAAGTAAGGATGCGGACGCTCACCCAAGAGCTCCGCCTCCATAGCAGTGTGCCAGCTGGTAGAAGCACTCAATGCTATCCCACTGCGCCCTTAACGCGCTGCTCCATCACCCGAGCAGCAGGTGGGGTCATCTGCCCCAGAGCCAGCCAGCCAATGAGGGAGCAGTAAGCAGACAAAGTGGTCCTGGAATCTCTGCATCTTAGCTGGCCTCCTAAATGAAATACATTCATAGGAAAACTCCTCTGTCGGAAAAAAGTCACGGTGTTCAGGATGTGAAAAGGAAAGTGTGATGCAGTTTTGTGATACAGCCATGATACTGTGATATATACTAGGGGAGTAGACTTATGTAAACTGATTTGTCCCCACGTATAATGGAAAAACAGTTTTTATGGTTCAGTGCAGAACTGAAAATGTGTGTAAAAAAGAGAGTATTTTTAGAAATGTTCACCATTGCAAGCGGCAGACATGAACAGCCCTGAGATTTCTCCCACTGAAGTGCGCTGGCTGCGTGTTGGCAGGGCGCTGGCACAGGGCAGCAGGGCCCTGCTGGTTGGGGGAGAGAACAGGGCAGTGTGTGTCTCCAGCGGGGGGAAAGTGTGAACGGCACTCGTCCAGCTCAGTGGCACAGGCCCAGTTCTGGCGCCCTGCTCCCGCTGCCTGCATAATGAGCTCAGGAAGGCTCCCAGCCATCAGCGACACCGTGCCAGCTACCCTTCAGCACGCCTGCCACTCTGCCCCTCTGACGCTGTCTCCAGGCACCCCAACACTTACATACTGACACATACACACACACAGACACGCACACACACACACACACACACACACACACACACGCACACAGCCATAGTGATACAGTCACACAACCACACTGATGCACACAGACAGTACCACACATGCAGACACACAGACTATACACATAGTATACACAAACACACACACACATGCACACACGGGCAAGAATACACACGTGTATCGGATGTGTAAAGGCTCGAAAACATACACAACACAATGATACCTCAGAGGAATTTTTTTCCCAAACCTAAAAGCTAGGGACTATTTGGCTTCTGTTTTCTGCCTGTTTACATCTTACAAGTGTGTCATTAATCACGAAAATTCGTTCAGTGAGAAAGTAAATTTCCAACAGAAGAGAAGTGTGGGTCTACATACGTGGGTGGGTGTGTGTATGCTGGAAAGCGGCGTCCCAGCTCAAAAGGAGTGTTTCTCTCCCCCATCCTGACTGGCAGCTCATATAAGCTCTTACAGAATCCCGAGTGAGTCTCTCCTCACTGTAATAAATCTGTGCCCCTGAGCTCAGCCACTGCGCTGAATCCAATTCCCCACAGGAGGATTTACAAGAACTCCTACCCATAATTCACCTGGAGACAGTGCCTTCTCCTCACGAGTGTATCTCAAATCCAGCCCAGCACACAGCCAGAGTCAGGGTACGAGTCACGGCAGCCCGAACCTAGGCAACCCTGAAGTAACGTTAAAGGTGCTTATGCTTTTTGCTCTAAACTTTATCACTGGTCTCACTTATCATCAGGTCCACAAGGCCACACCAAAAAAAGGGCAGTCAGATTGACTGGGGAAATCAAACAACCTCCAAATACCACTTTCAACAAAATGGAAAGGAAAAAAAAACTATATGAGATACAAAAAATAACAATCTTAGCTTTTACAATGGGGCTCAGTCCACTTTAACACACATGTGACAGTAACCTCACCTTGTGAGCACAAACCTTCAGAGACTCCCATATATCTGGACTTGAATCTTTTGGCATAATGGTTCAACATTATTACCTCATTGAGGTAAATCCTGTTTACGAACTGAACACAAGGTCAACACTTACAAAGGACTAATTTCTGAAGTTGTCACTTTCAAAATCAAGACAGCAAAGCTTTGACCTCAAGTGCATATTGATTCAGAAGAAAATCCATTCACAAGACATTTACACATGCTGCTCTCTGCTATGCAGAGTAAAAACCATTTTCAGAGTTCACAGGACAAAGTACACACTGCTAATGAGTGGTTGCATCTACATTACGGATGACTCTTAATTTAATTACAGCTCAGTCAGGTCTGGCAATTCTATGAAGGTCGGCAGGGGGCCAAGCCACTGGCTTATTTGGGCAGTCTTAACTGCGCAGATAGATTAACTCAGGAGAGGTCTGCAATCCTGCAGTATGCTTTGGACGGAGCTGCTCCAGAAAAAGCTTCACGTCACAGTCTGAACCCCGCTGCACTTAAGAAATGAAGAAATACCACATTAAACAAATAAGTCCTGTTCTCTGTGCCTAAATATAAGGAATAGCTATCTCCCACAGACAATGTTTACAAGCTAATGGCCTCAGTCAACCGTGTATTGCTAGCATGTGCGTGTAAATTTAACCTGAAGAAAATGGCTACATTCACGGAGCATTACATTACAAAAATGTACGTGCCTGCGAGCATGCCAGACTGTGTGCATGCATGCTTGCATGTTTCCCTCTAATCTAGGATAAGACACATTCGCATACATCGGTCAGATATCAATGGCCTAGGGGTGAAAACAGCCAACTGAAATTTTTATCAAATAGAAAAAGCGCTTAAGAAAAACAGTGCAAAGCAACACGGGCGCTTGTTTCAGAGATGGTGGGGGGAAAAAAAAATCCATCCAGAGCGGTTTGCTACACTACAGATCTGCCCGGCTGTTCCTGTCACAACATTTCAAAGCAGAGAAACAGACCACACACATAACCATCTTGAACATCTCCATCTAGGTTTCCTAACAGCAGTTTTAGCCCCATCAGATCAGTCAAACCCCCTATCTGTAATGTCAGTGAAAGGAGGAGGGGGGCATTGCTTGGAGGGAGTGTTTGGCACTTGTGGTTGAGCGTGCTCAGTTCATCCTGTTTCTGCCTAACCTGGGGGAGCACGTCAGAGGAACGGCGTGACATCTGTTCGCCGTGCGGCAAGCTGGACGAACACTCGTTTGAGGAAATAAAAACACGTTGTTAGGAGTTACTGCTAATGTCTGATGTCTCTAAGCTCATTCCACAGCAAATTCCCCTAAATGGCCCCTGTTTATTGTACATGGGGTGCCCATAGTTATTGACTCGTTACTCGTTTGGCTGTAGGGTTGTCAGTGAAGGTTAATGAGGAAGCGGTATTTTCCCTTTTAAAGGTGACTTAGATGGCCATATAACTGCCAGGTAGAACAGACCCAAATTATAGCCTCTCTCTTCTTTTTATATGGTCTTCCTTTAACACCATTAAAAGAATCACGTCCCATTAAAACAAAGAAGCATTAATAACGAAAAATGGGAGATGCAGGCACATGTGTAAAACTGTTTCATAAAACTGTCTCATCAGCAACCCCTCTTCTATGCTACGGCAGGCGCTCGCTCCAAAATGAGATCATTAACATGGCCAAGTGCATAGCCTGCAGGACCTCGAGCATTCAAGGTTCTCATTATTAAAGGCTGATTTGACAAACAAAGACCACAATGTCAGTTTCTATCACAGCATTGGAGGTTCTGTCTTGGCTTCGTTGAAATTGATATTCAATTGCCGGAGCGCCGCTCAACAGTTTAAAGGGTGGCCAGAGCTCGTGAACTGAACCAGGAAATAATGCAGAGTGTGTAGTTTCCCTAGGGAGAAGTGAGGCCTAACATAAATCTCCTTCCACTGTCTCAGAACTCTGAACACTACATCACAAGGCTGGTCTCAGAACAGTGATCGCTTTCCCTTCTGTTTGGATGCCAAAGTCCCAAAGTGTAGAAGAAAAACCTGTGTTGTCCTTACGAGTCTCACTCCTTGAGTATCTTATAGACAGCATTCCCCATGTCAACACCATTCCGCTCAACACTGGCTGCGAGAGACTCTGAACGCTGTTAGGATTGATTTACCTCCTGTGAACGCACCCCCGATAAGCACATGGCTTCCCCTGACAGCCACGATTTACACATTCCAATGTAGCATACAACAGATTGAAAGGGTGTAAACATTCCTGTCAGACTCAATATTCAGACATCAGACAAGACAAGATGTGGTGTCTTTTTTTTCCATGTGAAATCTCTCTTCATCCGATCAAGGTATGGATACAGTAGTTAGGTGCTGTGGAGTAAAATCTGCATGATCTTGGGCTTCAGTTGTATTCTCAATAAATCAGACCTCTTCACTGAAAAAAAGACATTGTGCTCCACAGAAGTGGTTGCACCAATGCAATTTCCAGTGGAAAGAACCACACTGATAGTACCAAACTTCACTATTAATTAACACACTATTAATTATAGACCAATGGCGTCTCTTATGACTAGCTTCACACAGAGCAGGAGTTAAGATCAGGTTTCAGTCAAGGAGTGGGATGAAGCTAACTGCTATAGTAAGAATAAAAATCAGAATTAGAGTAGTCTTGTATTTGTGTTACATTAATATTCTGTGTGCCACCAAACTAAGTGATCTTTAAGAGGCGTATTACCATATGTAAAGAGTCAAGATTCTCTGACAATGACAAATGTCCTAGAGAAGTTTGTGAATTTAACATAACATCTTCTTCTTCTGAAGCAAACCTTAACACCACAGCAAGAAGAAGATGAATAAAATCACACTGTATGACCACACAGTCAGTGCACCGGGGTCTTCATGATACACAATCATGTACAACTGTGTATTTGTAACACCGTAAATATTCGTACAAGGCAAAGTTGTCCGTGAGTTATTCAGCCTTCAAAAGACATCATAAGAGTAACTCCATTTGTCCGAGTGTACTGTCCGAGTAACTCCAATTTGTCTCCAAGACGCTTTTCCTGATTAAATATAAATCAATGCACGACTGATTCAATGTGTGTGCCTTTGAGAATTACAGATGAAACATGATTGACATGACATTGCAGAAAAAGAGTTGGGACACGTGTAAACAGATGCCATCTTAAGTGATGCGTTGCATTAGATTCAAGGTCGAAGTTTTAAGTCCAAAATTCAAGCATCCCTACTCCTCCCTCACAACGCCATCAAAAGGCCAGAGGACATAACCGATCAACGCCGACCAGCTTTTGTCCCACTGGCAATTTCAGTGTAACGTCGATGTGTAGCTTTCTAAAAATGCTAGAAGAGAGATTACTGTATTTCGCAATAGTTTGTTATTTTTAATACCGATAAACGAATTTTGACCCTAGGCATGTTATTTGAAAAGATTCCCGACAAGGAACATGTAACCCAGATGAGGGCGCTACACGACTCTACAGTTAATATATTCTAACGTATGCCATTTTGCAATTACTTTTCCGCGTTTCGCCAAATGCATCCACCTATAGATTCTCCATGGACATAACAAGAGGTTTACTGGTCTGTAAATTCTCCGTGTTCATTGTGGTACACGTTACTTCAACCCACCTTAGTTATTAACACTGACTGTTTGACCACTAGCCTATATTAAATGACTACACCCAAGTTAAGAACGCATTGGGGTTAAAGGTATATGTAAAGCTTGCCCTCATACTCTATATTAATTCGCGTAGAGACGCGCAGCTCGCCCCGGTACAATGAGCGGAATCAACTTCTGGAGTTTAGTAAGAGAAAGCCTGCTTCGCGTCAACAGCAAAAAAAAAAGTAAATCGGTACATGCCAGAGTTTGCCAACTCAGCTGTATCTCTCTCCAGGATAAATTGCGCAGGAGACAAGCAGTCTTGCTCACTCCAAACACTCACCTTCAATTGTAGCAACAGCAACGGAGAGCACTGCGTACAGCACGGCTACCGTCAACTTCATGGTACCTGTCTCCATGCCAGTCCTGGGTTCCGAGTGCGTTTATTTCGTTCTCATTCTCAAACAGATACAACTCTGTGTTATGCGTTTACATGAACAAGAGCATCCGAATCCGTCGCACAGGAGAGCAGAGAGGGAATCGCTTATAGTAGTTTAATAAATAATGGAGCGATATAACCGATGTTTTCACGCATCTCTCATGCGGTGCAAAATATGCTTCCCAGATCTTTTCCTTCGGTATCGATTCTCCATCGGTTTTCCCGACCTGCCCGACGCGTTTCAGCCGCCACAGCACGCATGCAGCCGGTGAGCAGCAAAGGGGCTGGCCGAGGGCGGGGGAGGGAGGAACGGGCGAGGGAGGGGTATACCGACGGACTGGAAGACTCGAGGGGGGCGCCCGTACAGCCAATCATAACTGAATCACGGTAGAGCGATAAATGGGGAAGAGGCGGAATCTGTTTGAACTAGACAAACGGAAGAACTTTTTAGTTATCCTCCAGAAAACGTTGTCTTAATTATACTACAGTTGCTCCTTGTGCGTGAGCAAGGACCCATCAGGTGGCTGCCGTTGGTAAAAGAATCCGCCCTTAGGCAGTGGAGTTTTAATACAATCCCTGTATTCTTTGTATATAAACCCTTTGTATAAAATCTTTCCAAGGTACAGAGGATAATGCACCAAAGTGAAGCTGTGCAACTGACGTCATATACACGAAAGCTTTACAGAGCGGAACAGAGGGCGATACCTCGAAGACGGCATGTAAGGGCTCGCGATTCTGCTAGTGAAATAAGCACCCTACAGAGATGGATCGGGGCACTGACCCCTCAGTGAACTGCTGTCCTATCTACAGTTGCTGTGAAGTTACTTAAGCACTGAAATCGGGATACGATGAATTACACTGGCCCCTGCATGCTGTTTAGTGTTTTAAGAGATATCCCAAAGATGATTAATGTGGTTCAACACCTATTCCGTCGGAATCGTAGTTTTAGCTATTTAATTGTAACTGTTAAGCACATTATAGATGCTATCACGCCTGTTTTCCATCTCAAACTCAAACTCACTGGGTAGTCCTACATTAAAGATTGCCCGCATTGATTTAAACCGTAACTCAATTAGCACATATCCACAAAGGACCAGATCAGGATAGATTTTCTTTCTTCGAAAAGACGTAAATCTATACTGGTAATTTAAACATAGGATACTGACCTAATCAGCCCAGTAAACAAACTTGCACAGTCTATGTGCTCACAATGACAGGCATGTTGTAATGTCGTTTGTTCTTTGTAAAACGCAAACTATTTCTGAAATGAATGCTATAAATTCATCCAGCTTTAATGTTTTCCTTGACTGGGCATCAATTCACTATGTCAATATGTTTTTCACACATAAGGTGTCAGCACCTGGTGATATGACAATAACCAAATTCAAGGGACTGTGTTATCAGGGTCAGTAGTTGTATCTCAAGTATATTTAAGTATACATACACACACATACACATACACACACTATACACTGAATCTCCTGGTCTTACATAATACATAATGTGTAAGCAGCACATTATTTACATACTATATCACAGATTCTGGTGTAGATTTATTTATTTCACAGAAAAGTATTGATTGGTTCTTGTGGATTAGGGTGATAATGTGCAATTGGAGCACCATCAATCTTCTGAACAAGACACGGGCACCACCACTATTGTTGGGTAAATCTTCCAACTTTACATTAACTTTGGTTATTTAACATGGCCTGTTTATCTTACCTAGTGGCATTCATTAATTTCTGTTTCTGTGATTATTGATTGCCTTGCGTGCGTTTTTGATTTTGCCTGAGGGTTGCCTTTATGCAAGATTTTCATGCAGTTCTTATTTTGAGCACATTGCTCAAGGCACAGTACCATGGCAGTATAGCACCTAAACACTAAACCTGGAACCCTCTGTGGGATATGATTAAAGGTCCAGTTCCTACCCCACTATGACACACAGCCTCTTGCACTGTTTCCCATTGTCATAGGGCACTCTCAGATATGAAAGTTGCTTTTTAATCTTCACTAACATCAGAGAATTACCCCCATTCCCTCCCACCTTGTTGCAGAGGTAAGCTTACATTTGAGGGAAGTGCAGGGCAGCACTGTTGAGGAATAAGCGGAGTGTTAACTGCGGCTCTCTGTGTGCTAATTTATTCAGGACAATTAAAAGCACAACAGGCTTGTAAACAGGGTGCAGTGTGCATCAGTCACGGTCCACTCTCCAGCCACCTCCAGCTCCCCTTTCTAATCAAGACACTGCAAACAACAGCTGGGACTGGAACAGTCGGGGTCCAATTTTTGGTTTTCTGCTCCAGCAGATAGTGTGTAGTGCAGTCGTTAGATGTCTGGGGGCTGTAGCCCCTTGTGGTCATGGGTTTGAATCCGTTGCTGTTGTACTCTCCAGGGAGTGACCTTTTAACCGTCCAGCTACAGTATGTTGATCTGTTAAAAGTTCATCACCTCAAAAGGATTGAAAAAATGCAGTACGTATCATAAGTTTCTGTGGGGATGGCAACATGATAAGCAAATGTAAAAGCAAAACTATGTAAGTTTATATTTAATATTTTCACTTTATTTTGCATGTGGTTTCCCTGTTGATCCACTAGGGAGCTCTGTCTCCAACCAACTTTTGTATCTGTGTCTCCTCCAAACCTCACAGGGAACACTCTGTCTGAAATACTTGACTGTGTTTTAAATGGACTCTTAAGAGTAAATTTAATAGAGTAAAAACAGACTCGTACTTTTTATGAGCATTAGTTCTGCCATGTGTAAAACAGAAAGAAGAAGGAAATGGCTCCTCTACACAACTTTCAAAAAGTTTGAATCTCATCCCACATTGTAATCCCACTAATGAGTTCCCCAGGACATTGTTAACCAGTTTTAAAACTTTAGCCCCTATTTTTGTGCACATCATAATGGTTAGACTGCAGGAAAGAAAAGCCAAACTAAAAGCTGAGAGAAAACTGGAAGGCAATTATTTCAGATTCATAAGGCCTGATCTATAGCATGCTGGCACAAGTTGGTGCCAAGACAACACTTTACCCATCCGCTCAAAAGCTGTATAACTGGCCTCTTTAGCTAAAAGTCAGCTACACAGCACCAGAAGCAAGCCAGAGGCATTTGAACCGTAAATAGACTCAGGCCAGTGGCATTTTTTTTCTAATACCAGATACAAACATAGGTAAGTCAAATGGAAGTGTTTGTGTGTAATCTGTGTAAAATACCACAGACAAAAAGAGTCTTTTTTATGCTAACTCCTAACTACTATCCCTTTCCATCAGTCAAGATGTTCTGAGGTCAGCTGTGCTTGAGCAGTAGGTGAGACTAAGTGTCATAAGTGACCGTACTATACCATTCTGATTTGATATGTCACGCTAATATCACTTTCTGATACGGATGGTGACATAACACATCTTGTGACAGTCAGTTTATGCATGTATTATATATTCACAAATGCATTACAAAGTTCTTATGTAGGGAAACTTTTTAAAGAAGCTCACTGTAAGTACTCTACATTGCTAAACCTAGGTCTGGTCCAAAAAGGGCGTCCCAGCATTGTTCCATCACTCACCAAACAGAGAGGACATTTGATATAAGGGCTTTTAAAGAGCCCTCTGTGGGGGATAGCAGGTGGCTTTCTTCACACCCTGTGCCGCATGTCTTGAGTTTTATCATCCCTGTCACCTGTGAAGAAGAGGTTCCTACCACACTCCAGCCAGGCTCATTTCACATTGACAAATGGGTACCCGAAAATGGCACTCAGTGAGCGAAACCCGCTGTAAACGCGTTGTCAGACCGTGTTTAACACTATGTCCCGGACGCTGAATCTGTCCCTTAATATTATATCAGCATGCGCTGTTTTTCATACAGAAATACTGTACACATTTGTAAGGCCGCATCGGTTGACTGAGGATACGGTAAGCTTTGTATCACGCTGTGATTGCACACTGTAATTTAATTGTTCCTTTTAAAGCGAACGGAAGCAGCCAGGAGGATGCAGCTGAGCCAGCAGCCTAATGATACGCTCGGCAGACCACTGCTGACGCATCACTTTACAGGAATATTCTAGAGAAATTTACGATGTGTGTATTTACTTTTCCCCACTACGTCCGAGCCGAGCACATTTCCTTTCCAAAACAAGAAAGAGGCGGTCCAGTTGTCGGATACCGTCGCTTGTAAATGGGAATATTCATAAAGCATTGAGCATTATATGAGGTAACCTAGGCATCGGAAAATGAAGCCATTCATTTTGATCAAGCAAAAACCCTTGAACATATTCACCGTGAGTTAAAGCATTCGACAGCCGAATTTCACAATCACAGCCCAGTCATTCCTACTTAGTGGGATCCATTTACAGGTGAAAATAGTTCTTTCACGTCTGAATGGATCAGGTTTATTTTGCTTTGTTGTTTTTTTTTTTTTTCTCTGCCAAAGACAAGAGAACGTGGTTTAAGAGGTGTGCAATCAATGTGAAGTGCTCCTTCCCTGAAGATGCAGAGTATAAGCCTCTAAATGGGACATAAATTATTAACACACATGAAAGATTTTGCTTTTTTCAAATTAAAAATCCAGAATTATCCAGAGGACAGGAAATCCACAGAGAAATGTAGCATTTTAAACATCCAGAGAATATTAAGGAAGTCATCACATTAAATATTAAGAGTATCACAAATACAATCATTTCCTTTGGGGTCACATTCAGTATAGAAACCAGGTTCATTTTGTGTGCCATGATACTGATCATTTTAAGTCATGTTTAGCCATTTTCTGATTCAAAGGTTGACTTGATTTCTAGATCCTTTAATGTATTTGTGCCGTTTGTGCAATTTACCCAAATTTGCATACCACACTAAAAGTACCATAATTAGTATAACATTTGCATACTCTCTCCAGATTGACATATTTGTTGAAAAACACATTTTCTGCATATCCACTCACATCCTTTCCAATGTGGGATTTAATTTGGCTCACTTATTGGACATAGTGATCAGCATAAAATGCTGTACAAAAATGCAAACCAAAATGTCTTTTGTTAGTATGTATGAGATTTTGTATTTATACTGAAAAATATAATTACCACATTTCTGTCATTCCCAGTGGTTCAAGGAGAATAAAATCTGGTCGAATTATCTTTTTTATATGGATAAACGTGTGCTGTGATAAGATAAAGGAGGTGACATCACACTTGATGAAGCAATAAAAATTAAATTGTAATATTTATGCTCTGCAAAGATTTTGTGCACTGTTCACCTACCCTTCCACCGTACACCATGGTGAAGTGAAATTGCTGCACTTTAAATAGGCCACACATTCCACTTTCATGCACAATAAACAGGCTTGTGTCCTTTTTAAGCGTTTTTAAAGAGTTGCTGAAAAACATAACAAAATCTCGTATATGCAACCTGCTGAGAATCACGTTCTTTCAGAGATTTTGATTCGTGGCATAAACGATTCTTAGAAGTGCAGGAAAGGCAAATTGTTTTATGAATTGGTGGTTCTGTTATAAACTGTAACTGGACTTTGTCCTTCTTTGAGAAATGTCCCATTTATCTCTAGTGAATTTATTCAACTTTGTTGCTTGGTAAAGATTTTTTACTTAATGCTTCTTAATACTTAATACCTCCTACCTCTTATGTTTGCAAGTAATCACTGCATTGCAAAATATGATGTTATCTTGTGATCTGTTATTATATATGATGAAACATTTACATCCTTCTAAATTCATATTTCAGATCTGGAATCCAATTGCAGCGATCTTTTGTTAAAATATTGTCACTGTGAAACCAAAAATGTATTGATCCAGACAAATTTGCAATGCAATTCACTGCCGCCGTGTCTTTTCAATTGAATAACACACATTAGAATGCATAATATGTCAGGGACTAAGGGCACCAGAAGGAACAATAGATGTAGATATAGCACCTGACATTAAATTCAGTGACAATTACCCTTGAAGTGGATTTATAACAAAAGCGTAAATCAATGCTTTTGATATGACAGTTTGCCCCACAGCAGTATTGCCACACAGAGACTGCTATCTGATACGTATGGCAACTGTATAAAGGAATCTCACACACACCGCAGAGATGCATTTTATGTCTTTTACAGCCTGGTTGGCTCCAGTTAATGCAGGTATTACATTTAAGCCTTGTGCACACTCGATTCCACCCCCCCTCTCTCTCTCTCTCTCCCTCTCCCTTTCTCTCTCTCTCTCTCTCTCTCTCCATCTCCCTCTTGTTGTATTCAGTATCTCTTTGCTTAGCTTTAAAATCCCATTCCTTGAAATCTCAGCATGAAGCAGAGAGTTTGATCAAGCATGGTTTTCTAATTGTCTCCACTTGCACAAACAAGCCGTGTCTTTATGTAAGTGGTGTGGTATAGGCAAAGAGAGGCTAACCTCTTTTCCATTTGCACGCTGGCATTATTTTACAATGCATGCATTTAATGCAGTTTTAATCAAGCATCTACACGTTGCAAACGGCAGTGCTGGTAACTATCCAATTTCCTTTGACTGCTTCCTCATTGGTATAAACACTGCGGGGTTCATGAAAGTGTCCATTTGAAACACTTAACTGTCTTGCGGGGGCACCTCTGTAGTGAGCAGATGTTGAATTGTGCAGTTTAGCATGGGCCTGAAATTATTTGAAAAAAATAAACAGAGTGTAAATGCACTCACTCATGCATATCTGAACATAAAAAAGCTGTTTACCATATTTATGAAGCTGTTTTTATAGGGGCCAAGTAGGAAACAGCCTTCACACGACACGTGTGAACTTTAAGTGATCTCGGATAGACAATTTGGCACAATGCCTGCCCACAATGGTATAAACATACATAAATATTAATATACAGTAGATATTTTTTCTAAATTCAGCAATTGCGTGAGTTTCATAAAGAAATGGAACAGGCAGATGTATTATTGTTTTTCATATGTATTTATTATTCTGAGTCAGATAATTTAAAAATTGCTTTATGCTGGTGTGCACTGTGAAAAACAGAATTTGTATTCACTAAACATAAAGGGCTCTTCACAACAGATATTGGCACAGTGAGTGCCTCTATATCTGTAATGTAGTTTTGCATGTTTAAACAGACATCAACACTATTTCCATAGCGCTGAAAAGCACGCACCTCTCCACAGATGATGAAACAGCGGCGGTGTTTCAGCTGTGCTGGTGGGTGCAAGTGGTACTCGTCTTGAGAGGACCCAGGTGAGAATAATCCCTCTTCTCAGAACACCAGGGCCGCGGCGGTGAGATTAGTGTGGGATCATTGCGTACTCATCTGAGCACGGTGCCAAGAGAGGGGGCACCGTGCCTCCGGCTGGTGGCTCCGTGAGGTACGGCACAGGTGCCGTATCTGCAGCATGTGTGCCATGTAGCAGGAAAAGGCCCTTTGTCTTAGGCCCTCCTGAAGCTAAAAGGATTAAAGAATGGCTCCCAAACTGAAGCATGTCTGTGGAAAGTCACTTATGGCAAGCCATGGTTTCCTCTTTGTATGTCCTCTCCAGGTTGTGTGATGCAAGTGATTTCGGGGGTGGGTTCCATGGGTTGGTCTGTGAGTGCTGATTGATTTCTATACTGCTGAGGTAGACACCACTTAGGAATGCAACAGAGGCTGGGCGATCTCATGAGGAAATCAACAATGACTCTAATTAAACGTGAGTCATTGCTTTTTTTAATGAAATCTAGTGAAAATTGCCCCTTGGTCTGGGGATTCTGTGAGGTATGAGTCCAAGCTGTGTTTTAGAGATGTGACAGTTAAAGGCTTTTAATTTCCCCAAGATTCCAGGCGGCAACCTTTTTCCTCCGAGGACCCAATGAGAAAAGCGTTGATTAATATCCCGAAGACAGTATGAGACAGCCTGTGTCACCCTGTCTGAGTTTTATTTTAAATGAATTTCCTCCAAACTGTCCTACTTAGTCTACTTTTACAAAAAAAGAGATAAAAACACAACCAAACTATTTTCTTCAACATTTTGACATTTTTTTGGTTGCTCAAGGGGGTTTTCTTGTTATTTACTTGTTTACTATTTTGGGCTTTTCCCAGGAGGTTTGGTACGGGTAATAAAAGCAGGAATTTAAAAGATTAGTGTGCATTCTTTTTGCAGGGGTTGACGCTACTTGTGATACGAACGGTGAACAGGAAGCCAATGCTGATGGGTGCGGGTGTACTGCAGAGTTTGGTTCAAAATTAAGTAGAAATTCTTTGCCTGAAAAGCCATTAAGATATTACTCCAGGAAGACTAAATATGAGACATGCATGCCTTGTATGTCATTGGATTTGTTGTCTATCAAAAATGGAGAACAACATTAGTATCGTCCCTTTTCTCTGTCTTTTAAGTAGTTTTTAAGTCTCCCATAAAGTAATTCTTTATATTTTAAAAATTGCAATATGTTCATTTCAACCAGTTAGCAGGTGAGGAAGGGACATCACATGGTGTGTGCATGAACAGGAAGCATGTTACAATGACACAAATAATCCTCAGGTCTAATTCAGAGTGACATTTCTTTTGAGTGTTTTAGATTTGTCTCTCATTTGGACATTCATTGAGTTACTGCATTGCGACTGTACACCCACAACACTGGCTGGAATGTCCTGGCCTTCCTGTGCCACGCATACTGTTACCCAGCTGTGCTGAAGGAGAACAGAACCAAACAAGGGAGCCCTTGGGAATGAGCATGTGTCTCACCCAGTCATATATACATCACTGAAAGCAGACTGCAAGTTCTGCATTCAAAAGGCGACAGCCACAAAATATGCAAACCACACACTCACACACTCACATTCACACTCGCTCATACACACACACGTACACAAACACACACACACACGTACACACACACACACACACACTAACACACACACGCAGACTACATGGACTTTGGTAAACCAGATATGAAGTGTGTGACACAAATGGGACATTTAACCTTTTTTTTGTCTCTGATGTTTTTTTTTTTTTCTCGAAAATCTTCATGAAAATCAACAGACGACTGACAATCACAAAGACATTACCCTGATTTTCTGCTCCAGTTGTTTCAGAGCCAGGCAGCAGCTGCAGTGGGAGAGTAGTGTTTCGTTCAGGAGCCAGTCGATTATTAATGATTCGTAAAGGGAATTCTCGCAGGCAAGAGACCTGCGCATGCTGTGTCCTCTTCAACAAGGCTTCAACAGACCTCCAAGCAGATAGAGGGGGCTGTTTATATTCTAGCTGTTGTCATTGTAATGGCTGTAGTTCTTTCTTTGATTCAGTCAGAAGTTAAGAGGTCATTAGTGGTTTTGTTTTGTTTTCCACTAGATAACTGCCCATCCCTTTCTGCAAGGATCCATCTACTTGGTCAGGTAAATCCTCTACTCTGGTCCCCCAGTGGTGGAATGAGCTCCCCATAACAGTCAGGACTGCCAGATCAGTGACCATCTTGATTGAAGACTCATCTGTTCAAGCTGAAACTTGGTTCAGCTAACACCCAAGTCTAAACATTCATGCAACAGCATATCCTCGAACATGCTTGCTATATCCAAACTTCCTCTTGCACCTACTGTGGTACTTAACAGAATATGGCATGTTATGTAATGAGTCCTACTATCAGATTATATTACCTATTATTTAGTTATCCTCTATGCTCTTAGCCTAACCTCTTTGTGTGCACTTTTGTAAGTCACTCTGTGTAAGAGTGTCTGCTGAATGATTTAATATAAATCTAAATGGAAACATAATTACTGATGACTTTACCTTTTAGTGCATAGCTGCTGTGTGGCTGTCTATAGTTATTAAACATCAAATATCATGGGAAAAACTGGATGCACATCTCTTCAGTAATCATTAGGTTCAAATGTTTCTCATTCATTGGTTAATCATAGTTTCTCGGATGATCTTCTGTATAATAGCAGGTCATAAATGTAATAAAAATGGACAAGCATGTTCTGAAATGAATATTTACAAAAAGAATCATTGGTTTATAATGACCGCAGATCCATTTTCACTCTGAAGCGGTGGTATAATGATGTAGTGCTTCTAATCCATCTGCAGTTTGTATTTGTTCATTTTATTGGTAGTAGCAATCAAAGTTGGCACAATACTTTATTAGCAAAGAAGTAGTACAGTCAGATGGATAAGATGGACTGGTAATACTAATATTAGCAGCAGTAGACTCACTTCTACTACTTCTTAAAATTTCATATTTTATTATTTTAATATGTATTCAAAATGTTGAATTTCAAAGACAATGCAAATGAAAACAAATGCTTGCAAATTTAAGCTATGTTAAACTACACTTGAAATGCTCTGTAAAAGGAAATCAATAAAGGGATGTTTTATGAATCATTCAGTTTCAAATTTTAGACAAACCAGGAAATGCAGTTTAATACATGATGGTGACTCACTCGCTAAAAGCGAATTACAAAACCAACAATGACGTCCTCTCAGATAAGGGCATTTGTGTCTTTCAAGGAAAAAAGATGTTCCATAGAGAGGCTACTCTTTGGGAAAAAAAGCCAAGGATGACTTGTTATCAGTTACGCAAC
The DNA here is from genome assembly GCF_013368585.1 of Megalops cyprinoides. NCBI lineage: Eukaryota > Metazoa > Chordata > Actinopteri > Elopiformes > Megalopidae > Megalops > Megalops cyprinoides. The sequence goes on from NC_050604.1 coordinate 13,602,933, forward strand.
CATTTCATGGCGTCCATATCCCAGTGTCTGTTCTATTCAATTAGAACTGTCAAGGATTTACAACACACACACACACACACACACGCACGCACACGCACGCACACGCACACACACGCACACGCACACACACACACATACATCCTCACACATCCTCACTTACAAGCACTGAGTTTATGCTAGGAACAAGAATTTATTTGAGCTGAAGGAAAGTTCAATGCAAATAAGGCCATCCACATCAAGGCTCCTACACTGATTCAAAAATTTGCAGTTTTGTAAACGGAACCAAAACCAAAAAAATCTGATAAATTACCTACAAATGTACCTGTGAAGGAGGTGCCTTCACCTGTCCCCAAAATGGCTGTAATGTTAATGTAGTGTTTGTCATGTGTTGTGTCAGTAATTGTTTATGGATCCTTATTTGTTTTTCAATGTACAATATTTACCATAGACAGATTTTAAACTATCATCTTAAACCCAGACAGGTTAATTGTTTAATTTTCAATTGATAATTGTCTTTGTCTGCGTGAACCACCATAGGTTAATGAGCCACACCTAATTAAAGGCATATTAAAGTGAGTGGCTGGAGAGAAGGAGACTCACTTTTTTCAGCTGTGCTCAGCTGAGCTCAAATGTGCTCAAGCTGGATCCTTTTGCTTGCTGGTTCTTAAACTAAATTATAATATTTTGTTTTTGAAGATTTCTGAAGATTTTTGAAGATTTCTGTTCATTTGTGTGAGAAGTGTTGGCCAATTTCTCCACACCACCAGTTTAGGGATTAAGGATTAGGTTTTAAATCAGTGTTTTCCTGTTGTATACCTTCCCTTCTGAGCACTTCACAGTACAACATGGCTCAGACCCACAATAATGTTACACAGATAAATTCACGTTGCAGTCTAAGGCTGAACTGCTTCAGAGGAAACTGTTAAGCACTATGTGACAGTCCCTTCCTCCACCTGTCATGCTGCCTGTCCCTCTCGCAGCGTTAAATCACTATTGCTCGTGTGCAGCCCTGGAGCAATCCCAGATTACAGCTTCCCCATTGCAGAACCACAATGCACTGCAGCTCCATCCCCCCCCACAGCACCGCGTAGTCAGTCTCCACCTATCTGCATCACCGCAGCAGCAGAACCACAGCGCTGGGCCCTGAAAGATGCCTCGCTTCCCTTCCATCTGTGAGCGAAGCGTGTGAGACCAGCGCGGCTGTCCGCTTCCCTCAAGTCACTTCCTAACGAGGTGGGGATGAGCGCAGAGGATTTCACAGAATAGCTCATTCCCGATGAAATGTAAATCAGACATTGCTGATGATGTGCCTCTGTGGCACTTGTCTTCACGTGTCTGCGGGATTAACGCTGTACATTGAGTTGGGGCAGCTTAAAGCCATGCTTATTGACATGCCTGAAATGCAAACCTTATTTAGAATCCTGCATTCGGGACGGTCTGCAAAGGCCATATTTCCTATTGTGTAAGACAAACTTCCTGAAAAACACATACTATACATTGATTGTGTAATTAAAGATGGACTACAGTGAAATGTTACACTTTTTTTTCAATATTGATATCCAGCTTTTTACTGATAAATTAGAACTTTACAAGCCAAAAAGCTCTTAAAGGTATTTCCGTTTTAAAACATCAGCCTTCAGGATTATGTCAGAAAAATAACAGAAAATGTCAGATTTAAACATATAACAACCGCTGTGTGCTAAAATGTCTATTAAGTGCATGTGCACAGAAAATGTTGTTTCAGAATGTTGATGTAATTTCCATATAGTGACATTCAAACACATATTTCAAAAGCGTTGTAAGTATTAAGCACTATTTTTTCTCATTACATCACTCTAAAACTATTGTGTATCACAAATTACATATTATGTTATCAGATCACATAAGAAATTGCCATATTTGATAAGCATAGAAGGTACTGAATGTAAATTGACTGCTTGGACAAAAAATCTGCCAAAATCCCCCTTCCAACATGGCTGAATCGACGTGAAGGCACTTTCCCTAATCTTTCACTGGGGAGGGGTAAGTGGAAGAGTGCTTCGTCTTAACAGATGTACATTTCCACTTGGCTTTAATATTCTGGTATGCACTGTTAATAAGGATATTTTATATCTTAATGCATTTATTTGCTGGATTCTCCCAGCATTACCACATTTTAAACACGTGGGCCATTTCCCAAATTCCTATATCTTTGAGGACACTACAGTACATCAAAAGCTGTTCCCAAGAAAGAGAACCTTTTTCCGAGTGTATAATGAAAGCCAATTTCATTGACCTTTCTGAGTTCCTCCAGAGTCTATTTTATGACAAATCCTTTCATCTCACAGAGGCTTTAACAGAGTGAAACACAGCAGCACAAGTGACTTCCCAACCTTGCTTTGCTGATGTTGATTTGCTAAAAGGAAGCCACAAGAATGCATGCCAGAAGCATTCTCATAAATTCAAATATGAAAGATGAAAAATATTGCCGCCTTTAAAATACACAGCATGCACTTACAAACCCATCACTTATATCCACTGCCATGCATTCATTATAAGAATACATTGCAGAATTGTATTTATTCAGCATATTCTGACGGGTCAAAATTCATTCCTTGTGTTTTCAGTTTTACATTTCAACATATATTATTTCATATGTAAGGTGAGAATATGGCGAATTATGAAAGGTCTGAGATGATCTCCTGCAATGCCAACATGTCACAGTGGGCCTAATCATCGGGCACATCTCTTTGAAGCATTTTTAATAACGTGGCCGATAAAAGTCGGTTATGATGTCAAAGTGCTTTGATAGGTGCTAATGACTCATCACTAGGAAGTGCTAATGAATGTTTTATTGATGTCAAATAAATTAACTTGGCTTAGATATACATTTTTAATGCCAGAGCAATCACTATAATTTTATAATAGGCTATTTATGCTGACACCTGAATTATGAGCAGTGATCCCTCCATTTACAATATATGGCACAAAAATTTTAGATTGACGTTGTATTGTTCTGTTCATTTGCAAGCTGATGCTATGCTATGCATAGCTATGCTATGCAAATGAAAATATATTTGATGTTTATGTAGTTATATTTTTGTGAGCAGAAAAAAAAAATGTGTGGTATTTATTGCAATTCAGCTGTACTAAGTTTCTAAACACAACATTGCCAGACACGTTTTAACTTATTTCATGGTAATTATACTATATACGTGTGATGGTAGCTGTTTATTGTCTCCTTGTACTCTTGAAATACTTTAACACAATAATACAAAAATGCATATAAAGATTGCCTACATAAATGTGGTGTTATGGCATTGTGAGATGCCTAAAATAACAGCATCTGATAACCAAATAATGTAATGTTATGCAGAATAAAAAGGTTCACATTGCCAGCAAGTGCCATCATTTGCATGGTAATGAGATGTTGTCACAAGAGCTGTAATTTGCATAGTAATATGGTGATGTCACAAACACCCCTTTGGTGTGAGAGGCCTGGTGTGAAAAGCACAAAATTAAGTGAAACAAAGAGCTTGCCTTTCATGATCAAAGGTAGCCATATTTATGGAAATCAGGAAGGAGCAAAACAAGTCAGTGTTGATGAAACCTAGATACCACTGTTGATGAAGCCTAGATACCATCACCAATCACATAATTGTTATCAATGTTACTGATTATCAGAGCTGTAAACACTATTTTTTGGACAATAATCTATATAATATATGTATAATCTATATAATCTATAAAAGAATCAAGCTTCCAAAATGAAGTGTGGGCTTGACTTGTGTACACTCAAAATGCCATTTATTATTCAGCAGGACTTCCTGCGCAACGTGACAGTCTGCTGGTGTGTGATGCACATGGGACCTCTGAGTGGAACATCAGAATACACGAGAGTTGTTCCCCTGCTCCAAGGTCTCATTCATGACCTCAGCGACTGGCGAACATGTGGACCATGCTACTCCAGAGCAGCTTTCGGGGGCTCATGCTTGGAGAACAGTGAACGGGTCTGAACAGGAAAGACGTGTCTCCCATCGGACCCAAATGGACGGGGCGAGGGGAGGCGTTTGGGGGCCATAAATGCAGATGCTAGCATGCTCCCAGAAAGTTTAAAATTTTGATAACGCTCTCAAAAAGAGAGAGAAAAAAGGCACATCTCAGACACTGAACGGCTGTCCGAGGCCACGGAAAAGTGCAATCAACAGCCGGTCTGCAAAAGAAAAGGCATTTAAAGATTCAGCACTGTTATAAATAATACATGCTTCCATTTGCAGGGTTTCAGTAATAATGCATTATTATCTACTTACTGTATGAAGAAAAAAATGTTATCATACTGTGACACAAACCCCAAAAAAAGCAAACATTTAAAGGTGTTTCACTGGAGCTTAATAAGAGGAAGCCGAACATTGCGTACTTTGAGAAACACCATATCGTCCTTCTCAACCCGGGCGTGCCCAGTGTTGGAGTGGGAGTCACCAGCGCGTGAACATCAGGTTTGATTCTGCATGCCTGCTCAAGAGACCCAGTTTGCGCACAGGGACGCTTCACTGCAAATCTCATCGACCTTTCATTCTCTGAGAGCCTCGCACAAGCCAATCCGCTCCCCTACTGGGAAGAACAGAAAGTTAACCACCCTCTGTAAAGAAAGGCTAAACCCATGAAGAATAGCGTCAAGGTAACTAAACAAGCCTAACGGTTTTTTCATATGACGTTCTTAAGAAGGAAGAGATTAGCTAACCATTTCTCTAGCTCATAGGCTTTTTTTTTAAATCTGCAGTGAAGTGCTTTTAATGTTTATTATTCATACATTTGTCTAAAATAGAACTGCTCCTCTGTTAGCTTCCTTTTCTCCTGTTCTATCCCTTTTCCTAAGTGCAAAGTATATTTCTCTTATCTTTCTTTTATGTTTCTACCTAGCTGTAGTTTCCAGCACATGGCTCTTTGCTGAACTCTACACTACTGCAGTGCTTAAAAAGGGACAGACAGACAGAAAGAGAAGGTGCAAAGAAGGAGGAAGTGAGAAGAGGTGGAAAAGAGGAAAAGACTACAGTTTACACTGCTGTGCATTCTTAACCAGAGCCAGAAAAACCCGCTTAGTTTAACAGAGATCCAGACGCAAGCCTGTAGACAGGGGAAGCAAAGCTTGCTCCCTGCAGAAAGAGTCATGAAGCTAATACTGAACACACTGGGATCAAGAAATAAGATTCCGGTTCTCTCTCACCCTCTCTGGTTGTCCTCCAAGTTAAAGCTGATTAAGGTGTCTGTGTGTAATGGGTGTGAATTCCCCAGGTACCGTGGCAGAGGCCAGAGAGGAACACCGCCATGCCCGTGATAACTCAGGCTTCTCTTCTTCCCCACAGTTCCACATCGCTCATTAGACACATTCACAGACAAATACAGTCACACGCTAGTATGCAAATGGAACCGCTAAGCGTCGGCACGTTTCCATATTTATAAACATACTCATGTCATTATATATTCATTTACGAGGCATAAATCCAAGATTTAAGCAAACAGGCAAGGATTAGCATATCCTGAATGAATGAAAAGGCATGCAAACGCTGAGGAATATTTATTCAGAGCACTAAACAGCGCCCGCTTATACCCCCATGAGTTTAATGTGAACAATGTTGACGTGGCACAGGGGGGAACCTATTACGCTGTTAATGAGCATGAATGTGAGCCGGGGATCTCTGCAGGAACGCTGACTGCATACATGACCAGATCACTGCAGAACACGCATGTGTTCAGCTCTGCACGCATGTGAAATTTAATTCCATACGCACTGTCACTCCTTTGGGCAAATTCACATTGGGAATGACCGTGCTTTAATTTTTTTGGCCATTGGGGATTATGCTGTGGAAAAGCCTTGAAGAAGCTCCCTGGGAAATATAGCATTAAACACCGACCGACAGTTGATGCCGTGATAATGTAAAATGGCAAAATCATTACCTCAAAGCTTGTCAGCTGCAAGTGAATTTGCAAATTTGAAATAGATTGGTGACATACTGTCAACGTACTGTAGAGCCACAAGCTATACAGCAAAATACATTATTAGTGGCATGAAAAAAATAACAAAAAAAACAAAAAAACAAAAGCAAAGTAAATGAAATTATATTACAAGGGCATTATAACCACATTGTTAGTGAAAAACAATCAAGCTTAAATCTGCCTTTATCTAAATATATTACACTTAAATATAAATGTGGGATAAGGCGTTATGCGTATGTTGAGTGATGACAATGCTCAGATCACCAGAACACTTCTTTTCCATTATGTAGTGATGACTTTACAGGAATGCTGGGAGTGCATAAAAGCCTGATGGGAATAGTGCCCAGACTGTCTCTCAACAGCTGTGCTCCTGGCGTCCCCGTGGCAACTATGTGCTCCCTGTCTTTTTCTCTCTTGCTCTCCGTCTCTCTCCCTGTCCACCTCCCTCCCCCTCTCTCTCGACACTCTCCCACTAGACATGGGTCTGTTTCCATGAAGCGATGCAGTATTTATTTTAACATCGGCTTATCATAAGATTGACTCAGTTCCCAGCGCTGGGTGTCTCCCCAGTGACCGATGCTCCCACTTCCTGCTCAGATGGCGGTGTGAGGAGGCAGATTTATTTTTTTTTTTTCGTTTTTGAGTCACCCAGCCACACAGACATGCGGTGTTACCGTCCCATCTAAATATAGAGAAGCGCAACAGACCGTGAGTATCCCAGCCACTGGATCCCGAGGGCTTGTTGCATATGCTAAAAATGAATATGGATTTGAATATTACCATGACATACTGTGCCACATCAATGGTGAGTATACCATAGGTTGCATTGTTATGCCATATATTTTCCCAGTTAGTGTGGTATTTCCCCACTGGCTGAGGCACCTTCGTAATGCGTTTGTGAATCACCACTCTTTTGCATTGTTCAGTTTTCGGGAGCTGTTTGAGAATTGGAGCAGAACAGAGATGAAAGGCCTAAAGACCTTCGCTGACAAGTACTGTTGAGATTACAAGCACCTAAGGTTGTTCTATGAGAAAATAAGACCCAGGAAAACTATTTGGTTGGACAAACCAAGCCTTTATAAATAAGCCTGGTAAGGGTAATTAGAGTGTGATCTGGTAACTCCAACATCAAAAAATTAAAAATGGTTTCAAGCACCAATTAGACAAGATTTTTTTTTTCAGAGAACAGCCCTAGGTCCCCTTTAAAAGACTGACCCACTTTACACACAATGGTTCAGTGGACATTACATAATGACCACGTGCATGTATCAAATAACATGATTACTAGCTTGTAACAGTAATGCAAAATGCAAATAAATAATCATTTTTTGAGTGTCTCACATCAAACTATTTCTTGATGAAAAACCTGTATCAAACATGTAATTTTGTTTCTCTATGAGACATGATAAGCATACAATAAAATAAAACACAGCAGTGTCTATCTGACCAATGGCCTGCCCAATGTGGACTGACAGATAATTTTCCTCTTTCCAGCTTTCAAAAGGATGTCCAAAACTATTTTATGAATCAATCAATGGATGAAAATTTCTCCAGTTACCCCACAGGCACTAATACATTAAAAGGGTAATCAAAGTCTTTATTTAGCTTGACTTTCAAAGATCAAAACCATTTTCATTGTTACCCTTAATTTTCCATCCTCTATGGACTGGGGCCATTAACTGGTTACTGTGACCCAAAATAGAAAGGTTCACTTGCGTCACAGAAACCCGGCTCTGAACCCGACAGTGACCTGCCCTGTGGCCATTTTAATCACCATCAAGCTGCGGCAACATCTGTCCACCTGTAAATCCTGGATTTGAGTGCATTCCAGCGTGCTCACGCTCTGGGACTTGCTAACACGGTGTTCCTACTGTACTATAGAGACTGCAGATCCACCCATGTTATTACCCCCATGTTATTACCAACCAAAGCTGACTCAAGAACGCCAGACACAAAACCAGGTCCCCTGTGGCTGTTGCACCCACGTTTTGCACATATATTCTCTCAGTCACACTGCATGCACAGAAACCTTTTTCACACCCATGAGGATTGCCATACTATAGGCATGCATTTCAATGTGAAGTTTAATTTCCTTTCATTTATTTTCAGATCATACAACAAGAACAAAACGACATTTTTCAAGGTCTGATCAGAGAAACGAAACACTTTTAATCAATGAATGAAAATAATGAAAACATGATAGAGATAACATCTGCAATAGTAATCCTACTGTCTGTAAACGTTGCATCTCACAACTATCATCTAGAGTTCACTGCAATCATATCTGCTGCACTGAAACAGAAGATGCCTGAGTACACAGTGAATAAATACATGGTAAACACACTCAACCCCTCAGGTAACTGGCAGTGGAAATTTGGAATATCTTCAAAGCACTTGTTTAGTTTAGAAACCCGCATGATCTTTTTTTTATTGAATTCGTAATTCATAATCATTTAAGTGGCAATACTCATACTCATTCAAATGGTAATAGGAACAGTGATTTACATAATAAAACATATCTAGATTGCATTTTACAATATTCTTGAGACAACTGAAAAAAATCAAAGCTTGCACTAGGCTAAAGCTATTACAGTTCATAGCAAGAATGATGGCACTTCAAAAGTCAAGGACCATTGCATGGTTCTCATTAAAAATCACAGGCAGACATCTTCAAGCTACTATACTGCACAAGCCAGATGTGAATTTTCACATCTTATTGCACTCAATTTCAGGATTTGAAATAATATTTGCTCGTCATTATGCAGATCTAGACTGAAAGTATGAATGACTAAATGTAATAGTATTTAGCTACACACTACATGGTGCTTTAAAACATGACTGTAAACAATATCTGTAAAATTGAATGTACAAGACTGTGAATTGATTATTAACTCTGAGTTCTTGATTTCTAAGATTTCTTCCTCTGTGCTTGTGTGTGTGTGCGGGTATGTGTGCATGCCTGCGTGACTACTTTGGTGATATTTATACCAAGTAAATCAAAGAAAAAAACAACCATGGCACAAAAGCAGCAGAATTTTTAATTGCATTGCTAATTTTAATTGCGGAATGTGAAGAATTAGAAATGTAAGCCTTTCACTTTTGACAACTGCTTAACAAGAACAAAAAACATTCTAAAAATATAAAACAGTTATCTCTAATCCTTCTTTTTTCCCCACAAAACCTTGTATGTATGTCTACAGTAAAAGAATGAAATTTGGGAACCCTGATCATGTGACCCAGAAATCCTTCATGCATTATCTACGTTTTATATTACAGTATCACACATGAATGCTTGGCACTCTTGATCTGAAATCTTTCAATTTACAGATTAATAGACTTAAATAAATAGGAATAAATAAGATTCCCTGTTGAATTCATTATATCTAGCTGGAAAGGCAAACACTATTTTTGGACCTCCAAAAGTTTGGCCTGCTTGAAACCAATACTTGCCGGGATAAATGAATATCCAGTTATCCTCGGGAACATTTGCTATGGGAAATTTCTTTTTTTCAGCACACATATAGTCGCTTTGCAATCAAAGACGCGTACACTTGTGTGTGTATGTGATAGCACTGTACAGCTACAGCTATGGAGACACCAGGACATGTGGGAGGACTATGTGAAGAAGCCAATGAGTGGCTGGAGAAACAGGCCCAATGTTCCCAGTAAACAGACCAGCACAAACACCCAAAGGAAGATCCTGTCAATGACCATTGCCACATACTTCCAGTCATCCTCCACCTGAGTGAGAGACACAGAGAGAGAGACAGAGGGAGAGAGAGAGAGAGAGAGAGAGAGAGAGAGAATTTCAGTTGCCGATATCCAAATGAATGTGAAGAGGAGTCACTGAAAGGAAAATGGAGAAAAAGAACAGAGAATTGTTGTACCGTGGAGATTGAAGAAGAGGGAAAGAAAAGAACTGAATGGACAGAAACATGATAGAGATCTGGGAATGGCAAGCAGAGGGCCTGAGAAAGAGGAGAGAGTGCTGGAGACAAAACAAAGAGGAGATAAATGACAGAAGCTAACTGTAAAGGAAACGTTTCTCATGCACCGATGAGGCCACAAAATGAACTATCTAGAAGAAACAACTGAAACATTTTCCATTTTCTAAAAATACTAAATGGCATGAAAAATATCTTGAAAAGAAATACATTAAAGTCACAGTCAAGGTTCCAGAGGTTATGCATTTGCTTCCTTGTCAGTTAAGACATTTTGTTTAGTTCAGCCTGTATTCTAGACTGTTGATGATGCATATCTACACTCACTAAATAGGTTCTTATTGAAAAGAGCCTGGATTCAGGCCTGGTGGGTGTTGGAGGTTATGTGAGATACAACAGCCCACACTGTACGGCTGAAATCACACAAAGACGTTTCTGTCAATGCAAGCCCGGTTCCCCTTGGGATGGTGAATCATCACTGGCCTGAACAAATCTGCCTTGCATGTTTAGCTGCTTTCAGAGAGTTGCCCGAAACCATCATCTGAACTTCACCAGTCAAGAGTGTGTGCTGACAGAAAGGTCCATATTTTAGTTGCTCTCAGCATACTCTTGTGGCCTTCTTTCAATATGCCGTGGCCAGAAAGCAGAGTAATTCTCTTTTTGTGAAACAATATTGAATACCTGCTCAGTCTAACACAGTACTGACTCACCGCTGTTGATGCAGAATGGTTTCAGTGGCTCTATACTCTTAACCCCTGCTACCAAGAGTATATAATGTATAATATATAATCTTTAGGCATACGGTACATATAAAATATGCATTGAATGAGTGGATGACAGTGGAGATCCTGTTTTTAAAAAATGCATGCTTGCATTCTTTGCCTGCACATCTTATAATTTAAAACAGGTCTAACTGCTTCTCCGCATACAATGCCTAATGCATAATGTTTAATTTGTCTGTCTCAATAAATGTCGTATTGCTTTTCTGTTGTCCTTGCTGAAATTGATCTATTCTTGTGGTGTGAAATCCTGCTTTTCCAAGTGGAGTTTTAGAGGTTACATATTTGGCATATTTAACTTCAAATTCACATAGGTAACAACAGCCTCTGTATTTCAAAGACGAGTTTTATTATTATTATTATTATTATTTGATTGTCTTGCACTCAAAATGCTCTGTGCAGCAACGTTTTTTTTTTATGAAAGAGTGTGAAGTGTTATATTCTTTAAATGCTATATAGGAAATAAACCACGCTATTTCCATTTCTTTGAGTGAAGGAGACCGTTGCTGGTGCTTTTAAATATAGCTGAGTGACATGTGCGTTTAATTTTTTACATTTCAAAGTGCGATATCCACAGGGACACTCCACCAATGTATTTTTAGAAAGCAGATCAAAATGAAGACTTTCAGACATCACGGTCTGTGAATTCAAACAAATGCTTCAGTAATCTATCATAGTTTTTTAAAAGAAAACACCTACTAGAGAGGGAATACTGAATATCATGATGTCAATTTAAGTAAAATTGCTATAGTCATAGCTGGAAATGTTTTGTTTACTCCAACTGTCTATAATAAAACACATTGCTATTATTATCATGATTTAACACTACAAAATATTTCCTTCTTTTTTCTCATTTCGTTTAACAAAAATATACAGTGCAAGAATAATTCTGTCAAGCATATTTTTATGAGAAAAACCGACATAAGTGGCTACCATGTCTCCATCATTGGATTTATTTTCTCATTTTAAGAATAAAAACGGCTGAATTAAGAACAAAAGTCTTAAGGGAGCCACAGAATAAAATTGGAGGAAAATTTGGCCTATTAAAAGAACACCCCCAAAACGGCTCTTGTAAATTTAATTGTAATACAAAGTATCTAAAATAATGTTTTTTTTTTTCCTGGTCAACAGCACTACCTCTTTGGCTTTGTTGCGGCTCCGCATGTTCTCCGCGATGTACTTGACGCTCTCGATGGCCTGCTTGATCTCGGGCGACACCACGGAGAAGGCCACCACTGTGTTGATGGGCTGGGGGCTCAGCTGCCGGCCCAGCTTGCTGGAGTCCGGGGCCTCGGGGCCCTCCTTGCCGTGCTGGCAGGGGCACTTCTTGGGCTCCATGGTCATCTTGCTCTCCCCGTACTCCAGGCAGTTCACAGCGCCCTGCAGGGAGGCGCTGTTCCGCCTCTTCTTCCCGGCCCCGCCCCCGGAACCCTTGGCAGGCTCCTGTTGGTCCAGAGGCCGGCGCATTAGCATAATGCGAGGCAGGACCCGGAGGAAGACGGAGCGCACCCAGCCCGGCATGGTGTGCGTCATGGGCGTGCGGTAGTGCACGTTGAGCACGAAGACGGTGATGACGATGGAGAGCGTGACGAAGATCATGGTGAAGAGCAGGTACTCGCCGATCAGCGGGATGACCAGCGAGGTGGACGGGATGGTCTCGGTGATGACCAGCAGGAACACGGTGAGGGAGAGCAGCACCGAGATGCAGAGGGTGACCTTCTCTCCGCAGTCTGAGGGCAGGTAGAAGACCAGCACGGTCAGGAAGGAGATGAGCAGGCAGGGGATGATGAGGTTGATGGTGTAGAAGAGCGGGAGGCGGCGGATGTAGAAGGAGTAGGTGATGTCCGTGTAGATCTCCTCACAGCAGTTGTACTTGATGTCATGTTTGTAGCCCGGGGCGTCGATGATCTCCCACTCCCCGCTCTCCCAGAAGTCCTTGAGGTTGACCTTGGACCCGATCAGCACCAGGTCAATCTTGGCCTTGTCGTATGTCCAGGAGCCGAACTTCATGGAGCAGTTCTGGTAGTCGAATGGGAAGTAAGTGATGTCCATGGGGCAAGAGCTTTTAAAAATGGCTGGGGGGACCCAGGTCACCGTGCCATCAAACTTCAGCAGTGCTTTGGTTTTATCCTCTACCAAAAAGTCCCCCACAGCACTGATAAAGACAGAAAAAGCAACACTGAATACATTTCAGCAGTAATTCAGAGCTGTACTGTTTTTTATTATTTCCTAATCATTAATACTGCAGCTGTGATTACTCATATATTTTGAATTCTTTAAATTCTCCTGTAAGGGCACCTTTTTCCAGACAAACTCACTTGTTATACAGCACAATGTCAGGCCTCCATATCTTATTCGATGGAACGCGGATGAACTCAATTCCGTCAAACTCTGTTGGAGCCCACCTCAGCTTGTAGTCATTCCAGATCTGAAAACAACGTGAAAACAGCAGGTGTTCAATATGCTCTACACACACACATAGAGGCAGTGTGGGAGACTCTGCTTCTCTCCATCCCTTCATCCTTGGTTAACAAAACATATGTGTTTTGGAAATATACAAGATTTCAATGTTTTCAACTGTGAAATATACAGAACAAAGTGGAACAGAACAAAGAACACTACATAATAGATACATACGGTATTCCCTGGGAAAGCAGCATTTTGTGCAACTGGAGATATCCCTCTTCGACATAAATAAACTTATCACACTACTTTATTATTTCACATGATGGAGTCCTAATCTAGTTAATGACATCACAAATTAACTTAAGGGCGCATTTATTACTACATAAATTAAGATAAGTGCTTCAGAGAATGTTCTAGCAGGTGCAATTTAACACCAAGACCAGACATTTCCTATCAATCAGCCATCTGCTTCTCTACCATCCATATGTGCACTTTGTTGGGTGTAGCTGTAATGTACACAGTTGTAATATACTCCTTGTCTGGCTGTTTGCTTGTGTTGTGTTCTGCCTCACTTTTAAGTCACTTTAAGTCACAGTGTCTGCCAAATTAAAAAATGTAAATGTAAATGTACAGGTTTCTTAAACCTGGACGATATTCTCTTTTAATCCTACTATGATGCTGTTATGTCTTTAGTGAACATAAACTAAATAAGACTGGTACTTGAATCAAAGAACAAAACATCTTCTTACAGGCATTCTCATTCATTTTCAATGAGTAGTTATTGTACATTATACACGCAACCTCTTTCAAGGGGCCGTCAAACAAATACCAACAGTGCCGTACAGCATTCCCCAGGGCTCATCTAGAAATAATCGTACATCAGTATCTAAGTTACCATAACATGCTCTTCATAAGATAATGAACACCCATGGCAGCAATGTTCTCTCACTTAGAACTACAAGCATTTTGTAAACTGAGTCTCCAGTCTCAAGAGGCAAGCGTTTACAAAGTTTGTACCGTGATCACAAAACACAATGCTGCACTCTGGGTGAACTGCAAAGAAACGTGTTTTCAGGAGAAAACTGACATATTTTCGTGGACAATACATGCGAAAAGTGGCTCGTCCTATTCCATAACTTTTGCAGCTTTTGATCAGTCTATTAAAATCCAATAGACTTTAGCACTTGCAGTAATACATAGAGGTCCCGCTGTAAGGAAAAACAGGAGACAATGCCGGGTGTGAAACCCAAATGCATCAGCATGCCAGTAAAATGCATGTAGTAAATACACAGGGAAGTGTGGAATACATCGCAAAAAGGGGGTCATTTTTCATTTCCAGGAAGATCCCATAATCCCCGGCGATTCTCGTCACGGTGTTACAGAGCAGGACCTGTCATAAGATGCAACCCCACCGTGTTACGACGGGGGCCCATAAAAAGGGGAGCTCTCGTTAATCTTCTAACAGTAGGTTGCGTTTAAGAACCACAGAGCACGCGGCGCACTCTCAGTCCCTGACATCCATCAGACACCAGCACATAAAGCAGAGGGATCCTTCTCCTTAAATGCTCTTTAATACCAATAATAAACATTCCAGCCACGCTTCCCTTAACTCCTCCTAATGGCCGCGTCATGTTTGGGAGAGGAATAAAATGTTTCCAGGAATTAAACTTAAGTGTATGACTATTTATGACTGGGAAATAGACAGATATGTCTAATTCTCAATACCTTCCCTATATATTTATTCCTAGATTACTTAACAGAGTAGTTATGGACTTCTGAGTTCAGGAATCGCTCTATTTACCTGTTCATGCACTAGCATATGTGTATGTATGTGTGTGCTTCTGTGTATGTTCACATTTTGTATGTGTGTTTATTTGTGTGTGCATGTGTATGTATATATGCGATTTGCATTGTGTATAAGTATGCTTGCGTGTGCGTGTGTGTGCATGTGTGTGTGCGTGTGTGTGTGTGAGAGGGAGAGAGAGAGACGTGAAAGAGAGTTTCAAAGGCCTCTGCTTCATAATACACAAACAGATTAACACCTCATATATAATGTGAACCACAGAAAGACTGCAAGAATACTTTCCCGTTGCGTGTGCATGTTTGTGTGTGTGTCTGCTCGTGTTTGTGTACGTGTGCATGCTTGCCTGTGCTCCTCCATGTTTGTGTCATTTGAGGCTGATGTCCCTGGATGTAGTTATAATATGCGCCGTTATCAGGCACTGTGCTCAGTTTAATTATAGACTCCTCGAGGGCGTCACACACCCTTTCATTAATTGCTGCTCGGTGTGTTTGCAAGGACGCATGAAACCGCAGCAGCGCTAAAATCAGAGACGGCACTCAGGCACAAATTAAACGGCACAGAAATGTCAGCCACACGCCTTCTGATTGGACGAACGTCTGTTTATGAGTGGCGTCTTCTGAGTGCTGCAAGCCCTTCAGATTTACATCAGAAAGAGGACATGCACAGGGCTTTCTATGTGGTGTTGTTAATATACATGTTTGTTGCTGTGCCCTACCGAGACATATATACACTCATTTAATATATATATCATTTTCGTTCTAGATGTTCCTAATACCAAAACAATGCAAATAATATTGTTTTGCAGATTTTGAGCTCAAATAAGTGACAAAAATGTGATTTGGTATATCCTGTTGTTATGCCTTTCTTGGAGCTATAGAAAGCTTACCATTATACGACTTGGGACATGAGGACACTCACTGTGAAAAACCATGTCTATTTGGCCAACACATCCTGTGATTATCACCCAGGTGTGTTGACACAGCTTTTTAAATGTTTACTCTCAGTTGTCACCAAAACCGCTTAGAAATAAAAGCAAGCAAAGACCAAAGGCCCTTTCTTAAAATAGTGTGTTCTGTCCAGGGTGTGAAAGATAAGAGGAAATAGAACCACCTGCAGCCACTTCAATATGCGGAACATATAGTACATGCACTACTTCTTACAATCCATATTTACATTAAATGAAATTTTGAATGCTCTGTTTGGTAAATCCTAATAGTTAAGATTTACTACATAGTACTCCATCTAGCTAATATGAGGGAAATATAAGGTCTTAGACATGGAACAACACACTATGACTATTTTCTGTGTGGAGGTATTGCTACACAATGCCATGACAAAGCTCTGTGCTTTCTAAACATCTAATAAAATGTCATTATTGCAATACAGAGACTGGTCTTTTTAGGTTAGTTATCACTCTGCTGATTTTTCTACCTCTTATCTTCTTATTGCTTTTACCATTTTTAGTCACCACTTGACATAACCTACTGTACATATGTTGTGCATGAAGGCATAGCAGCTGGGTCCAGTCCCCGGGACCTGATCTGGAAACCCTTTGTTCAAGAGTTCAAGGCTGTTTCAGGCCCCTCAATAATGAGATTTATAAAGGTCTGCAAGAGCATCAGCTCTGCCTTTTGTTCTATGTCAGCAAACAGGCCTCTGCTGCCCCACCTCCTGAGCTTTTCCCCACCAATCACCCTCCCTCAGTACTGACACTGATCAGTCTGGACATAAAGGAGATCGGACACTCGATGTCTGGCCCCCGGATCCCCGTGCACCAGCAGCACTTACGTGTCTGAGCCAGAGGTTGGTCTCCATGATCTGGTTGACTTCGTCCTGCGGATCAGCCACAAAACACATCTCACATTAACCAACGACACAGGGGGTGACCTTTGCAGCGTGTGGCAGAAAGCTACATTAAAGCCATATTCCCAGTCAGAAGTAGTCCTTACATTATTGTGTGTTGTGTCGGTCCTTCTGACTGTAACATTTTCATACCTATGCTGTTATTAAAAGGGAAATTTGCCATCTTTTCACTACAGCCAAATCTCCATGTATTTTTAGGGCACTAATTTATAATATATACAGTATATATATATATATATATATATATATATATATATATATATATATATATATATATATATATATATATATATATGTATATAAAAAACATATATATAAAACAAGACTTGTGTATGAATCCAATCTGCTATTTTTTTGCTCAGTTTTGAATCCATGTTGAAACAAAAGACCAGCCCTTACTGTAACATGACGATATCCAGCGATGTGGAGAAAGAGCCATGCATTTATTTTTAGACAAATTGCTCAGGGCTCAACAATGCACCAAGTAAGTACATAAATAAATTAACACAATTCAAATCAAAGAGAGGATACCGTTTTAATGTGATTTGACTACATACAGGTGGCCCCAAGGTTGCCATAGTGTGGAGTGATATAGGCAAATAACCACAACTCCACAATGCTTTAATACATTTCTCTTACATAATTGTTGTCTCTCCATTGATGAGCCGTTTAAGTAAAGACCCTTTCTCCGTCAACTAGCTAATCCCAAATGTAAAACCATCTGACTGGTCTCACACAGCAAACCTAATTCACAAGCAACAGAGCTGCCATCTGTAAATTTGAAATCTTTCCTTTGTGTGTGGGCCAAAGTTTTTCATTTAATCCCACCATTGAACATGTTAAAGACAGATTGCTTCTTTTATTTAGATTTTTTTAGACTTTTTATCTAGATTGTTTTTTAATGGATTATCGATAACTTTTGCTCATAAAAATTCTGCCAATGTGCTGCAAGCTGGAAATTTCATCATAATGTATGGATCTTGTTCATGGAAGGGAAAAGCATAACGTTGTAAGATTTCATTAACTGAGTGTATGCTGTTAGTAGGATTACACTCTGTTATCATAAATGTTTTTGACATGAAAGGTTTTTCAATCTTCTGTAAATACACTTCATCTAATGGCAAAAGTGAGAATATATTGACGTGTCATAACTTCAGGCCATACTAACAATTCTTATAATGGTTGCAAAGTGCACTTCATACTGTATTCTCTATAATGTATGGCAGACCACATGCTAGCATTTATTATACACATTTAACTGCAACACATAGAAACAGCTCCAATAAATCTGATGGTGCTGTGTAAATAAATCATATTCAAACTGTACTGCGTATCAAATTTTCTTATGCACTGAAAGGCACCAAGGGTTTGTCTATGAGAGAGTAAAACAAAGGGAAAAACCGGACTTGATTCTCAAATAATTCTTTTCCCACAGTTCACTTCCAGGTATAACAAAATGAGTGCATTAAATGACTATTGTGACTTACGGTACAATACTGCCCAGTCCTTTAAATGATAAGCATAAATAATCACTGTACATAAACAGATCATAATGCAATAATAATAATAATAATAATACTTATTATTAGCAGTTGTAGTAGTAGTACAAGCTTTTAATACAGGATGCTAAAAGGAATTTTGAAATAAGACAAAGTACAAATAATAGGAGACAGCTAAAATAATTGCACAGCAAAACTTAAAGCAGTTAAACTTGATAAACGGGTAGCTGTAATTTTATATTTAAATATTCAAACCACCAGAGAAAAAAATAGACATGATAAAATGTAAACCACACAAAGTCAAAGTGCTGACTGCTACAAAAGCTTAACTTACCACTTTGACCAGCTGGGATATGGAGACCTCAAACTCCACCGTCACAGGGTCGGACACATTCTCCACAGGCCGGATGAACTGGTTGTACCTCCGGAACAGCCGTCGGAAGAGTCTGTCCTCCCCTTTGGAGGAGAAGCAATCTGGACGCAGACAAAGGGAAAATACCTCCATCACACAATAAACACTCACTCCCCAGTACTGATGCACACAGATCAGGTTTTTTTCCGAGAAAACCTAGTAGCAGCACAAGCGGGAACATGTTGCTGCCATGTACCATTCAGATAAAGGTCAACAGTTATGGACGTTTTGTGAATGCTGTTCAGATGTCTTCATTAATCCTGAGATTAATTCATTTGCGACTACATACAGAGAACAGTATATGGACAACTCCAAGCATGTCGCCAGAAAAACATGATCCCTTTCAGCCACGTTTTAATTTGTTGAAAAGGCAATGGGTTCCAGTCACAGAATATGTACTTCAACAATGTGAATATGAACTTGTAAGGTGTGAAGTGTGCATTGTCTAATAATTTACAACTTAACAGAGTGCTTGATGCTGCTATTGCAGCAATGGTCAATTTATGGGAGCATTAGTAAACACAAGAGCTTGATCAATAAAATGAGGTTTAATGTCCACTGCCAGAAAGTACATCACCCTTTAGTTTTGATGCATCTTGTTTTCCCATATTAAATCAATTCAAGCACTTGCTTTAATACAGGAAAAGGAATAAAGCAAACTACAGCATCAGACTGATTCATAGAATCACCCAACCAACAACAGCGAGAACACCAAAGGCCTGAAAATCAGAGGATGCTTGAGCTTGCAATCACTTCATCTAAACAGTATCCACCCTTCAAGTTGTTCCTAATTTTCATGGTTAAAATAAGAGTGTACAAAAGAAAGAGATCAGATATTTTATTCGCATAAACTTGAACTAAAATGGGTGCAAATCTGTTGCGGGGGATTTCAATCTCAACAGTAAGAAACACAAAGCGGGCGTTTGAATACAGGTCTTCAAACGCGTCTCCAGAACTCCTACATGCAGGGAGCGCTTGCGCCTGAGATGCTAATAGAAGTCGATACTGCACCCATGCGATCGGGGCAGAGACTCCCTTCATCTCCCCCGCTTTCCCACGACGTGCGCCGAGTGTGAAGAGGAGCTGAAGCTTTTAGCAGCTCCCTCTGAGTCACGGCTCCTCGCTCAACCGCGCATTTCGAGAGCACCCGAAAAAGAGGGGGGTCAAAGGTCGCCCCGTTTGCAGTGCGGTACGCTCCTCTGGTGTATCTGCTGCCGAAGCAGAAAACGGGCCGTTGCGTTGGACGCGCTGTCCGGCGCGTCTGGGACGTCACTCGTGTCCTCTTGGGTTTTCTAACAGCGGCTTTGTTTTTATTCCCTGCCTCAGTTCCCTGTCCATCTCAGACTGCACCCACCCTGCTACAGAGAACCGCGAACTTCCCCTCCATGAGCAGAGCCAGCCAGCAGCCCTTTCTTTGACTGAATGCTTTATTCACTAAACGATGGCAAATGATCCTTTATTAAGTAAACGACAGCAAATTGTCACGTGCACGGTACAACTCTTTTACAGGCTCCATAAGCAAGCACAGTGGACATAGCACCATCCAGCTTCGTCACACGGTGCGTCGGAGAGGAAGGGGATGAAACAGGCACGTGGGTATGTTTAGTATTGGTGCACAAACAAACTGAGAAAATTGCTTACTCCGTGCTTTGAATATGGTGAATAAATACACAATCCAACGCCTGAGCCTTAATTGCAGAGAAAAGCACTTTTTTTCCCCTCCAGAGCAAATTAGGATGCCGTTTTCAAGCACTGCGCTACCTTAAAAAACTGGCAGTACCCTGGCTCTAGCCTTGTTCAGAAGTGTGCTCTTAATTGGACTGAGGAAACGAAGGCATTCCTAATCTGTTAATTAATTAGACCTTTGTTGAGCGGGGAAGGATTTTCAGTTGTGTCCCTGCATTTCTTGATGTCTTCCATCTTGAAGCACAGTGATAACCTTTTAGAATAAGTATGACGCACACAGCCCAAGTTCACTGTTGACACAAGCAAAAGATTTGGCTGGAGACTTGGATCGCCACGCTGCTCTGGGGCTCAGAGCCTGGATCTTAAGCAGGACTTGACGGAGAGCATAATGTTTTGTGTAAAAGTACATAAAAATTGAAGGGAAAGAAAAGGTTATTCAGCCTATCTGAGCTGTTCACCATCTCCCATGCTTTCTAAAAAAAATCCACCTCCCTGTCTCAAGATATGACTTTGTGACTTCTAAGGACTTCCAAGGATCTACACGTATACATATATATTGATATTAAGTATTGAACAGTGCCTCAGAGTTCTTGTACATCGTAATGGTTATGCTCTTGACACAAGAGTTCTTTCCTTTCAATAAAAATGCCATATTTATTTAACATATTTTACTTTACAGCTGCAATTCATTGTCAAAATAAATCATTCTAGATGTACTTAATGCAGATGTACCTTTCCTGAAAAGTGTTTCTTTTGTGGTTTCCCAGATCTTAACATGTGGTGTATGCATTAGCATGCATGAGGGGTGGTGCAGTGGTTGATCTGGGCTTGTAACAGAAATTTAAGGTTAAGGCTGCAAGTTTGATTCCCAGTTAGGACACTGCTCCTGTTGAATAAGGTACCTAATCGGAATTTCATTGGTAAATATTCATTTGTATCAGCAGTTTAAACAAATACTTTCAGATCTGAGCTATGTAAATCCCCTGGATTATGCTGCCTGTTAAATAGAGTAATTAATATGTTTAAATCAGAGGTGATTAGAATCAACAGATGCATGTGTCCCATGGACGACAGAGTGGCTGATAATCAGAGGGAACAGTACAAGATGGCTGCTTACAAAAATCTCCTTCAAAATAATGTCTTCTCTACTTAAATAAATTAATATAAAATCACACTGAACAACACATGCTCTGCTCTGTATTAAACAGAGAACCCTCTCGCGATTGTGGGTGTTGGACAGGGCAGCGGTAGAGAGCTTGCCAATACAAGGAGTCTGTACTCTGGGTGGAAGTTAACCTAACTTGCTTCAGTAAATATCCATCTGTATGCACAGGTCAGTGTCAGATGTGTTTGCTGTATATCTACTCCACACTTCCAGTGCCATTACAGCTAACCTGTGTATCCACACATACTGCACTAGGGCATCAAACATGGCAGGAGTTTGAGTGCTCTACAGAGACAATTTCAAAAGCACTTACTATACTATAAAAGAGCTAAAATACTACTGCCACAATCCTTTCACAGAAGCTGGATAAGAACATATAGTTGTTTATATGTTTAAAACAATATTATGGGAAGTATCAGCACGGACTGAGAAGGCATGACTCACAGAGTATGAATTCCTAATAAGGTGATGTATACACATTCAGTGCAAACAACTGAAAGTCTTTGGACAAATTACACAATTCCATTAACACATTTGGGTAATGAGATATTTGAATGCTATAGGTCACTGTATGCAGATGAGAATGCAAGTCAGTACAGAGGAGTAAACGTGTTGTGCAAAACTGTGAATGATAGGGAAAAAGGTAAAATATTTGAGAGAGAGAATGCTTCTGAATTCACATTTAAAAAGTGCAAGAGTTCAGCATCACAACATCCTGTGACGGACGCTTACAGATAACAACAATTAAACACTGCACTGCAGAACCATTAATATGCAAACAAACGCTGGATCCTCGTCATTAAGCAATCATAGTGAATTCTGTGACCGACTCTGTACAGTGGTCGCCAGACCCAGCCTTTGATGGGAGTCGCGGCATATGCTACATTTGGCAGAAGCGAGTGCGTTTGATGTTGGCCAGATGGTTTGCACGTCATGCTTTGTAAAAGGGACCCATTATGTCAGACAATTAACGGCAGGCTCCTGCAGTATTCGGGTTTTTACTCCCTCTCGCGAAATGGGATTTGGTGGCAGTGTGAGCGTGGGGTTTGTCATGGTCTGATTGTCTGCGCCTCCTGCTATTTCGACCCGGTAGGAGGTAACATCCGTGAGAACAGAGAGGAGTTCAGTGCGGCAGTATATCAGACCGAACCACAAGACAAACTCTTGGTTTGCATGGTTTAAGGAATAGGCTGGTGTTACTCCCATGCCACAAAGGTCTCTCTTCCTCCTCTCCCCTAGGACGAGAGAGGAGGAGCAGGTAACGGGGCAGCAGACCCTTAATTACTGTGCGAATATCAGAGGGCTGCAATGAAGACAAGGACAAGTCTAACACAGGAAGTGATCCCTACCCCCTGCAATTTGTAGAATCTAATTATCTTGCAGGTATCTTCTCCACATCTCAGAGTCTCATTTCACCCCAGTATCATTGATACCATTTTAAATTAATATCAACACACAAAACATAAGCGTATAATCTTTTGCTCACGCCAAGGCCAAGCTGCAAACGCTGGCTAACTCCTATGCTTAACCCACTTCGACTAAGCCTGCAAGACATGTTCGGTCAATCGACAAACACAACATGAACATGTTAATGAACAGCATGACATTAATGAAAAGGGGAAAAGAAGGCCATTTTCGAACCGTCTCGGGGTCCAGCGACCGGAGGGATGAAAAGGAATTGATTTTGCCATTGACGCACGGAATCTGCATTCAAGGGGAAGTTTCAGGCACAAGCCGTAGCAGCACGCCCCGTAACACTGCATGGCTCAGCGTAACAGAACAACGACTCCTGCAGAGACAACAGCACACCTTTAAACTTTAAACATAGCGAGGGTATCAAAAAGAGATCGCCGAATACACCGTCCACACGATTATCAGACCCACACGATACTCAATGGAGGCAAAGATACGACCCTGTTTAATGGCCATGACTCTGTGCTTGGCGAGAGAAAGAGATAGATTTATAAAGGGGAACCCTGTCCTTCCAACACTGCGCTACTGCAATCCAGAAGATATGATAAGTGCAATTCCCTGTTTGGAGATGAAATGTATAACAAATTGAATAAGACAGGTGAGGTGTTCGTGGCAGAGTGCCACTTTGCCCCTGTTGCTGGATACACGCCCCCCCTCCCCCGAAGCGGTTCGTGAGAGCCGTCATGCTGGGACACATGTCACCGGGTGCAGGGCACGTTATAGAGGCAGACAAGTGACCTTCCGTCGCCACGGGGACACGAACCGGCTTGAAAAGGCTTATACCGCGAAAGCTCTTGATCCTCGCAAACAAGACATAACAATAAAAGCACGGATTAGAGGATCTCTCCTAATCACAGCAGGTTTGGGGTGGATGAGCAACACAAACAAATAAATGAAAATATCAGAGTGACGCCAACATGCCAAACAGGGGGCACACAGCAGGGAAGACAAGGGGAGAGTCTCAATTGATTTTTAATCAACCCACATCTCACTGCATAACTAACAGAGCCTGCAAGTTATCCGGCAATCAACTTACACAGGGTGTGCTTTTGACAGAAGGGAGCAGCTGGATTGTCAGAAGGAGAAATGTCTGCTGTATGAGCAGATGACATTCACGCTACACAGCCTCCCAGGTTAGTCAATCCCTCCTAACATTCAAAGCAAAAAACGCACTCAGTTTTGGTTTCTCCTCTCCCAGGCTTCCTGCACGTACAACACTACTGGGGAAAAAAGGCAGAGACAATCAAGGGATTTCTTCACGTAGAACCAAGGTCAAGAGTCACAGTGTCGCCCTCGAAGGGAACCGCCAAACGCAAGGATCAAAGGGAGCGACCTGAGAGGAGGTTGCACTGAGTTATGCAAAGCAGTCCCCGGGGGTCTGTCACTCATTCGGACGCCTTCCGTCCCGCGCAGGCCTCCAAACAGGATGGCGGACTTATTGAAAATACATGAGCCGGGCTGCGAGTGACGCTCGGCGCTCTCACAAAGCGTGTCACCCCCCCCCCCCCGGGGGGGATGGCGGGGACACACGCAGTGACACTGGGAAGCTGATGAAGACTTTCAGCTCAGCTTAATCATTCCACCCAGGTCACTCTTCCTCCTCCTCAACCCTCCAGAGGGAGGCATTAACATTCTTCCAGTAAGAGCTGTTCTGGGCGTGTGGGGGAGCGAAACACCATGCCTTTTACACCTTCCCTTTGATGGCGAAGGAACTGGATTACTCTGCTTGCCCTCCTCTGTGAGATTAACTCAGTTCTGTTTTAGCCAGTTTTCTTGCCATAAAAAAACCATTTAAAATCCCCCATTTTTGGAGATCAGCATATCCTTCTCTTAAGCTGAACCATGACCATTTTTGCAATTTAAGATGTACGGCTGATTTCCAAGGCTGAGAACTGTAAATATCTTTGGCTTGCCTAAATCAACTCAAAATAGCAGGATGTAATCCAACACCGGGGCAAAAGTGCGCACTGTTGTATAAAGACTGTTTCTGCAAAATTCAGGAGAACTGTATGCACAGGCAACACACCAGGAGGCTACCAGTTTCTCAACACAGGTATTATTTCTAAACAGACTGTATTATCCCAATGGTTCAGCATATATCACTGACCTGTAGGCAGGAAGCTCCATGAGAAAACTCACAAGCTCATTCAGGTCACCTCATCACCCACTCATGGTTCCAATCAAGAACAAAGTCATAGGCAAAGTGTACACAATCACAGTTCCAACAAGCACAAAAGAAAGCACTCATTTCGCAGAACTACACTGGATAAAATGAATTAATACTTTGACCACCTGCTGACATTGAAGAGCAACTGCAGCTTCACATACCTTTCATAGGAGCTGCCAGTATAACCCTGGCCTGAACTAACCTCACTTATAGAGAGTGGATTTGTAAGTAGCAATTGAGTGAGTTAAGGCCATCTTTTACATTACCTACATTATTTTAATGAAGTACGATAAAGTACCATGAGCTCTACTCAACAGCTACACACAGTCACAAATATCATGTACTTGCATTAA
Organism: Megalops cyprinoides; assembly: GCF_013368585.1. Lineage (NCBI taxonomy): Eukaryota > Metazoa > Chordata > Actinopteri > Elopiformes > Megalopidae > Megalops > Megalops cyprinoides. The sequence goes on from NC_050604.1 coordinate 13,628,454, forward strand.
AATTGGGTGCTGGGTTTGTTAGTTCTTTTAATTTAATATTTGTATATTTTATGTGTGGGACCATCTAGTTATGTTCTCCTCCTCCTTAAGGTCCAGAGAATCCAGCCAGGGGCAATTAGGAGAGTGGTCATGTTGGGCTTGTGGCAAGCTTAAGTCATGATGTCTGTAATGATACTCACAAACACAGTGTTCCAAATAAGTTGCTCGATAATAACATGTTGATGAGAATCATTACATGTTAGTTACGAGTAAATTACCTTGTTAACATGAAGTACATCCACACTTTGTATTGACGACTGTCGAATTCTGGGATTTTTTAAAGAACCACCCAAGCATCAAGCCGTATAATATACTATAATATGCTGATATTATCAGCAGTGTAGCTTCTACTCCACCTCCACACACATCAACAAACCTCCACTTTTACCCAGAATGTGTTTCTGAACATTAATGGGTTTAATTGCATGAAATAATTATAGGAGTGGAAGTTGTCTGATGGGAGAATTGAGGTCACACAGCATGGCCTTTGGTCAGTCACCTGAACATGTCATTTTAAGTAGTGGGTATGAATATTAGTATTCGTATGCAGATAAAGAAGGAACACTTCTCACGCCCACATTCCATACATTCAATCAATTATGAGCAATAGAAATAATTCTAACAATGAGAATTTCAGCTTTGCAAGTAAACATGGAACATGATAACTGACATATTCACTATAATTGTACTTTAACAACAACACCTGAAAAAACAAGTGACAAAAATTTTTTAAAATCTTACACACATTCAGGAGTAAAAACATATAGATGTATATAAGGACATGGCTAAAGTATTATGTTACTACATATAGAAGGAGAAACCCTGGATAAAAAAGGTTACATTACTTTATATTCAAGGCATGGCAATCAAGTCATAATCAATTACAAGTTAATCAATTACATAAGCAAGTACAAAGTAACATCGTGCGGGTAATTGACAAACCCAGGATTGAAGGACCAAAAATGTGTCTAAGAAAGACTAGCAGTACTTTGAATACTTAAGTGCTAGAAAGAAAACAGCCATTGAATCGAGAACAGAATAACATTGTTGTCCATCCATCAACAGTGTGAAGGCCACTGTTCGGATCAGGACTTCAGGGACGCGCATGTGGCAAGTTTAACTGTTAAGAAAGGGGAACGTGGCTAAAACCCTAACACATGCCCAACAATTTTCGTTTCCTTATGCATCACAGTTCAAACATGCAAACAGTCTAACGTTTTCATGTATAAGCTCCTGGTATTGCACATGAAACCTGCAACATCAGAGCAGCTTCCAAAAACACATGCAAAACAAGCGCGTGTCGGTGCGCGTGCGTGCATGTCAGCGGGCAAAAAAAAGATCCATGATTCTGTCACTTGCAACAAAGCTCTGTTGTGCATAGTTTGCTAAATATATGCAACAATGCAAGGAAGAATAAACAGCTCCCATGGATACAAATCATGCTGCATACACAGCTTGTCAAAAGGGATGAGTGCCGTGTGTGCTGTATTTACTAGCCTAAAGGCTAAAAACTGGCCTATAACGAGATGTTTGAATAGCGTCCCTCTAAAAAGCAATTGCATTTTCCTTTAAATTAAAATAGAGATATGCTGTCAACTGGTCTCGTAACCACTTTAATACGATGAAGCCATTCTTAAGTCTGCCCAGGGGAGTGGATGCAGACGAGTTCAACCACAAAAACACGGGTACTTAAAAAAAGTTTCCCGGCCTCAAAAATGTTTGTCCGTTTACTGTGCGGCTCACGTTGATAATATGAATACTGACTGGACCAAGAACGCATCCATACACACATCACATAACATAAGAGCGCGCTTACACAAACACGCCCGAATGACACGTGAAATCATCAAAATCCGCCATCAAAACCCTTAAAGACGACAGGATATATCAAGACCAATACAAACACAGGCACAACGTGGATGAATGCAAGCAAAAACTAGGTTTCCGAAACATGTTGCACGTGAAGATATGTTAATACATTACATCTAATGACTGCAAAAGCAATGAAGAGTATAATTAATTGTCATAACTTTGAGCAACTGCTAGTCAGTAACATGGTTAGTCAGTATCCTTTGCCCACGGCTTAATCAATCTACCGATGACATTCCGCGAAAACAGCGCAAAAGTACATATATTAGGAACGTAATGTAATGTAACTCAGAGCAGTTAAAGAACAACTTTTGTGAACACAATTTTGTGAAATCACCTCGTCTGAACATTATTTCATTGTCTCCACATTCCTCTCAATCCTATAACCGCACGCCCCTAAGCAGTGCATGTATTATTAGAAACTTTTGAAACACGCATATTGTTTTATAAATGAAATGCTTTCCCTGCGTAGTCAAGCACATTCAGATTTCGAGTTTGGATGATCTGCCAAGAAAAGGTAAATTAGCGATATCTGCTTGAAAGCATTTCTGTTTATGGGAAGCAGCATAGTAACCAGCCGGGCATACAAGCCCGAGCGCAGTTCAATCGGAACAATCTGGAGCCCGTATAGGAGTGCGATTGAACTGCCAAATCCTATACGGTTAAGCGTCGCAATATCCGTTTCTGATACTCCATCTCGCTGATTAAAAAAAAAAATCACCAAACCCTGACAGTTGAAGCCTGCGGGAAAACTCCGGAGATATGCAATGTGCCTTCACTTTGTTGCTGCGCCTTACCTTGCGTTATCAAAACCACGACAAGAAGGAGCAAAGTCCCTTTCCACGTTGAATGCATCTAGCGTCGGGAGTGATTTTCTTCAAAAAACCGATGATGTGGCGGAATATGAATGTATTGATAGCGATGATAAGGTAAATTTAGGTCTTCTCGGTAGAGGCAGTATTATTGGGAGCTTGTCGGTGCGCTCTCTGATGCCGAGAACTTCTGTTTGTCCCACCCCCCGCGCACAACCCCTTTCAGTGTCTTTCTTAAAAGGAACGTGTCATTAGGTGAAAAAAACCGTGCGTATATGTGGGACCAGAAAGCAAGGCACTTGAAACGATTAACGGACACACATTCCTTGTGATATTAAATACACGATTTTACAAATTTGTATCAACGAGTATTGAAAACGTATTTTCAGAAGCGTCTGCGCTGGACACTGTGCTTCAAAGCCATGCACCCATGCGTTACTGAGAACAATTTACATTTTCTAAACGAAGACTAGAATGCGGTTTTTATTACTATTGTTAAAATTTAAAATACGGAAACTTAAAAATTCCACAATCATGTCCTATCGTATGCGTGTTTTATTTGGTCAGAAATGCACCGGTTTGCTGGGCGAGCATTCGCAGGCATAATGAACAACTGCATAATTTGATTTAATTTATGTGCGATAGGCAATGGGAATGTGAGTCATAGATAAACAATTTTGCTCGCAGTTCTGCTTTCATTTAAAAGTTACAGAAGTGAAATTAGGCACAAAAAAGTTGAATGTACTGCTTTTACCGGACTTTGACTTTGTTCCTATCGGATTATAGCCTAGTCCCAATTAAAAGATAATTAGTCCGTTTAACACACCAGTAACAATAACATGTTACGTGATATGTCTACATACTGGGGTTATTCCATTGCTATATTCTAATACTTGAAACATTTCTTTCTCTCTACACTTTGTACTTCATAATGAAAACAATTTCCTCGTTTTAAAAGTTAAAGTACAGATCTAGTCTTTTGAAGACGCTTGGGGTTCATTGTTTTGCAACCACCAAACAGTATTGGCTTAACAATATTACTGATAAATATGCCAACATCCATTTCCAATTACTGTGTATTATAGATGTCAGTTTTCACCTGGTTAGCGTCACGTGATGAGCAAGTGGGTAAAGCTGATCCCTCAGAGCGGCCGATAAAAATTCAGTCACAGCCAGGACGCCTATGTAGTGTTTGAACATAAACATTTCAGATGTTGACATTAGATATTACAAAAGCACATTCATTCAGCTGAAAATGGTTATTTTTAAACTTCCCTTAAAAATGTGTCCATGAAAGTTGAAAAGGTGAAGATCCTTTTACATGCTGGGATAGAGGCACATGCAGAAAGCCTTAGGGGGACACACAGTAGCTCAGATATTATTACATTTTGCTAACTGTTTTTCTTTTCTCTCTCTCTTTTTTTTGTAGCTAACTACAGCATTTGTAGTGTTGTATGTGGGAAAATGACCAATGAAATAGAAAGAGAGAGAGAGCAAGAGAGAGAGAGAGAGAGAGAGAGAGAGAGATACCAGTTCACCTGTTCACCATCTTATCCTTCCTTGCAGTCTGAGCTCAGTCTTTTCCTTGTAATTGTGGTTCATACCTGAGTGACAGACACTCATGTGTGCAGGCATGATGTTAATGTGAACTAATGAAGCCGCTGCATCCTCACCTTTCATTAGCTGTGTCCTGTGTACGGATAATAATGAATACTGGCTCTTTGCTGCTAGAGAGCGGGAGTCACAGAGAGCGAGAGATTCAGTGTACAATGCACCAACTGTGAACAGACAGTCCAGCAAGACAGTCAAGCAAGTGTTTTGGTTGGCATTGTTGTGAAAGTCACAGACTTATGTTAAGGAACACAGAAATAATAGTCACATATTAGATAATACTACTGAATGTGTGATAATGGTATTGGCTAGACAAGGGGGGGGGGGGGGGGGGGGGATAGAACTGTATTATTGCAAGGAAACGGTAGTGGTGCAATATTTAATTTTATGTAGTTTCAAAAACAGTCAGGTGTCATATATGTTAACTTTACATACAGCTTTGAATGCCTTCCTTTTTTAGGAAGTATTACATTCAGTTAATGTAGAAAGTAAAATATTTCAGGTGTTTCAAACATGGCTTTCAACACAAAGAGTTATATGAAAATGCCAACATTCACTTAGTAGTTCCAAAAGGAATGACATCATGACTTGACGTGATCACATGGATGCAGACTGAAAACATCATTCATAAAGTTGTTGAGATTAAATGCTTTGCTCAAGGATTTGATGGCAGCGAACTGCCTGAGAACCAACCCACTAGCTTTTCAGGTCCAGTTCCAGTTTTTTTTTTTTTTAATCATTACATTACTTTGGCATATGAACCACTGATGCCATATGCACTGTACTAGCCCTCTTCAAAGGAGGTGGAAAAAGTATCATTTCTAAATGAAATAAGGATCTAAATGAAGTAAGTATCTAAACCAGTCAATATGTGTATAGAATGGAAAACACCATTGATCACACCGAAATTCACTTTTTTCCAACTCCAGTAAACTCATTAATTACTTTGGAAGGTCTGTTATTGTCCATTATTTTTACCCTTATTATACAGTGTGCTCCCAATCATAGTTGTAAATGAACGCTTTGATTTTTGACAGTTTTTACCAGTTTTTCAGTGATGGGGTTCCTTACTTGATAGCAGTCTGAACCCCAGCTGTGAGGGTAGAACTGTGATGCATATGCTTTTATATTTGTAGTGCACACTGTCAATTAGACCTCTCCCCCCTAAAGGGCTCTTATTTGGTGCCATTCTGTGCCCAGTCACGACACATGCATAGCATGACTACATTAACATTCAATTTATTCAGTTTTTAGATGAAAGGATCACAGAGGGCCCTCACGCAGCTCGGGTATCATTCGGATCGGTAACCAATCAGGACATGAGTATGCAAAACGGTAAAATGTGTCAATGAGTAGTTGGGTCCCCGTCTTGGAGAGGGAGCCTTCAGTGGCCTCACAGTCTACTTATTATCAGAACTGATCCTGATAATGCTGCAGAAAGTGTAAGATAAAAGGATGCAATGGATGTAATGGACTTACATAGTTTACATTTTATGTCGTATTATGAAATATCATCCATATGTATTATTGTTCATTTTTAGTGAAGCAATTCACCTTGCTGAGGCCTGCAATCCTAAAGTTCCATGTGCAGGTTACCAACCACTATTCCACACCACTAACCCAATCTCCAAGCCATTGATTTCACTTACTTTGACCAAGAACCCTAAGTGAACCGGTTTCACTAAATGCTTTCAGAGTTTTGATGTGCTTTGCTAGTCTTTTGTTATACAATATAACTTGCACTGTGTATTCAGTTTCAGTGTATTTATATTTATCAGTGTATGTATTTAAAAATGCTAATATGTAGTATTTAGATCTGACATTGTTTTACATGACAATGGCTTATGTTCACAATTCACTTGACTCAGCTATCATTTTGAACCATCTAACCCTGACCTTTTCAGTCATCGTCTCTTTAAGAATCAGGTGCACAGTTGGTGGCTGTCACCCAGGGACACCAGGTGCGGCATGTCGGATCGGGCGATTGGCCCCGGTGAGATCCGAAGGGGCCCAGATGGGTGTTGGAGGGGGAAAGCAGAACAGGACTCAGTCAGGAATAATAACACAGAGCCTTTGCATGGGAATATTGGAGAGGCAAAATCAAATGAGCCTGTGATGTAACAATGAATATAATTCGAATGAGGGCCCTGCGCTGGGAGATCTGATGCTCTGATGCACTGGGCCTATCATGGCTGCCCGGGACAGACAGCCTTGAGGTGCGCATGAGATGGTCATTTCAATTTTCCCTAAACTTGCATTTAGCGCTGAGAATATTAGGACATGCACAGTCATTCCTGTCTCTTGTTTGTTTGTTCACTTCAAAAGCAGCCTGCCCACGGGTGAAACTAGCCGCTGTGTTTTTTTTTTTTTTGCGTCCTCAGCCCCCCTCCTCTAAGGTTCACCACGGGGTGCATGATTCAGTACTGATGTACGCCAACCCCCGCCCCCCCCAGAAAGGAGAGGTGTAAAAGGCATGGAAGCACAGCACCCCTGCTGGCTGCACGGTGCAGGTCTGGGATTGCACCGACAGCTTCAGCCCTTTCGTCACCGCGGCGATGCTAAACGTAGCCACTGATGCCACTCGCCTGCCGAGCGCGCCCTCCTTACTCCCAGCCCTCGCTCCCATTGGGACGGCACTTACACCTCCATGCATATTCTGAGAAGCACACACCCCGCCCACACACACACACACGTGCGATGAAGCCTTCATTGGAAAGCCCCTCAGTGAGTGGGAGACGGAGAGGCCACATTCATTGCCCCTGTAGAGTCTCAGAGTGCTCTGTGCAGCACACACGATTCCCCTGTGTCCCTTGTGAAAATCAGTGTGGACACCTGGGGCACAACGCCAGAGGGCCTGTGTGTACGTATATGTGTTACATGGGGTCGATCTCTGTCTCCCTCACCCGCTCTCCTGCTCATTCTTATGTTCAGACAGCTGTGAGAACACGGCCTTTTGTTAAATTATGCTAAACTGTGTATTGATGGGGTGTTGGCGTGCTGATAGGAATCCAAAATGATACGGTCATTTTTTGTTTTTACTGGGGGTGCAGTCGTCTGTGAAAATATGTCCTCTATAATTAATGACAGAAATCCTTTTATTCATAGTCCCCTACTTTGTGGCATATAATTATAATTAATTTTGAGTAGTGAGCAATTGCATTCTTAAATGATCAATCTGTGACATTGTTTATGGCATTATAAATTAAATCATGAAAACAGATACTCCCAGTACTGAACACAACAATAATGAATAATGATATCTCAAGTCTGCTACGCAAAAGAAAAAAGTTGTAACAACTACTGTAGTTGAATGCGATTGACCCATTTTTTATTAAAACCTACCACTGGGTGCCTCTGTGCCGTGGGTTTACTTGGTTTGAGAAAAGGTCTTAGGTTCTGCCTTTTTTGACATTTCAGGGAACAGCAGAATAAACTGTTTTTTTTTTTATTTTGTTTTCCACAGAGACACCAAACTCAGCAAAACAGCCACACACAGCAGCCTTTAAATTTCATTTTCTGTTACTCATTTTTTAATTTCCAGCAGAATTATTCAGCAGATTGTTATAAAATGTGTATGTTTTCAGCATTATTACAATTACTATTGTTTTTCTATGTCTCAATAGTCTGATTATTGAATGAGCTATTTTAAATATTGTGACCCGCAGCGTAATATATTCAAAATGTATAACACATCATTCTTCTAGTGCTGGTGCTGCATCTGCTGTAACAGAAAAAGTTGAAATATTTAATTTTCACAAATCCCACTTTCAAAAAAAGGAAAAAATACCATAAATACCCACAAACATTTTCATCAAATGTTAAGGAGGTTAATAATAGAAAGATAATTCCTCCTTGCATTTTAAAATAAGCTGGGCTCATCTGAAGCTTTCCAAGATACCGCATGACGAGATGCCTTTTCCACAAAATGTATTCTAATTCTGTGTGGCTTAGAACTCACAAAAGACCTTCCCATGGGCATTACTACAAAAGGACAAACGTAATTATCTCCTTCAGTGCCAGGGCTACCTACAGGCAAAAAGTGCCTCACCAATAACCTGTTCCCTTGTTCAGAGGAAAGTGTACTGTGAGGCCCTTCAAACCAATGCAAATTTCTGAATTGAAAGGTGAGCTTGGGCTTTTTAGTGCATTTCACAGACTTCTGCATGTTCATACGGCCCAAAGGGAGGGAGGTGGCCTTAGTGGTAAATACTGTACAGAAAGGGTGGACAGTGGCAATCCTAGCAACGCAGGGTTCTGCCGATTTTAGAGGTACCTACCAATCATCCAGTGGAAAAAGGGATGTGACACTTTGCCCTCTAACACTGATTTTAAATGCACACAGAAAGGTCACATCACAGGAACTGATTGTAAATAGCATGTTGTCTACAACAAAGCTGCACTGTAATGTTTAATGTTCTCTGAGTGGCTGATCACTACCTGCCAATCTCCTGACTGCTGCTGGTTACTTGGCAGTTAATTTACACTGCACCAGTTAACTTCATATCCAGTTAAGAGCCGAGGCAGGAAGAAAACCGGCAAACCCAGTGGCTGTCCAGCACCCACACTGCCTGTCCTTACTCTGCGGGAATTTTAAGTTTCTTCTTGCCGTCTGTTTTTAGAGGTGCCTGGTGACCGGTGTGTGTGTGTGTGTGTGTGTGTCCATGTGCGTGCGTGTGTGTGTAACAACTCACTTGAGGAATCACAGCTTAGTACTCCACTGTTTTACCATGCGAGAAAATGGGGTGGGATTTTGTGTTTCCTCCCAAAATCCTCGGGGCACTTCCATATCCTGCAGGTTTTCTCTCTCGCATGTTTTATTCATGCTTTCCTAAAAGTGAAGAGCAGCAAGTCAGGAAGCCATTAATGTCTTTCTTCCTCTCCCTCCCTCTTTTAAACTCCAGTCTTTAAAGCTTTTATTCGCTCTGGACAGGAATGCCATTTTTCTGTCTGTATTCAAACAGTAAAAAAGTTCTGCCCAACAGAAGTTTTTTTAATGTTTTGAATTATTCAAGTCCAAAAGCTCCATGAGGTAGATCACCTGAGGTGCAGTGGGGACCTTCATTCTTCATGGTAGAACCACTTCAGCATTGTCCATTTCATGCTCAGCACACCAGAGTCCAAGATGGCCAAATGACAAAAAAATGTTGAAGAGTGTTTTATAAGAGGAAGCAGTGAGTACAACGTTTAAATCACAAAGCCACTCGCAAAAACCAGGTAGAGCTATTATAGCAGTACATTCTCATGGAGATTATTTAGCAGCACTGTCTACGCACACTCTCAGTTACCTCTTGGTTCATCCTAGGAGTTCCATTGTTTGGCATGTTATTCAGTCAAGGGGTTTCTATGACAGAATATTTGTTTCAAGAATCATCACAATGAGAATCATCTTGGTTTTCTTGGTTGTGTTCAGCATCTTTTGTATTTCTGTCTGTGGGGCCACTGTATGCATACAGTAGATACAGTGTAGCCCTCTAGTACTGGCTGGTTGCAGCAGGTGAAGGGTCACTGTACTCTAAATAATGAGGACGTGATTTAGACTTGGAAATTCCACTCCCCGTCAGCAGTATGATTTCAATGAATGGAATGGAGTGCCTGCAATCCTAATATCAATCAGTGTGACAGGCAGAACAATAAATTCACTAAGGTACAGGATTTGAATTTGTCCAATTATATATAAAAACCATTGGTAAATACCACTTCTGGAGAATCCTCTGACAAAATTAAAATACGTGCTTTAATTGCCTTTTTTGTCATTCTGTGATTTTTGTCTATATGAAAGTTTTGATATCATTCAGAGGTTCTGTGAAAAGGTTGGTGGCTGAGCCAATCAGGAAGGGACTCTTGAGGAACATTCTGGAAAGGAGGAGCAGAAATTTGAAGTTGCATTGTATGGATACCTAATGCAGTTTTTTAAGGTCAACGGGAGATGTGAAGCGATGTGTTATATGAAGTCAGGAGCTACAAAGCATAATTTTGTGTACTTTTTGTGTATGTTTATTAAGAAAGCAGGTGGGAACAATAAACAAGACATCACTGACCACTCCCACTAGAGTGGTGTCAGTCCTTTCTGAACTTTGAAGGCTGACTGAAAGGGTAAAATTAAATTGTTCAATCCCAGATACCTTTGACATTATGTGGAGATGAAACATTGCAAAACTTTGGCAAGAAAAGGAAATCAGGTCCAATGCCTCTTGAGGGTCATCATCAATTGACTGAAACAAAACAAACAAAAAAAAAAAACATCAGATAACTAATTACAGGGTTAGATTTTTATTGTATTAAAGGATAACCCCAAATTTAGTAATTAATACTTCTTTTGCCTTTATTCAACCATTGGGTAAAAGTCACTCTTTGGCATCCGAATATAGTAACTATAAATGTGACATGCAATACATGAGCAATCAACAGAAACTATACAGTAAGATAATGGTTAACCACAGGACAAACTGTGCATCCAGGCCTGCTTTGTGCATAGTATGCAGCAAGGCTGCTGGAAAGCCAATGTGCTTGTCTGGAAGGAGAGAAAGCTCAAAGGAGAGAAGAAGAAACACAAAGAGAAAAGAGCATGTCGAGCATTAAATGCAATCAGACTCAAGCGGCGCTTTCAGCAGCGATGCCGCACTTTTCTCAAAATATGTCACTTTGGTGTCTGCTGGTACCCACTGACTGGGTGACGTGAGCTGACACATTGTCCAGTCATTGTCAAAGACTAATGAAAAAAAATCACTCACATCCTGGCTTAACAAGCACACTTTGACTTTTACAGGATGAGAAGGAGAGCAGAGCAGAAGTCATTAGCCCAGACAATAGAGAGCTGTGGGCAGGAGTGAAGTTCATGGAATCTGCTATTGAAAATATTCACCAACACGTTCTAGACAATCTCTGTCCAACAAGATGTCTGTAATCACTGTGATCCCCTCTTCTCCTGGAAAGTAGCACTTGGTCTCAAACTCAGACTAAGAGTCTTGGCGTGGTATTGCAAAGCCTTTCTGTTTTTTTTTTTTTTTTTTTTTCTGTTCATTTCTTGTATTTTACTTTTCTGTGTGACTGTCTTCATATAATGAGATTCAAGATCTGATTTTGTTCCACACCATCCATTATAACTTTTTTTAGTTACAGTCCACAAATCTCTTCATAAGCCAGACTGGCTCCCATTTCAATATGGGTCTGACATTGTGCAATATGATGTAAGAAATAAAAGGCCTTTCATTGTGCTTGTTTTATTGCTGTATAATTTGCCTTTATAGACCTAAATCCACAGAGCGCAGAAGATTGATGGGATACACAGTAAATTAAGAAGTAAAGGAAGAGTACATCAGGTTCTCCTCCCACTTGTGCCATGGCTAGACCTATGATATTGAAACACTTTTCACACTATGATATTGAAGCAAATGAAAATAAGCAGAATTTAGAACATGAAATATCACGTACAGTTAAAAGCCCACCTTTAAAAGCACTGTTTTAATCAAAGGAGCTATTTACCAACTTTTTTTCAATATTTCTCCCCTTCTGTATTTTATTAATGTTAATTCCTCTAAATTTTACTGCTAATCTTCAAAGCCAGACTGTGTGATCAGGTGGTGCTGTAGGAGAAGGAGGTGTCCTTTGGGGTTTTCCTGACCTTTAGATGATTTTTTAAAAGTCATATCTTCCGAGGCACTGCCAAGCAGCCCAAACTATAATGGTCCTTTCAATTTAATCATGTTTTTTACTCTCATTTGCCCCTGTACTTTTTTTCTTTTTTAAACTGGCAAACATCCAGCACACACAATCACTAAAATAACAATCTACCCACTGGCTACAGTAGAATGGACTTTTTACACTGGGTTTTTACAGCTGACAAGCCTTTTCTGAATTTGGAAAGAATCCTTTATATGTGTGTTGGTGGTACTCCTGTGATGATTTTGAAATATCTTGGAATATGATAAAGCCACATTGAGCTCCAGCAGTAAAATAAGAGACCCATCATTTCTGTCTTCATGCATCCTCACAATCCAGTTAAATCTGACAGTGAATTTCAACATGCAAATTTCAACATGATAACCATGAGATATTGCGTTTTGTGTGTGCTGATTCAGTGTTATCTCACACGAGTCTTCAAAATGATTCTGTGTGGATACCATATACTCTCTCTACTGCAGCCTCTCCCCGAGTCTCGCTCTGCCACTGTCAGTGAGCTCAACAGGCAGATTGCAGAGAGGGATTTCTTCCTTTTGACAACATTATGACTGTCAACTGACTATGTACTGACACAGTTAAACTTTACACTTACACTTAAGGTAAGAATTCATTGGTATTTTTTCTAACCTTTGAGTGAGGTAAGAAAAAATAGGTTATTCCTTGAATGGAAATGTGTGCCTTTATGTGGGAAGGAGCTGTTGTCAGGTCACAGAAAGTATTAATTCTCACAGCCCTTGAAACTAGTTGATTCAAATGAACATGGGGTGTCTTAATAGGTGCTTTCTGTCAGTCAATAAGACCATAATTACTAAGAAAATTGTTTTGTTTGATGAATCAGCCATTTATAGATCAGTACTGGGTGGTACAGACTTAGTCCAAATATGACAGTTATTTAAAAAATATTTCTATTATTTTCATAGAACACTCATAGGTCCCTTCAGGACTGCAAAATATTGGAAACTGCAGAAAGGGAAAAATTGAGTTGAATTTGACATGTTGCAGAGCTGAAGAGGAACAGTGAAAAAGGGAGGGGACTACTAGAATTTACAAAAAGCCTGAAATGACTTCACTTCAAGCCCCCCAGTGAAATCCAGAATAACACAGTTCTGTGTTAAAGGGAATAAACTGAACCAGTGAAATAAAGACAGTTTTATTTGTGCTGAATGTGCTACTTTTTCTGTTGAACACAACACAGGGAGGCTGGTGATTTTATTTTGCCAATGCATTTTAGAAAAAAAAAATTATAAGATCAATTAAAAATGTTCTCTCTACCAAGTTGTCTTATTACCCCTTGTTAACCTACCTCTAATGCCCAATGTCAATTAATTAGTCAGTTCATTTTCTTCCCTGTGGTCTTCTCCCTTGGTTCCACCAATTCTGTGGTATGCAGCTCAAAGCACTAATCCGGTTAATGAAAAATGATAACGAGTTAATGAAGATGTCACAGTATACACAAATCACCTCTTACACTTGCTTTGAAGAAGTAAGAGGTATTTACATGGTGTACATTTACATTTACTCTTACATTTATTCATTTGGCAGACACTTTTATCCAAAGAGACTTACAAGTGAGGTAGAGTGCAACACAAGCAAAAAAAAACCATAAGGAGTCAACATGTACATACTCTAACAAAAGCATGGCTGTATGTGTGCAAGAATTTTTTTCTTTTTTACAGTCCTCTTTTGGAATCGCCAAATGAACATATTAAACTTCCCTCAATCCAAAAACCACTGCACTCATGGAGAAGTTGGAATCCTCTGAAGAAATCCTGCACTTTCACGCCACCTGCAACTATTTATCATACTACAAGGCAACCAGCACTCAGCAGTGAGTTATGCACCCATTGGTGGATGGGCACTGCTTCTCTGATGTGATCCAATCAACCTGCCGGAGCCTGCCAAGTCACGGGATGCCTGAGAGCAGTGACGCGAGCATCCCCTACCGGTACACCCTCCCCTATCCACAACAGAGTGAAGCCAATGCGTTCCACTTGGGGCTCCTAGTCATTTGTCAGCTGATGGCACAGCTGAGTCTGGACCTGGGCTCTGTCTGCACCCTTACGCTCAAGGGAAATATTTTAACCAGTGAGCAACAAGACCTCTATGTTTGATATAGTCCTGGTAACCCAGGTTCCAGACCCATCAAGAAAGTGCGCAGACCCTAAGATTGAGTGCTCCATATAGTTATTACTATTTTTAGACATAGTAATGCACTAACCGTTTCTCAAAATCATGTCTGAGACTGAGAAAGCCACGTATCTATGAAAACAGACAGGCAAACATATACTGTGCAAAAAGCTGATGAATAATTAATTTTATGAGTATTGATTGTAGTTCTAGGATGCACAACATAAATTCTGCAGAAGCACTCCATCCAGCCATATCCTGAGTATTGCATTAGGGAAATCTGAGATCAGCGTGGGTGATACATGTTGGGCCAACATTCAGGGGGAGCAACTGAAAGTGCAGAGGCAAGCATGGTTTCTACTGAAATCCCATCCCCTTTATATGTTTAATGTCACTTAAATTCATTTCCAGTTGCAGAGAAACGCAAACAGCTTGTTAAAGTGAGAGCAGTTTTTTTGATCATTTTCAAGAGCAGGACTGGGAAACAGGAGCACACATCTCTGACTGTCAGCACATTCAGTGATCTTTACCTTGCGATAATGCAGTATATATTGATCTGAGCTACAGTAAATGCTATGAACAAGACTGAACTCTTGTCTAATCTCTTTAAGATGCTGTCCCTTTGCTAATCCACGCTCACGGCATATACAAATTCATTTCTTAACTTTAGCCACAGCGTGGATTTATAAGAGTTTACATATATATTCAGTTTTGAGTGATGCTCACACCTGCCTCAAAGACCATCTGTTAGCAGATCAGTCCAGCCTGAGATGTGTTACACGTGACAACTATTTTAATTATTATCTCTTCGGTATACAAGTGTTGGATTTCCATTTGGCTAGGCAACCTTGTCAAATTGTTTGAACATTTAGTAATGTTGTGCATGGAATATAAACGTCTTTACAGCGTTGTTACTCACAGAACTTCACTCCCAGGTGCACATTACATTTATGGTTCATTTTCTTAAACAGCAGATGGCAGCATTAAAGCATGTGCCCTTATTGTTAGTAAAGGGGAGAACTTTGAGGTCTGGCTACAAAATGAGGAGTGCTTATATTGCATGTTACCTCAGGTTAAATATTAAAATAACTGACTGAATCTCCCCTGTATTTAAAATAAACTACTACTTAAATGTTTTTATTTGTTTGATCTTGTATTTACAGGAAAAATAAGGATGTTTGTTCATGGTATCCCATATGAAAATGAAATATGTTGTTCAGCCCAAGAATATAGAAAATTCATTTCTTATGTATTTTCAATATATGATTGAGTTATAAATATATTGTCAAATATATATATATATATATATATATATATATATATATATATATATATATAGAGAGAGAGATAGAGAGAGAGAGAGAGAGACAATATATTAGACAATATATATAATTTTTACTATTTTTTTTTTTACAGAAACCGTGGACGTCAGTTTTGAGATCATATATCATTTCATCATCTTAATAACAGAAAAGGTGTTTTAATTTAAAACTACTAAAGTATATTTGAGCAGCAATACAACATTCTATAAATTCTATGAATGTGATGTGACGTGAAGAAATGTGTTTCTTTGTAAAAATGCAGACCCCTGGATTCAATCACAACTCCTAAGTCACCTTAAGGGAAAAAGTCACTATCAATATGATGACCAATTCATCTAGGAAGTTTTATCCGCCAAAATGAGTAATACCTTCAGTTAAGATGACCTTGCAGTTTTGATTGAATCCAGGCATGACAAAAGCACCAGATTGTCTCTACTTTTTTCATCTGGAATATGTGTAGATACAGTTAGTTTAAAAACCATTTTGATGGCCCCTACTTAAATTCAGGACTGAGGATTTTAGGCAAGTATGAAATTGTGTCCCTGTCAGTATTTAACACTTTCATGTTTAAAATTATTGTAATATATGTATTTTACAAGCTGATGTAATGTATTGTACTACGTGCACAATTTACAATATATTACATGTGTATTTAAGCAAATGTTCAGATCTGTAAAATAAGACATGTTCTGGTCCAATATTTTAAAATATGTTATCATATGTGCACAATACTAGTTTTTCTTACTGGGACTCTCTTTCAAAATTAAAATAAAAGACAAATGTGCAATTGACATTACCCGGTGTGCTTCAGCACATGACACATTTCATCATGACATTATCTTAATTGAAATTGATGTACTGTATACGCCTAGTTATTTATGGCCGTAACTAATGTGCGTTGAAAGGAGTGCTTCCATGGTGTGTTATTAATAACCTGAAATAGAGACGGAGATAACTTTTTTTTCTCTGTAAACCAGATTTCACATTCACTGCCAGCAGTCCTGTGGGGAGCACACAGTAATGCTTGCTGTGCAAGAAATTGCTCAGGGGTTGATAAACACCAACGGTTACACTGCTGGAAAAAAGAGCTGCTGTTTTACAGCGGCCGTTTGGATTTAAGGTGAAAACAGAGTTTAAGTGGCAAAACACAAGTTTCAGTGTACGTGGGGAAAAAAGGAAATGAGCCGTTGACCATGGTGTTTGGCTGATGCCACTGCAGGCCTGGTGTGAATGTGTGCCTTGTAATGGTCAAGTCACAGAACGGACATGACCCAAACTGAACTGTGGAATTCCAGCCCTGCTTCAAGAGGAAAAAAGGTTACCGTGGTAACCTTG
This sequence comes from Megalops cyprinoides, assembly GCF_013368585.1. Classification (NCBI taxonomy): domain Eukaryota; kingdom Metazoa; phylum Chordata; class Actinopteri; order Elopiformes; family Megalopidae; genus Megalops; species Megalops cyprinoides. The sequence continues at coordinate 13,645,249 of NC_050604.1, forward strand.
GACTGAGTTAGTCCCAGCTGATCTGTTTTAACGGGATTTTAGGAGCGCGTCATTTTTCACACGTCTCAGACTGACTGCGCTCACTGCTGGCACTTGAAAGTAAATAAAGGAGCAAAAATAACCGCAATCAAATTCTGGCATTGTCAAATCTGACAGATCTCCCATGTAACTGTGTCTTAAGAGACTTAGATCTATTTCAGGGTTCTGACCGCCTCTGAACGCAGCAGCGCCGTGACGTGCTTACATGTCATCGCGAGCCTGAAGGGACTTTAGCCACCATGGCTAAAAGGATTGGCAGGGGCTCAACGCTGAAGTCCCAGGACTGATGTGCTAGTCTTTTCTCTCACGGCAAAGCAGGGAAGCTACTCTGATCACAGCAAGTACAGCAGGGTAATCACTTAAGACCCTGCATCAGCCGACAAACCGGCAGGGCTAAACGGCAGCACCTCATCCTGGCATAAAACAAAAGATGAGGGACTCATAGTAAAGCCGGTAAATAATGAAGAAGAAAACCACAAACCTGTCTGCACACTGTGTGTACCGTGCTTTCTGTGCCCCCTGCGTGCCATGCGCATCTTAGGTCAAAAGGATGTGGTTAGCCCTTTCCTAAACAGCCCGCTGGGATACGGAGCTTTTTTTTTTTTTTTTCCTGCTCCGAGCGTAACACATCAAAGACTTTCAGTCACAGCTGACGGCCCAAAGAAGCAGATTACGTTGACGTCCCCTGGATTCGCGAGCAATGAATTGTGGTACAATCTTATCTCTGTGGCAGGCCCGCAGAGACACGAAGATTAGGGCGACGCCGTGGCTTACTACCCCAAACACTGTAAGTGACAGAGGGACGCAGGAGAGCCTGATTACTGAGGGGAGAGAGGAGGGTGACGCTACCAATGATGTTCAATGTTTAAATGAGGCAAAGCCAAATAAGCATGCTCTGGGACACGATCTTAGAATCTGAAATGTAATATGTGTAAAAAGGGTGTAAAATCCAAAATATGTGGAGAATTTGTCTAACACATGCAATAATATTCACACATATTATTGTATGCATATACTCTGGAATATTACTTGAATGTAAATTCACTGTATATTCTATAATATATGCATATGATAAGTTACATGATATTTGCTGATTTGGTTATAGTCAATACATTATGACTCAATGCTTCACAACTACAATCATTGTTTAATTGATCTGTAGAACATGAAGTTAACACTTTATATGAAAACCTTATGAATTCAATTTCACATTATATATATATATATATATATATATATATTATATATACTGCAATATTTGTAAAACCATGTATAATCACCATATATGTACATATATCTATTTCTGAGAGAGTGGGGCTTTGGAAATTCCTTAAATTAACTTCTTCTTTTGACTGCATTTTCTGTTAAATTTATCCGGAACATTTTCCCATAGTTACTATATTCCTGTCCTGGGAATATTTATTTTTCCAGTTCCCTTTGCCATTTCTCCCATATTTACACCTGCTACTCCTGTTTGTTTAATTTCTTCCACTGCCAAGCCCTGTTTTTCTCAGACTATGTTTGCCCTCCTCTTGCCAGACAGCTGGGGGAGGCTGGCTGCGATGACATTGCGGAGTATCACACATGTGGCATGTGGCCCTCTTCTTTGTAAGAGCAACAAACCGATGCTTCACCACAGTCATTCTGTTCCGGAGCCTGGGAAATGAGCGCTTCGAAACCTTTCTAATAACGAGATGGCGAGTCTTTCGGCGAAGCCAATTGGCTGTTCGCTAAGGGGAATGCTGTCTTTTTGGCAGAGGCTCAGAGGAACTCCAGGGATCGAAATCCAGGATGTGAGTGAAGATTCAAGTTGAGACACATAAATTTTGCTTGTTGGGCCTTTTATAACATCCTCACCTGTGAAGGTGTTGGCATATTGTGCAGTATATCAAATAAAATAGTGCTTTCCCTATAATTTATTGCACCAGCAGTCCATTATAGCTGTACAGTGCCACTCCATCATATCTTTAAGGCAGGAGGGATTTACTTTCATCTGGTGTGATGCTTGGTGATAGAAGGCAATAACAGAACATGCAGAGCCATGAATTGTCCTTCATTAGGGATCGAGCTCACCCACTTTCAGCATACAGCTTTTTCCCCAAAATAACCACTCCTCCTAAAAAAGATACATGTATCTTTAAGCATTTTATTTTAAATAATACAAAGGATGTTTTAATTTTCTTTTACAGATGAAATCTTGTATTGATGTTTTCCTGACCGTTATTCCATTATTTCCAGGTGCTGAAACTTTTTTTTTCCCAATTACTCTTCATTTGTATTCCATTAAGGCAATTTAAAAGTGTGTTTTCATGGTACATACATCTATTCACAGGTATTGGCAACAGCAACAGTTATGAACAATTAATTATGCTCTTAAGCATAAAACATAAGAAAACAAAAGCTCTGTACATGACATGACAAGGCTTCACCAGGCCTCTTTTCACTGTTGTTAGTCACTGTTCACTGTTGTTAGTCTTTCTTTAAAACTGCTTGATCTGTCACTTCCATAATGGCTTTGCATTCATCTCATCAATCAGGTACACAGTGAAAACAAGTGATGCGACAGGGAAGAAAGAAAATATCACATTCTTAAAAAAAAAAAAAGAAAATGATACTGAACTTAGAAAAAACAATAATGTGTTTGAAGTTGACATAGGCTTCCCAGACTAGCAGTAGTTGCTGAAATAGTAATATTAGTTGTAGAAGTGAGAGTGCTTGTTCTGAGCTAAAAGTCTGGAGCTACACATACAGTACTTACAAAGCTTTTGAAGAACATGGTTAAGCGGAGTGCCCTGCTCTGTCAACTTTATAAGCAGAAAGAGTGGGAGCCTGTGACCACGGTGCATTGTGGGGGCTGTAGTTTTCATGATTCAGATGGCTATTTGCCTTAAGGGAGTCCTCATCCAGCCGAGTTTGGATCATGTGCTTGTGGGTTTTGTATAAAATAGTCTATGTTATTGCTACTGGCTTCTTTCAAAATGCCTTGTGCTAGCACGACTTAAAAATGCTTATAAAATCAGAAAAGAATTTGTGTTAGAGCCACTTCCTCTAAATAAACCCCTCCTTCCCTGAAACATTTAAATACAAAAAAAAAGAATTTCACCCATAAAATGAAAAGCAATGCATTCTATTGCTTCAAAGTCCAATGAGTGATTTTTTTTTCTACTCAGATCCCCACCCTGTCAAACCATTTCAAAGTCGTGGCTTTGCCCTTATGGCTCTTTGTTCCAGATCAATAAAGCAAAACCCTTTCTGCCAAAGAATGCAGAACTTTTTTTAGATTTTTCATCTCTCTTTTTTTTTTAACTTCCCAGAGACAAACGCTACCAAGGACGGAGGCTTCCATGTTGGAAGGAAAACTCGGGCACTCTTTAGATCGGATCTTGTCATAATCTTTGCCTATTTTACCGTGGATCTTTGGGCTCAGCAATCAATCTCAAATCACATCTAATCTTTATCTTTCAAGGACGACAATACCCAGAATACCATTTACATGCAAGGCGGGAACCTTGCAGTTCGTCATTTGTTATATAATCGAAACATGTCACAATCGATTAAAAACTAGGATTGTATTCTTTAAAAAAAAAAAGAAACTGACAAACCAAGGGGGGAAAAAAGAAAAAAAAACGAACAGTGCCCTCCAACTGAAGTCCTGAGTTGAGTTGTTTCTAAGCGTGTGACCTTGTTTGTATATGCTACTGGGAGCGGTATCTGGCTGAGTGCTTGGGCGGGCGGCGGTGGGGGAGCGGCTCGGTCACTCCTCGTCCGCGGCAGGCGTGTTGTAGCTCTGGAAGAGCGGCTGCATGAAGAGCCCCATCGTCCCCACCACGCACACCAGGACGAAGATCCACAGGAAGAGCCGGTCGATCACCATGGCAACGTACTTCCAGTCTTCGATTATCTGAGGCAGAACATTATTCCTTATCAATATTTCATTTTACGGGGACTCTTTGATTATGACTTTCTTCTGGTGCTTTCCTTTTTTCCTTTAATCTTCTATGAAGTAGAGGGTTAAAGGAAGTGGGCCTTATGAATCATTTAAAACACCATTATCAGCTCTAAACAATGGCAAGAACCCATCAAAGTATACATAAACATTGTGACTAGGCTATACCAACTGATGAAAGGTTGTGAAGCATGTAACGATCATCCATACTGCACCAAGTGACACAAAATACATCAAACAAACCAGTTGTTGTGAGCTGTAATATTTACACATAATCATATTATGCAGTGCTTATTAAGATGTTAAGAATGATACATTGGACCCACTTCAAGTAAAGTCTTATCAAAGACTACATTCACTAATCAGCCAGATCTATATGAGATACTTTTCATTCATAGATGACACATAAAGTAGGTGGATGGGAACATTTCTTTTATCACTGGCTATCCAACATACTAAAGCAAAGTTTACTTATCAATGCTAATACTTTAATTAAATAAAATCTGAGACTAATTATGAATGTGTAAAAATGTGTATGAAACCTCACAGATCTAGTCTGGTGGAAGGCTATCTCCAAAGGTAGTCTGGGGCTTAACAAACCAAGATGAAGGCCAGACTCCCTCTTACATTAGCTGTTAATGGTTCATTATTCAACTTTGCCAGAATACTGTGACAGATAAAATAAATAAAAAAAAAGATTATGGCTGTTTCTGAACTTGCTCCAAAGTAACAAATGATAAATCATCTCAACAACAGAGCTGGATACACACACACAATCTAATAACCAAAGGTTAATGGGATTTAATCTATTCATGCGAATTTGCATGTGTATAAATAGTAGAACTGGGTGCAATCCACGCAGACCTGTATGGAACACCCAGTTCTGCCATTTAGCGCCATGCAAATTTTCATGAAGGGATCAGATCGCGTTGAGATGCTCTTGTTCATACTTACGCCCTCATCATCATCCTCGCTCTTCATGTGCTCAGCGATGTAGCGCACGCCGTCCACCGCCTCCTCCATGTCCGCCTCGCACTTGACCGTCATCCTCCTCCGGAACTCGGTGTTCTCCGGCAGGTCACTGATCCTCCAGCCGTAGCGCTTGGCCGACTCCTCGTTGACGTAGAAGGAGTCGACGTCGGTCTTGCCCAGCTTTATGTCTGAGTAGGACTTCTGCTGGTGCTTCCGCCGGAACCGCTCGCGGATGTTGGAGCTGCCGGGCCTGCGCATGAACAGGAAAGCGGGCAGCTTGTAGAGGAAGACCCGCTTGACCCACTCGGGCATCCTGTGGGTGCTGGGCGAGCGGTGGTGCACGTTGAGCACGCACACGCTGGTGACGATGGAGAAGGTCACCAGCACCATGGTGAACATCAGGTACTTGCCGATGAGGGGCACGGCCAGCGACGTCGGGGGTACGATTTTGGAGATCAGGAGCAGGAACACAGTGAGGGCCAGCAGGACGGAGATGCAGAGGGTCATCTTCTCGCCGCAGTCAGACGGCAGGTAGAAGACCAGGATGGCCAGCGAGGTGATGAGCACGCAGGGGATGATGAGGTTGATGGTGTAGAAGAGCGGCTTCCGCTTGATGATGAAGTCATAGGTGATGTCCAGGTAGGTGATGTCGTTGGGGTCCTCGTTCTTCCTGCCGGGGAGCGACACGATGTCCCACTCCCCACTGGGCGTGAAGTCGTCCCGGCTGGCAAAGTCACTGGTGAGGATGAGGTCGATCTCGGTGTGGTCATAGGTCCACGAGCGAAACTTCAGCGTACAGTTCTGCTGGTCAAAGGGGAAGTTCTTGACCTCGATTTTGCAGGCGCTTTTGTAGATCGCTGGAGGCAGCCAGAAGATGTCGCCAGTGTTGGACACCACGGCATTCGAGTAGAATGAAACCTCATAAGTTCCATCAGCACTAAAAGAGAGGTAAATGAAAAAGGACTTTAGAATTGTTCATTCTTCTTATTTTTCATTATATGCTCATATCATATCAATGCCTATCCCCATGTAAAATGTCTGTTGTTTCAAAATTTAAAACAAGAAGTGCCATGAGTATAGTACCTGCTACATTTTACAAAAATCAGCTGCAAAATAGAAGAAATCACATATCTTATCAATTATTGGATCTTATGGGTTGAAACCGGAGAGATGAAATGATGTCTTCTTTGTTGCAGTATCAGCATGTATCACTGATCCCTGATGCTTCTGCCTCATCAGACCCTTCCTCAGTCACATCCTGGAGCTTCCTTGGCACTCATAATCTTTTTCTTTATAATCTTTTTTCTTCTTCTTCCAAATATAAATTATGTTAGTTTTCTTTTAATTCTTTCCTTTTATCCTTTTTATCTTTTATCCCTTTTCCTTTATTTTATTTAGCTAGACCTTTAGTCCTCATTATTATTATATGGGCAGTCAATTCTAGGCTATTTGTACAACACACAATAACAATTCTAAAGGCAGAAGACAAGCACCAGGACAACAGATAAACAGAATAGGAAAAATAGGAATTCAAAGAAAAACAAAAGTAATCAAAAAATAATGACAGGCATTGCTAGGCAACCAAGATGCATAACAACAAATTGCAAAGAAACATAGGTTACACCAGGTAAATTTGACCTTGTGGTGATTCTAGGTATAAATGACTTTTCCTAGACCTGTGTTATTTATCCTCTTATCCCAGAATCCCAGTTACCCCAGAACCTTCATAACTGGTAACATGATAAATAACACACTATTAGGAAAAGTCATGGAGTCATGGACTGAGAGCCCAGTGGTTTTTATTCAAACAGAATAACATGTATTTGAAAAGGTGAGAGAGGTAAAAATTATCCCTTGGTGGTTCTCATGTTGAACATCTCCAGAAGTGGCAATAATTGTTCTTAAATATTTAAACCATTGTCCTTAAAATGTCAGTTTATTTATAGTTATTAAGGAATTATTTAGTGTAACTAGTGTATGAAAATTGCAGTTCAAAGAGTTGTTAGCTCAGGCCAACTGCAGGGCCTAGAAACAAACAAAATGATGTTGCAAATATTAATTTTACTTACAGTATAAACTCTATCACATACTGTTTTAGTGTTTTCAGCATATAACCACTATTTTACAGATTAACCCAAATTTCTAAATGAAATGAGAAATTATTGAAGACAATGATAATAGTTAATAACAGTTAATAGATAATGATAGTTATGAATGTGGCTGTGTAGTTTTATGAAGTGGAGTGTTACCTAATTTGGAATTTAAATAAATGTACGGTTACACATTTAAAATAATCTAAATTGTAAACCGATGTGTTACATGGTTGGAAATGCACTACCAAGGATACTTGACCAAGAGCACGGCCCAAAGCCACCAGCTTGTTAACACTACTTTACAAAATGTTCCCTCTGTTCATTTGTAGAAAATTCGCAATTAGAAAAGATTAATGAGAACATCCAAATGCTGAAATGGTGGGAGTATGATTGACTCGCATTAATGAACCAGTCTCTTATTCCAACTGCTTTGCAGGGGGACCTTTGTGTCCCTGGAATGTTATTTATGCAGTATCTCAATTCAAATTACCATAGAAACAGAAAGCTTAATTTAGCAAAGGATTTTCCACATGAAGGCACTTAAAAATATGTGAAAAACTCTCAAAATGAGGGAATCAACATAATGATCCTGTAATCTTACATTTATCCATTTAAGTGTAGCATGTGCAGTTAGGCAGACAGTTTTGCTTAAGCTACCAATTGGTGGTATTTGGATGAACAATGTAATAAAATTGACCTTTGTTTTCAAAAATGCAATTTGTGGAAAATGATGAGAGGCCTAGATTAAGTAATAAATGCATGAGATTCATTTGACACTTTCCTACACAATACATTTGGTCTTAAGTGTGGATATTATTAGATCATTACATAAGTCTAAATGTCTGAACTAATTCATTTGCACTTAGTAGTAAACCATATTTAATTTCAGTGCAGCTCTAGATTCAACTAAGATACAAGCAATTTGTAAAATTGACTTTTATCCATTTTCTAACGTCATGTGCATCTGCCTATTGTATTAAATTATGCAATATTTTTCACAAAGTGAACTGTACAAGGAATTATAACCTTGAACAGGATAGTTTTAAAGCCAATTCAGTTAATACTGCTATAGTATTACTATAGGAACAAGTGACATATGTAAGAGGGTGAAGTTCATTTCAGCACTCAAGCAGTCGGAACAACAGGAGTTTACTGTACAGTATTATTTCAAAATATAACTGATTCACAATATAGCACAGGACAGATGCAAATTGGTTAATTAAAGTTAATTAAGTGGAGCTATAACTTGTTCTTAACTCTGAGTAACACATTTAAGCGATCATTACGTTTTTTGTTAAAGTTTCAAAACCGGGTCCAAATAAACATGTTCCCTGGGGTTTATTCTCTAATAAAACCCATCTCTTTTCAGCATCAGCTGGGGTTTAACAAAACCCAAATCACAGAGCCCTGACTCTTGTTCTCAGCTGCTCAGAGGTTACAAGTGCAAAGACTGCCACTTTCCTTTTTTTGGCAGGGGTGGGGGGTTTGGCTCTCAGCAACTGCTCGGCCAGTGTTCTCTCCCTTGTTTATAAAGATGCTCATGTTGAGCGTAGTGAGCGGCGACTGCAGTGAAAAGACGTGATGTTGTGCATGGATGGGCTGTGTATTACTTGTTATAGAGGACGATGTCTGGCAGCCAGATGTGCTGAGACGGGATGCGCAGCTTCTTAATGCCCTCGTACTCCTGTGGGTCCCACATCAGCCGGTAGTCATTCCACTCCTGATAGGCCACAGAAAAGCACAGTCAGGCACGTGCAGACAGAAAAAACATATCAGAGCCAGGAACACACGCAAACACACACACAGAAATATATATATATATACCCATCTCAGGCAAACACACAGATACAGATACACAGTCACACACACAAAAGCCCTCAAACATACACCTAATACTCACATACACACATGCCCACAGGCACAACTCTACATTGTTCTACTTCACCATACAGTAGTGTTACGACAATTACTCTAAATAGCAGACTCTAAAGCATTCAATGGGTAAATAACATGACTGCACAGTCAAAGGTATAGAGGGAGAATCCCACATGCAGTACTGGCCTGGGTGAGCCACACGTTGGTGGTCATAATCTGCTCACGTTCGTTCTGCAACAGAAAAAAACACAACCATGGTCACACTCTACATGAACAGGTTGTTTGCTTAGCAAAAAAACATATCCAACCAATACATCCATCCATGCATCAATCTGTCAGTTAATTAATCCATTTTAACTTCATGACTTCATTCTGAATGAATAAATGCCATAGAACATGTCATATAAACAATTCCAACAATAACAGCTAGGACAAAGAGGACTGAGACATGTCCCAGTGGACTGCAGTTAAATATTTTAAGATATTACATGAATGACTCGTGCTTGACAGGACATTGATTATATCCACATTACATTGAAATTGACTTATTTTTAGAGTTTGACATTTTCTGACATAATCTGAAATAATATTAAGTTATGATAAACCGTTTGGCAGCAGAGACCTTGGATTTGAAACTGAAACCTTGTAAACCTGTTACTACATGTGTTCAAATCATTACCAGCAGAATTTAATCACTAATAATGCAAAACATTCTCTTCTCTCCCATTCATGGTTAACCTCCACCAAAGGTCAATGACATCATAGAGAAGCTGTAATTTGTATTAATATTGGAAGCATACAGACAATGAGTCCCCCATGTTAGGTTCCCTGCTTTCTGGATGGAAAGCCCAATTTCTTGTCATGTAGGGTAAGGTTACACATGCGGTCAGAGAATGCATGTAAATACACCCAGTCTTCACTCAGTCAGAGGTGGTTCACACCTCATCTCATTATTTCCAGTGCTCTACACAGGACATTTATACATATGCACAGCCATTACAGAGCACATGTAGTCCCACAATACCCCATAGAATTACTGTGCTGAAAACATCGCTTTACTATTTATACGAATAGACACACCAGCACATGCTGTACTGTTCATCCTAGTTTCTCTCTTCCTGTGAGGGCATGGGAGTTCACCATCAGAGGGAAATAGATGCATCCAAACAGGAGTGGATGCAGAACTGCACACTGTGGTTTATCAGTGTGAGGCAATGCTTATGTTGCTGCTGTTACATATCCTCCTCCCACATGAGTGATGTCATCACCTACAAATGCGTCATGCAGGAAGTGACTCTGCTAGGTGAGAGGGCACTGACCACGCTGATGAGCTGGGACAGGGACACCTGGATGGCGATGGTGACCTGCTGGCTCTTGTTGACCGCCGGCCGGATCAGCTTGTTGTAGCGCTCCGGCCCCAGCAGGTAGTTGACCAGCCTCTCCTCAGCGTCGGCGGCCGAGGCGGCTGTGGGCACACACAGAAGAAACGACAACGCGAGGTTAAACCGTAACAACACAGTGCGGAGAACAGAGACACCAGCCACTGCGGCAGAGTAACGTAAGACTTTAACACAGGACACCCGTTCAAACCATGAACATTTGGGACATTATTAATGGAGGAGGATTGCATTTTTTTTACTTGACAGCTAAACAGAAATCCTGAAGACACACCTCTTTTGACATTTCGGTTATTCTCCCCGGCAGACCCTGTTCCTTTGTTCATCTTCATCTATATATAATTACTTTGGGAATTAATATAAATTGTTTTTACTTTATTTGAACATGTGTGATTTATTCAAATTTGTAGATCTAAATTTTGTTCATTGTTTTATTCAAACTGTTTCCTTCAGTGGTAGTCACCGTGGACAAAGGCATTTGCTAATTGACAATACTAATAAGAAGAGCAGTGAGAGCAATAAGGATGGACTGATTAAATGGAGCGTTAGTTATTAGGGACTCGCTGTAGTTGCAGCTGCAAAAATGAAAGCTATCAGGTTTTAAATGATTCATTTCAGCAGCCCCCTCCATTTCATCACCACAGTCTTCAAGCGCTGTCAAAGAAATCATGCAGATATAGGGGCAAACGCATTACGCCTGAGGACCTAAGCCCATCTCTTTATTCAAAAACATGTTTACATGGGTTCATCACAGCGCTGGAGTGCACGGCTTTGACACAGGTTACAGTGCGCCATATGTGTGTGCTTCCGTGCGCACAGCCTCTGCAAACATACAGTGTTACTTAACCCTGGTTCAAGTGCAGGGCATGTCAGGCCATGACGCTTAAAGCGGCAGTGATTCAACATGCAAATGAGGGCAATGCATTTCAGACTTCAAAGGTAACATACAGTAGGATTCCCAACCATTTATACAGAATGTTCAGTGACATTGTGAGATGTGTGCTATCCTGTTTTGCTGTTTGAAACAACAGGTATTAAGCCCTTGACCTAGAGGGACAAGTGCAACATGTTCCTCCCAGCTTCCCTTAAATTACGGACTTTCTCTGAAATGGAAAGAGGGAGCAAAACACCTTCAAAGTTCAGGTGACGGATGCGTGGAATTGCACGGATAAGTGCCTGGCTGAAAGGAGAGCTTGTACACACTGCAGGACTCCAGGACCGGGGATTAATAGTAAGGTTTTATACTGTGCTGTACACTCCCCTTAACTAATTCTCTTCTTTAACATTATTGCCTTTCCCCACTTTAAATGAGTGTGGTCTGTGTCTTTCACAGTCACAGGAAATTGTTGACATAATGATCCTGCCCAGAAGACTACTTTTTGATTTTCTCAACAATAACAACACCAAAATACACATTTGTGAATCATTTGTGAGAGACTGTCATGGGTCAAGTCTTTATTACTTTTTAACCTTTAATTGTAGGAAGAAAAAGAGCCCAGGGAGAGATCAAACTCACCGCGGTATTCCTTGCCCAGAAACAGGAAAATGTCAGCAACAGAAAATGCTAAGATCGTGTCTGAGGTTCACTGTGAGGACAGAGTCATTTTGAATAACATGGTAAACCATGCACAGATCGCCTCTGCGGCAGACCACCACTTTTCTAATTCACGTCATCTAGGCTTCCTCTGAGCTCTCTCACACCCCAGGCCTCCAGTGAAGAAGTAAAAACCTGTGGCCAGTGGGGAATGCCTTTATTTGAATGTTGCCTGTTTTTCTGATATTCACATACTGCATTCTCAACCTGTAAACAGAAGGTGCCATTTAACCAGAACTCTGAACCCCTATTAAGACCTATGAGACCATCTGCGGTAAAGAGTCCCCACTTGGGTAAAGCAAAGGTTTACAAAGGTTTAATTTGCCCTTGGCTGGTTTTGAGAATGGTAATGTTTTATTGTACCATTTTTATTTGATTCATTTCCACATGTCACCATTGGGAAAAATTAATTTATGCATTAACTGGTAAAAAGTGAGTTCTCTGAATTATCTGCAGTACCTCACATGTCCACCAGGAACAGACATGCACACAAACCTATTTTCATATCCTCCAAGCAGGAGGTTAAAGGCACTTAAAGCTGCTCTGTGGTAAAATGAGTTGCAGAAAGTGCTTGTTATGTTGTAAGAAGAACATATAAATCTGCACTGCAAGGGTAACTTATGAGATGTGTGCTAGGCTACAACCAACCAGACACTTTAAAGTAAATTACCATGTGCTGTACTTTACTTTTTCAGGATAAATTAAAATTTCAAGCTCCAATAGATGTTAAAGTTAAATTATGTTAAAATGTTTATTTACCCAAATGTTTAATTACCCAAACAGGAAGAAACACTTCTTAATACTTCCCTGCCAACTACATCTATTATATATATTGTTTATTTTTTCATTTTATAATTATTTGTAAGTATATTATTTTGCTCAGGTCTGGCAGCAGCATCACAGAGGATAAAACCAGTAACAGGTGCAAACACACACACACAGACAGACACACAGACACAGACACGCACACACGCACACACTCACACAACCACCACCACAACCACCTACATCACCACCACCATGCCTCGTGGCCAGCCTGTTGACTATGATATGATCGTTCCTGACTGCTGCCCTACTCTCGCTACACATCGTACTGACCAACCCCCAGCCTCAGACATGATCCAAGTGGTGTCTGACTAAATTTAACTGATTTGTTCTGCTCTCATTTAAGTCCTGACGCTGTGCCAGGGCAACCTCACGCCAGTGCTCGTCACTTTTGATGCAACGCGCCCCTCAGGGTGGCTACTCAGCCCGGCCTCTCCGTTGTGACCAATGGGTGACACACACTCGCCCGGCATTTTGGAACGCCACAAAATGTCCCCAAACGCCACGTTACCTCTTCTCACAGCAAATATCTCACTGGCTGGCAAGAAAGAGCTCACATTTGAACTCACCTTGTGAAAGAGACCTCGGCCTGGACATTTTCTGCATTTTTTTTTTAAAAACTCGAATTCACTTACTCTTCATCATCAGCTCTTCCAAGCTATAGAATGTACAAAAACTAAACACATGACAGGTAAAGGGAAAAGAATTACTAGCACTATTGAGGACATATCTTTCCTCTAAAGCCTGGTAAAAAAAAAAAAATTAAAAAATTAAAAACTTGGAATGGAATTAAATATTTATACACAAGATCAGCTCTGCTTATTAATTTGAAAATGGAAAGACTGAACATCTCTCATGCCATGGAGAGCTTTCAAACAGAGGAACTAACACATGAAGGAATGGTAAATTACTAGTCCTCACACATTTTATTTATTATACATTTATTTATTATATTTATTCTTTTAGTAACTTTATCAAATAGCTTTTCAAAGAGGCTACTACTAGATGCAGCATCATAAAACGCAACCTGTCTCTTTATCTAATAACAGAAATGAAAATAAACAAACATAGAAATAAACACTCTGGAAATGCTGAGGTCTGGTTATGTGAGAGCAATGATGCAGCACGTGGTCAGCATTAGCGCAACAGGCCTTGTCAGGGCATGACTTCAGCTGCCATGTCCCCCTGTCAACCCGGAGACCAGGTGCGGCCACTTCCACAGCAAAATTCACCAAGCCAGCTGTGGCTGAAAGGGGACGAGGGGAGGGGGTCTAAACGAGCCAGGACAGCGACGGAAGAAAGGAAGGGAAGTCAAGGCCCTGTGATTTGACAGGGGTAGTACACTTCCACTCCAATACCTTCCCAGAGTCTTCGTCTACCTCCACGTAATCAATATGATGCATTCTGGATGGAGGGATTTGACTTGCTCACCTCACCCAGGCAACGCAGCAGAAAAAGCTTCATCAACAGCAAACTGAAGAATGCGACATGACATTGTGGGCTTCACTTTATGTGACACTAGGAGCACCTTTTGCAGGACAATACAGTACTTCCAGCAACCAAACCTTGATTTTATCAAATGCAAAAACTGAAAAGAGGGCTGTGCGTCCATTAAATATCAGCTCTGCAAGGATGCACAGTATTTAAAAAACACATTTAGTGAATAACCTCCTATTATCTGATGCACATCTGATTGTTCAATCAGAATTTGTGTTTGGTGGATACCTTGAATGAAAGACTTAGAAATTATTATGATGCAATGATGCAGACATGGTTTACGGTGTTATAACTGCCTGACATGGAGAAATGAAGAAAATGATACAGAGTGCAGATATGTACAGTAGATCCAATGAAAAACAAAATATAAAAGCAAAAACAAATGTAAGTATTCATGTATGTATGTATGCATGCTTTTACATGTATGCATCATCTTTATCATGTATCATCGAGAGTTTGTTTCGTTTTATATCCCAGTTTAGGACAAACAACATTTGCTCTAGGTTCCTATGAACCCTGTTTATACCACAACCCATTTTATATCCACATTTTTGCCTGTATAGCAGTGGGAATATTAACTGGGTTTGACCTATATTACAAGGGTTGTTAGCACTGTTATCATGTAATGTGCATTTTTAAGTATCTATTTATACTTCATATTAATCCTGGATTATACCTTAAATGCTGTCTGCACATAAAACAGTGTAGTGTAGTGTAGAATAAAGTCATATGTTTTCAGCATAACCTGTACAAATCACATTATTGTTCATTTGAATATTCACACAACTATAAATGATACCAATTAGTACATGGATTTTGTTTCTGTTTACCACCATTTATTGGAGCACAACAATGTTCACAGCTTACACATACACTTTTTGAGTGTTAACTCAAAGTTAAGTTAAAAGTCGGAGTATTAACAACAAGCTCTTTGACCCTCTATACCATGAAGCTGAAATAAGAGCTTTAGAGAGCAGTTGTAAAGGACTCTCAACCTTCAAATACTTAAACTCAGGCCAGGTCTCTATTTGTGATGTAGTGCTGTGAATTGAATGATATCACTTGTCATCATAGCTTGTGTTCTTAATGGTGAAGAGGAATGAAGGAAAATTGGTGAGTCACAGTTCAAGAAAATAGCTATTTCACTGTTATTTTAGGCTTTTATGAGACACTCTTATCTAGAGAAAAGCACATAGGTGATTTCATACAGCCACCAATCCATTAAAAGCTGTACTGGACTAAATGATCTTGCTCAAGGCAACCACAGTCCCATCACACATGAAACCAAAAAACCAAAAACCCTCTGATGCTTTAAGCATTGAACCACAGCCTGCCCCAGTTTCCTTCATATTTATGAGAAAATAAATCTGGGAAATCAAGCTTATGAGGGCAAACGCACCGCTTTCACAGAGCTGCTCAAGGCTGCTTCTGTTTACGCCTTTTATTAGTCGAACAAAAACGCATTACATTGCGCAAACATCTCTGTCGCACGGGAGGCTTCTCTCGAAAACAACCGCATATATGTTCCATTAATATGTATATAAGCGCTGCAATCCCTGACCATGACGGGAACAACACGGGTGGCAGAGCAGTGAATTGTACAGAATATGCATGACAATGCGCGGCAGCGTGCGAGCTGACAAGACAGCACAAAGGACACATGACAACACTGACTCTGAGCCTTGGCCTGGAGGTGGCACGCTTTATGCCTTTTGAAAAACGTAGAAATAACAACAACAGAAGCATTATGGGTATCTGACCTTTTGAGCGGATTACGTTCCATCGGATCACGTCCTGTTAAAATCTGTCTGTTTAGATTATTCCGGAAATTCTGCGACAAATATAATGCCGTCTCTCGCTGCAACACAAATATGGATTTACAGAGAGTAAATATGAGCACTGTCTGACCCTGTTTGAGGGAAAATATTTTATCAAATTAAAACTAGAGAAATGGACCAATAAAAACTCAGAACAAACAACTGTCAGCTGGCCTCTAATAATCTATACACAATCCACTTTCTTCTTCACTCTGAGTGAGGAACTTAAACAAAAGTTACAGTCTTAATTTCCTTACATAACATGAGTTTGGTAGACACTGAAATGAGTGAAAAATGTGTAAGAAGCAAACAAACAAAAAAAACAAAGGGCCTTGCTTGACTTCACTAAGAAACAAGTGTAGTGCAGTTAAACTGAACAGAGGCTTCTTACAGGTAAACTGAATAGAGACCTCCTGCAGTTAAACCGAACAAAGACCTCCTGCAGGTAGATAGAATAGAGGCCTCAAAACATTTTTCTGTCAGTTACAGTACTTAGTTCTCATCCTGTGCTGTCGCTGTGTGTGCGATTCCTTTCCTGTGGAGCCTTTGGTCTCCAGTCAGAACAGCCTGCCAGTCTCCCAGGAGAGAAGGGAGAAGAGAAGTCAACTGGATATTCAGGCCCGCAGTGTTGATTGAGATAGGGGGATTGATTTGGGGAGGAGGGATTTATTGGGGGGGGTCACACATTCATCTGTCAGGCTTGCGGGGTCAGCTGCCCCACTGCATGCAGATCCCCATGCTGTCTCAAACTGTGTCGTCACTCTGCTGCGTGCGTATGTTCAACAACACTCCCGGTCAGCATGAGCACCGGCTGTCAGTGATGCCAGCAGTGTCAACGCTAATGCTGTTACAATCAGCTTGCTCCACAGGTGTGGTCATTTGAGAAGACCGTGGGAAAAGAACCAGCAGTGAGAAAGAAACTAAATCCTATGCCCGGGCAGCAGGACAGGTCTTAAAATTATTGATTGTCAGAAGTCGTTTGATTTTTTTCAACAACATCTCAAAGCCAATCAATTTAACTGATGTTGACTGGGATTTGACCCCTTAAAGGGCAGGATAACTGAAATGGGGGATAATTTTATGTGTCTTAATGCAAATGTTGGAGTCTGCTGCAGGATGTGGCCTATACATGTACCCACGGGTATGCAGTCAATACCTGCTTGTCAATCGGGTGTCACCTCGTGTTTATTTCACCCATGATGCATTTCTCAGGAATGCCTATGGGTAGTGTCCTGTATCCCTGTGGAGGGAAACCATCACTGGCAAGGAGACCAGTCCAGTAAGGATCATCTGCAAGCCATTTCATGTACGTAAGTGATCAAAGAATAACTTCTATGAGACCATTCAGCCTGAATAGAGCCCTCTTGACCTTCTTCCTGTTCTACTACTATGTCAATACACCTGATCTAGGGTCAGCAGTAGCGATGGCTGTAATAGTCCACTGACTTTCATTATCAGACAAATCAGGTGGTCACTGATAACACTGGACTAATATAAAATTGCAATTGTTTGCTATACCATTAACATGACAGTAATGGTAAGCATCCGTGGGAACCATATTCAGTCTAATCACAACAGGGTTTGTCCTTTGCCTTGACTAGATTTCAGAAACTGTGACTTTTTTCTTTCATGAACACCGAATGGCCTCTCTAATTGCATGAGCACGGTTACCACATGTCAGTTGTTAGTACACACATTCAAGCTGTTAAGTAGTGTAAATATCTCAAACAAAGCAGCTAATAGTATTGTAGAGTCTTTCTACTATGAGCCAAAAAGAAGCTTTGGCCTCAAATTTAAGGGCTCTTAAGTTCTTTTAAGTGCTAGTCAGGAAGCTCCAATCTCTACCAACTGAAATACAACAAGGTCACATTTTGTGCACAAGTCCACGCAGCAGGACAGTAGTCAAGATGAGATAAGAGCTTAAATGAACTGGGGACAGCACTTTTATAGTAACAACAATGTACTTCACAATTAGTGCTATGCATTAATACTTTGAAAATGAAAAAACCTTGCCCATCTAATTGAATATGGTGTGTACACTTCTGTCTACTGTATATGATTATCAAAAAACAACACACAAAGATCCCTTCAAGCTTTGGTGTTAATAACATGAATGTGCACCAACTACAATGTCCCATGTCCAGCACATTTCCACACTGTGATCCCTGTCCCCAGTCCTCTGTAACATCCACTTTATGCCTTGTTCAAAATTCACAGCAGATCACTGCTTCGTTCTGCACCTGTGATATTATAATTTACTCACCTGGAAACCGTCACCTCTAAATTAAAGTGTGAATGAGTAGCTACGGTACACCTGTTTAAAGAGCAGTGCAGGCTTGAACAAAGGAACAGACAAAGACAGTGTGTATGTCAGAGTAGTTTCTGGCAGGGCAGCTCCGATTAAATTACCCATGTGAAATTGTGATTGCACGTTCATTTAAGCATCTTCACTTCCTACAGCACCTCCTTTTCCATCTTTAAATCATGTGCAGAGAGACACTGCTTTCAAAAGTGTGGGTTCTAATGGAGGTTAATAGGGGTTAAGAAGCTTCACCCATTCATACTGGAGTTTTCCAGGCAACTGGGCATAATTAAGCTTCCATGTTTTAAAGAGCAACTCTAGCTAATGCCCCCCAGGCAATGAGGCTACACATTACACAGCATGGTGCAGAGACTTACAGAACAATGTTCTTCTGCAGTTTACTATATGCATGACAAGAGAAAGAGATACCAAAACAAAGCAATGGATGCCAAGGCACAGCAAAGAGCTCCAGCCTTCCTGTGGTGTACAAGAGGCATAGCGGGGTTCTATGAGAAAATAAAAGCCAGGGAAAGTGTTTTTTTTTTTTTTTTTTTTTTTTTACACACAGTGAAACCTATATATAATTCCATATATAATTAATTCCAGTAATTTTTGACTTTCTCCAGTAAATTTGAAACTGATTTCAAGTTGGAGATATATTTATGATAAACAGCAACTGTAAAGTGTTAAATTACTCATGGCATTTTATGCAGACACAAACTGCATGGATGGGGTTATTATTTGGGCATTTGTTTCCTTATTAAGGGCTGTCACACAGGGAAATGTCATGAACAAGTCCATTTAAAAAAACAAATAAATAATATACTCTTCACAGTCCTCGCATGGACTATTTTAAAATCTATGTCAAAACGTGTTTATTCCGGTGGCTTCCTGTCGCCTCATCCACCTGTGTGGGTACTGTATCTGTACAGCTCATCAAGGAGGAAATGGATTAAATGCTGAAAGGTCATAGTATCAGAAAGATCAGTCCAGCAGAGGACTGGATCCAGTGGTTTTTAGAATCTACCATTAAACCATCAATACATGGAGATAAGTCTCCCAATGAATGGTCAATTACCATTCAAGGTGACACTTTTGGTCAGTTGACCTTGTCACCTTGTGACAAAGTGCACCTCAGAATCTTGAGGTTTTAATGTACTTAACCAGTTTGTGTGAAATCATTATTTTATGTTATAAGGTCACTAAATTAAAGTTGAACAAATCCCGAATGAAGATATACTATACACAGGTCTAGCTGGGACAGGCCTGTGTAAAGCATGTAGCTTCTGATTTGCCACCAAACTGAAACCAAAGTAGAAAACCCTCACAGAATGTCTAAAGATCACAACTTCTTCCTAAACCTGAGATGATTCTCCAGGCACCATTCATCATCATATTTATATCATATTTATGATAAACAGCAACTGTAAAGTGTTAAATTACTCATGGCATTTTATAGAAGATTCTTATTGCCATTAAACCACAAAGAGACTGAAAAGGAAAACTGCCACATTACCAAGCATCTCCACAACACTCTCTCTCAGACACACACACACACACACGCACATACAAATGCACACACAAGACTGCCAAGAATAAAATATAACCCAGGTGCACTTCCAGGCTTTAATAATTTAGCCACAAACTGCAGTGTTTCTCATCTTGGTTGCAACATAAAAAGGAGCAAAAATCAAAATATTAAAAATACTAATGTAATTAAAAAACAGGACTCCAATGTACACTAGGAGACTGAAATCATACATGGAAAATACTAAAATACTACAACTTTTTTCATTTTCTTTTCTTTGAACAAAAAATTTCAAAACAAAGCCACTGCACTTGCAGAAATATCCTTTGTGAATTATTAAGATGGCTGCCATCTGCGGGTGCTTCCTTAGGAGCCAATGTCTTTCAAGCTTCAGCTGGTTCTCAGCGCCTTGCATTAACTCCAAGTGCTGTTCGAGGCGTGCTTCCGCAAAAGCTTCGCTGGAGATCTGGGAGGAGACATGAGATGGCAACACCGCTAATGTGACCTCGTAAAACACTCCGCAGGTCTCACACCGCACTCCTCCAGGTCTCCTCACTCCTTTCCTGAAATTTCCTGAAATATCTTTGCGTTACATAATAGATGTATTGACATATATTTTACTTTCCTTAAAAGGTGTATGGATTAATCCAACATATTTATAAAAGGTTTATGCGCTTTTTACTTAAACTGTTTGCAATTTCCACAGCTTGACCAGGCTGGAAGACACATGTGCGTCCACAGGTTTTCTGTGTGTAATTGTTCATGTTTTTCTTTTAAGATGTTCATGGTAGGAGTATTACTATCATTCTGACACTCAGTGGGTAAACATCATCTATTCAAAATAGAAATGTTACTCAGTGTGCTGTCATGTTCCTTGAAGTGAAAAGATGCACTGAGAACATACCTCACTGTTCATGGATCTTCATTGAAATTTCATGGGACTGTTACTTAACTTCAGTTGACTGCACATGCACAGACATACACATATACACTCACACTCACTCACTCTCTCTCACACACACACACACACACACACACACACAAAATTAAACTGAGTAAGATTCCCTCTGTGGTCCCTCATTACAACGCAGCTGTAACAGTGGTCTATAACTGAGAACATTTTGTTAAAGTGAATATCTTATGGTTCTTAAATTGTAGTGAAACAGGAGCTTTGTTCATGTACAAATAATAAAAACACTCATAATATCTAGAAGGCTTATTCTCCCAGAGGGCTTTAAAAATAATGGCCAAGCTGTAACTTTAATTGCCTCTAAGCTCCACATGCACTAACACATTCAGCACACTCTGGTGCCACAATACACACAACGACCTCCAAACAAAGCAGTGTGCAAATGGGCCACTGTGCCACTGCTGAGACATTCCATGCACCTATGAAGAGAGGAGATGACAGCGAGTCCTTCTCCAGTCCATCTTACAAAAGAAACAACAGCTTTTTATGTTACAATTTGCGGTAACTTATACAACGTCACTTCGTGACAGAGGAGAGCCATGCAGGGTACTGTTGATGGTAATGAACTTCCGCTGTAGGCTCGGCCAGATTGATATACGTGCATGTCAGTTATACGTTTCCCCATGCCTGTATGATCTGTTGCTCTTCAGACTGCAGATGCAGGCAGCGTATTTGGTGTGACAGCGGTAAATCTCTCCTCCGGCACTTTGGAGCACTTCGTTATAATTGAATAAGCGAAGATCTAATTAGACACCAAAGGCAGCTCTGAGCCAAACATTTGCACGCAATGTGTATCCTGGTCGGTGAGGATAGTAGTGAAGACATCAAAACCATGACTCAAACATCATATATAATGGACAATTAAAGCTAGGGTGACCATAAAATAATGAAAAAGGCATTATAAAATGAACACATAATCATGATCATAATAATCAAGGAAGATATTTTATTTCTTACGGAAGATGGTGGCGCCCAGCTACTTCTCTTTGTCGGTTTTGTCAGCATGCCGGTTTTAACGTGCAGTGCTGAATCCCTC
This sequence comes from Megalops cyprinoides, assembly GCF_013368585.1. NCBI lineage: Eukaryota > Metazoa > Chordata > Actinopteri > Elopiformes > Megalopidae > Megalops > Megalops cyprinoides. The sequence continues at coordinate 13,667,140 of NC_050604.1, forward strand.
CCAGATACGGACACCTGTGTATGTACCTCAGTGAAACAGGAACTTCCCTCTCGGAACAGTCTGCATATCCCATGGTCACAGCTGGTGGAGGTCACTTCTGTACTCAGCTGCGCCACCAATGCAATCTTCCAAAATCATTGCCCGACAGGTGTGCCAACCGCAAGTGCAGTGCTTTGGCACACCTACAGGTGGACTGTGTTTTGAGGTCCACACCACATGGTTAAATCCACCAAGCCAATGAAATACAATCTGGAGCTCTAACCAAAACTCCATAAATTCACCCACAGAAACACGGCCTCCATTTTCTTTTGAAAATCAGCCTGTAGATACCTTTTTACTAAGATATATAAATTGGAACAAAACCCATGGCCACAGCAACATGGTAAGATGTCAGTGGTACTACAGGCCTGTTAACATTTTATATTTTATTGCGCAGAGGTTATTCTGGCTCTAAGGCCATCTCAGATGTTTTCATTGCCTATCGACCCATGGTCCTTATCTGACATAGAATTGAATGCCCCATTATATGTGGTTCTAGCTTGTACTGTTTATTTCAAAATGCAGTGGTATGCATTCCGGCCCTTGGATATTTGGCCTAAGTTTGAGTAATACTGATGCTAATCATAGCATGCATTCTGTGATAACTGCACGACATGGACTATGAATGGGGTTATTATTTGGGCATTTGTTTCCTTATTAAGGGCTGTCACACAGGGAAATGTCATGAACAAGTCCATTTAAAAAACAAATAAATAATATACTCTTCACAGTTCTCGCATGGACTATTTTAAAATCTATGTCAAAACGTGTTTATTCCGGTGGCTTCCTGTCGCCTCATCCACCTGTGTGGGTACTGTATCTGTACAGCTCATCAAGGAGGAAATGGATTAAATGCTGAAAGGTCATAGTATCAGAAAGATCAGTCCAGCAGAGGACTGGATCCAGTGGTTTTTAGAATCTACCATTAAACCATCAATACATGGAGATAAGTCTCCCAATGAATGGTCAATTACCATTCAAGGTGACACTTTTGGTCAGTTGACCTTGTCACTTTGAATGACAAAGTGCACCTCAGAATCTTGAGGTTTTAATGTACTTAACCAGTTTGTGTGAAATCATTATTTTTATGTTATAAGGTCACTAAATTTAAGTTGAACAAATCCCGAATGAAGCTATACTAGACACAGGCCTAGCTGAGACAGGCCTGTGTAAAGCATGTAGCTTCTGATTTGCCACCAAACTGAAACCAAAGTAGAAAACCCTCACAGAATGTCTAAAGATCACAACTTCTTCCTAAACCTGAGATGATTCTCCAGGCACCATTCATCAGGATCCAAGAAATATCACAACCCAGGTGAGCGATTCAAGTCCTCAAAAGGAAATGTCTTACTGAGTGTTTCAAATGTCTGCTTCCTACTTTAACAAAAAAAAAAAAAAAAAAAACATTTTTGACATGTTCAGAATTACTTCTACTCCATGGAAACTTCAAGAGCTCAGTTCACATGCACCTGTACCTGGAAGCATGAAACTACTCTGCAACTGTGGTAAAACAATCACTTCCCTGGCTGCTGCAAATGACATCATCAGCACACTGCAAGATTGTGTAACATTTCCAGTTTGAACTCCCATGTCCAAAACAACACAAAATGTTTTAAAATGATGAAAACTGAAGAAACATCAAATGGCAGACTTATGAAGTATTTCTCTATCAAACAATTAATTTGATTTCTGTCAATATTCTTTAAATACAAAGACCGTCACAATCAGAATATTTCACAATCTTAGTATGGAAAACTCACACTTACAAAAGACAAAATTTTAGCTATACAGTTTTGATAACTACTGAACTCACCTAGGTATGGCATTACTTTATAAATACAAGTAAAGCATAAACAGAGAGGGGGAAATGTGCAAGGGGGGAATTGCCTGTGAAGTTTGATTATGATTTTTATCCACTTGCATAGATGCGCAAAATATGCATTATTAATATCAAAGCTGTGTGTGTGGATCAAAAAAAAAAAAAACATTGCACTTTATTCTGACAAGGCATTCTGTGAATCACATGACAAGGCAATTATGACACTACTACAAGGTCGCTCATTCTATGCCACGTTAAGGTTTCTTGCGTGTTTCAACACCAATATTTCCGTCAACAGATAATGATGCTCCTTGTGTCATCATATGACATATGACTCTACTACGCATTACTGGCGTGTATTCTTATGCAGCCCAATTAATTTACACATATACCTTAAACAAAAAGCCTTCAAACTTTTCACTGATGCCCTTCGAAAAGTTTTACACAAAGAAACCCGTCGAACCGTGTTACTTCCCTCGTCACAGAGACAGTTCTTTTGGCCTCTGATAAACAGAAATCAATACAGTTCAGCGGGCCAGTTGCGGAAGGTTAAGGAGAACTATACGCTTAATTTAGTTATGCATTATGTAATTTTAAAAAAACGTATCAAGTGATACGGGTTATTCACTGCATAACGTTATACCGGAAATTTATCGTCAAATTTGGACAGGAATGGTTAAAATATCAGCCGGAGTGTGTGGACGATGAAACCGTGATGAAACGACTTGCACAAAGCAGCACACCTCAAATATAATCAACGAATGAACGAATCAGCAATGCAAGACAAGAAAAACACACCCTCAAACACTTTAGTTGTATACATATTTCTGTCATTATCTCTCAATGTCATTAATTATTTGCTATTAATATTTTTAAACACACACGTTATGAGTTATGTAGCGTGAATATCCGCGAGGTATACTTCCCAGAAAAATGAAACAAGTTTACTACCACAGTATACCGAATCAAGTGATTTTATCCTTTTCTTTGGCGGCCACCAGCGTTGTACTTACATGCCACGGTGAGGACGAGTAGAGATAGCGACAGAGTTGCAGAGGTAGCCATCAGTTAACGGGAGCTGACGCTCAAAACTTCAGGTTTGCTTGGTTTGTGTCTTTTAACGTACAAAACAAATGTACATTTAAAAGTTGCCTTCGACTTAAATCTAATAAGTCTCCCGTCTTTTAAACAGCACTGAACCGTAGCAAAAATGAAATGCACTGAGGTTTCCCAGCGTGATTCGGCGAGTTAAGGGATGTCCCGATTTCAGCGTTCCAATTTCTGACCTGGCGCATCCAAGTTCGTGCCTGCCATCAAAGCTAACGCTGAGCGGAGAAAGAAAGAGTGACCTGGCACACAACGGCGCGCCTTCCCCGGTTTCCACCTCTTTATCGCGATTTCATCCCGCCTGACAGTGGCGAGTTGCAACTGAAACCAAAAAAAAATATCCCGACGAAGACTGCCAGTTCGCACGGCGACTGCAAAAATGCTCCTTTCTCCACTTGTTCCGCTGCGCAGTCCCGTGCAGTCCTGCCCGAGCAGCAGCCCTGGTCTGTATCACACGGCGCCGATTAGCCGAGTTGACGTTTGAAAAAACAAACAATATTCATGTTTAAATCCCAAACGTATGCCTGTCAGATAGAAAGCCTTGCGGAAATGTGCTAATAAAATTTCCTTCCTCTACTCTCCATGGATAAAGAGGTCAAATGTTAGTTAAACACAAACTCCTTTGATAGGGAAAACGGCACTCCACTTAGTGACTTTTTTTTCAAAGTACCTTATCTGGTGCGTGCAGACTTATTCTGCACAAATATCTAATGATCTGAAGACTGTTTTTGCTTTTTATTAAAACTGTGGGCTCTAATTACTGGCACATAAATTTAAACTCGCAGATATTAACATTATACTTATAAAACCGGGTCGCTTGTATCTTCCTACGGACCTCTCCTCGTCGCTCCGCACACCGGTGCAGTCCAGACCACGTGACTGGGGCAGGGCTGGGGAACCGAACGCGGTTATTTGCATGCAACCTCAGATTACTTGCCTAGGATAAATCGGAAACCAAGGTTTTTGGCAAAGTCTCGAAACAGCGGTGTGCATTCATAACCTTTTATTGGATCTTGTTATTGTTGGATCTTGTGTTTTATGTTTTTATAGCCGGTTCCTGTATCCAAGATCTGGCCCGTAGCAAATGCTGTTGAAATACTCTTGGATAGGCCTAGGTTTGGTGGGACAGGTAAAGGTAGGTCCTGTAGCCTCTTGCACTGGTAAAGGAGTGTAGGAGAGTGCCTCTTTGTCATTAACTTACCTAAATAACAAGGTTGTAATTTATACTGTTAAAATGTGAAGTATATAAATATATTAGAACACATTGTATTGCTGTTTAAATGTCACAATGAATAAATTCATCTTAAATGACTATATATGTATGCATATGACCTCTGGCCAATTTGTGAAATGATCCATGGCTGACAGGATGAACGATGCACCTGTTCCCCACTTCAAGGTCTTGGGGTCCAGCCCAAGGACGTCAACACTCAGTCATTGGAAGGGCACGCGTGACCAGTAACTGTCCCAGGTGTGTGTGTGGGTGGTGCGTAGGCCTTCATTCAATGTACATGGGTCACAGAAGTGCATGAGCAGCTCCACAGCTTGCTGCCCTTGAGGTGAAGCAGAGCCTTGCTGATCTTGAATTCTTCATAAAGTGATATTGTAATTAGATTACTCTCTGTGTGGGGTTTTCAAGCACAATTTATTAAATATGATGTAGAAATAATATGGCTTTTTCCCATGTGGAACACCTCTGACCATTGTCCTGGATTAACCTTGTCTGTGATTTTGCCCTGGATTAGAGCAATCCATGGCCTGTGTAATATCCCCCTCATGTTTGTATTTACTTTTTTTGTCTCTAGCGCCTCTCATGAATTCATGGTGGTTATGCTTTATTTCTTCCCTCAAGCAATGGTAACTCATGCTGTGTGTATAACTGGATTCTGTCCTATCCCGTGTGTATAACAGGCCTGATAGTCACATTATCACAGTGGCAGTGACAATCTCTCTCTAAGCCCCATTTTACTATCTCTGTCTTGTTACCTGTTTTCCCATTTCTATATCCCCATTCCCATTTACACTCTGCTTATATTTCCCATGCTATCTCAGTCTCTCTCTCTCTCTCTCTCCCTCTCTCTCTCTCTCTCTCTCTCTCTCTCTCTCTGACAATATAGTGAATTCAACATAAGTTGCCAATAAGTTAAATAAAAGAATTTAGTGTACGAGGACACACAGCACGGGTTCACACTGCTCTAAAGGTTACAGTCACCAACAGTGCTCATCAACAGTTAATAATGTTCTCCAGGAGGAGAACATTATTATACAAGGGTCGATGTTAGGGAGAAGAAAAGTCAGAAGCATTAGAGTCTAAATGCAAGCAAAGCATGACTTTGTCTTATACTCTCCTCAGTCTGGGACACAGCCTCAGACTCATCTGCTAACCACAGAGCTGTGTAACAATCAGCGCAAAGATTATGCAATTAACTTTGTGTGAACTTAATTAACCAAATTTAGACTTGGTTAACCTCTGACAGATTGCACTGTGGATACTGCCAGTGGTATCCAGTGTGCGGTTTCTCCCATGGACAGGAATAGATTGTTTTTAATTAAGAGGAACCCTGGAGCAATGTCTCCATTTCTTTCACAGTGACACGAAACAGAGATGGAAGGAATCTCACTAAATGGACAAAAGGGAGAAGGAGTTGTTCAAACAACCCCAGAAGTCCGATGTCACAAAGACTAATACCAAGGAGGTTGTTTGCTAATGCAAGCCTTAATATCTGCATTTTGGCCGAGATTCATATGTCCAACACAAGCTAATAATTTTACATTTGTTGTTTTTGCATTTACTAAGAGGCATTATGTAAATGCCACACAATTCCAACAATGCCCCTCACTGCACCTCAGGTTAGACTTCTGTAACTATGGCTGTGGTCTTCATCTTTCAATTTGTGAGCAAGCAAACACACAGAAGAGGAAGAAAAAACTCCAACCAAGGGAGTTGGAGAAACTATGTAAGATAGCCTGTGACTGTCCTTTGAATGTAGCTGTAACTGCAAATATAAAAAGAGAGGAGGCCTTGGGAGTGCTATCGATGAAGTCCTTCACAGGTGAGACTTGCCAGCCCCCAGGTTGATGGTATTAGATGTGAAATGCAATTGGCCTAAATGTTTTCTTTAATATTCTCACAACACTGATCCAAAACTAACTACAGTCATGTCAGAAACCAAATAATATGGTTGTTTCTGAACAAAAGTAGTAGTGATGCTTAAGTTTGCCTTTGGAAAACACTGGACATTGCTTCCATTGTGGTTGTTTATGTCTTGTTTTCACTATCATGTTTTTTTTCATAAGAGTCAAAAGAGTGCAATTGATTATTGTACATATTGTGATTTATGGCTTCAGTTTGTTTATTATGGACCTCTTTTGAGTTTTAGAAACATCACCATTCATAAGACCACCATTAGAGGTATGTGATTTTTTAGGAAAACAGTTAATGGCTACCAGAGTTTATTAGAGAGAGCTTGTGCTAGAGCTTGAGCTTTTGAAATCAGTCCAGGGCTGCCTTTAATGTGCAAAGATGAATGTACAAAACAAACACATGTGTTGGCATAAAAAAAACATAAATGTATTTATTTTCATTTCATATCCACTGCTACACACATACTAATGATGATCATTATTATAATCATAACAGTTTTACACCGGGTCTCCATAAGCACAAAAGAAAGGAACCCCCTCAATAATATATGTAACACCTTATGATGCCTTATGCTACATTATCCCCTCCCATGTTTTTGATTGATTTGATTAATTTGCACAAACATCAAATGATTACTGTATGAGTGCATATTGATGGAGCCTCACATAACAGTCAACTGCATTAAATATGTGGTTAATAGATGCTGCCGCATTTATTATTCAGTCCTGCAAAATCATATTAAATTGGGATCCAAGTGTTTCAAAATGTGTCTCAATTGTGAGTGGCCTCTTCCCCCACTCTGTAACCTTTCCATTTTTATACCCAGCACTCCTTCCTTGCCACTCCCCACAACGTTTAATGTCAGTGTACTGCATATTTACCTCAGCTCCCCCCGTGCCACCCACTCTCCGTTTCGGACTTTTTAATCGGGCCGAGCGAGAGCTGCATTGACTCAGGCTAGTCAAGCTCCATTATTTAGCATTTCGTTCGGAGCCCTGTCAAAACATACAGCGAAGGCTAGAGAGCATCCGCTGTCACAGTGCGTTCAGCCGCAGACCTTTTGATCCTGTGGTGACTATAAGCAACCAAGTGTTTCTATTGCTGTGAAATTCCCAGAGTGTCTCCTAATCTGTCAGATTAAAATAAATCTGCTGCCATGATAGGACTATAATACAACGTGTACAAAGCGTTGAAAGAGTCTTGCATATTTCTGTATTGTATATTTCTGTTAAAAAGATGTGACATAATTTTTAATGCTAATTGACGTTTTGTTCATGGGCCTAAAGGGGCCACTCTTGGCAATGATATAATAAATAGGAGTTGTTGTCTTTTTAATGCTTTATTAGGAATCTCATGCAATATCAACTCCGGGAATCTGTGGACAGAAGACCGGATTTAAATCCAGAAGACTGGATTTAAATGGTTGCAGAAAGAAACAACAACACACCAAACGTACCATTTAGCTCGATGCGTGAGCGTCTGTCTCATGCTCATTTCAGCGTGTTTTCGGAGATGAACTTAAAATAAATCATAATACACGTGCAAATCCAGCGTTGTCACAGGTGCAGGGCAAAAAAAGGATACCATGAGTAAAACAGAATGGCACAATCAAACTGATGTTGCTCCCAGATTGTAGCGGCTCGTTGTGCAGAACAAACAAATCAACCCATGTGGCATTATGTAATGACCTCAAGGGTGATGCTTTAGTCTCAGTGACTCTGTCTAGTCTGGTTCCCTGCACCCCTGGGGGCCGTGGGGTGCAGCTTTCCCAATGTTCTCAGCTCCCGCTGCTGACTTGCAGCACAGTGTATGCACTGTGAGTGAGAGTCTTGATGGTGATGGGCCCAGGAGACAGGTGCACTCTTTAATGGCCTGTAGCTCTAGGTCCAAACGCAGCCAGGACATGTATGACATCATAGATGAAAACCAAAATAATGACAGCGGAACTCCATGTATTCCCCGTGCATGTCATAACAGAGCAGAAATGAGTGATTTGAGCTGATCTGAGGATATAGGCGCAAAGGCAGACCCAGTTCACCGGTAGCAGGCGGGGGGCCGGGCTTGTCAGAGAGATTTGAGACTTCTCTTCAAAGACGAAATTGTCTAAAACCATCAGCTTTGATGAGTCACACGCTGCATGGAGGGCTCTCTGAGCAGATTTGGGTAAATTCTGTCAGATCGTATTATGGGCAAAATTAGATGTTCCATGTTGAAATGAAGGGGGTAATTCAATCATGAAACACAGCTATCAATCTTAGTTAAAAAAGAATTCTGACAACATACAACTGTTGTGTCATTTAATGATAATAAAAATAACAAAATCGAATCTTGAAAGTGGAGCGGAAGTTCAGAAGCTTTTTGTTTGTCTCAGTGCTTGTGGCAGTTCTATTTTAAGGAGTATACTAGAGGTATGAAATAGATGGGACTAGAATAGGGTAAAAGAGAATATTTTTACTGTCCAAAAAAGTACGATTTGATTTGCAGTCTTCACAAAATAGGACCATGCTGCTAAGCATTTTACAGTATTGCATGTGTAAATTACACCACAACATATAGACAGACTTTGATAAAACATAATGTCCAGTGTACACCATTAAGGGTTTGTATTGGTGCACGGCTGTGGCAGGCAGATGCATGTAATTGTACCAAGCTAAACAAGTTTTAAGACTTGTGACTAGCACCCTCTGCTAGCACTCTCTGCATCTATGGAATCTCCTCAGTGATGGAATGAACTCCCCACGGAGGTTAGGACGCAAACTGAAGACCCATCTCTTCAGACTGCTTCTCAGTTCCACATCAATCCCTGCCCCCTAACACCTCATACCTCTAGTATTTGTTGTTCATTTTACATGTAGTATTGTGATGTATTTTGTATTCTATCTTCTAAGTACTGTTGTATCGTAGTATACTTGGCTTCCATCAGATTGCACAAGGTAAATTGTGGTAGGGCTCGAATAGTGTTATGCTCACAATTGCTGGTCTGTGAGTGTTGTTAGCCTGGTCTGACACTGGTGCTCATTAAATTGAATGGATACACTTGTGTTCTATTGTGCTCAAAGTCGCTCTGGATAAGAGTGTCTGCTAAATGCATGTAATGTAATGTAAGGGACATAGCTGATGTCGGTGGGACTATCATTCTCTAATGACCCAGGAGAGTGAGGTCCCGCAGATGCTGGTGAAATTGTGATCTGTGATCTGTCCCTTCTGGATCTTCCCCCACAGTGTGGTGCTATGTAAGAGCAATGTGAGGCAGTGCCAGGATTAGACTGTGTGGCCATTCTGTCAGCCAACCACCACATCCCACTACAGAATCCGGAGGGAGACCTAACTGAATTTCCAAGGCTCGGATATCTCTCACGCTTTAAGAGCCAAATGATGTGCTGGCGGTGGGTAGGACATTAGAACTTAAGTGATGTTTTGTTGATGTTTTTTATTCAATTTTCTCCACAAGTGCAGTTGCGTCAGTTCTGGCATGGTTACTCTACCCCCTGGAACTGTGAGAGAATGCTGATTCTCGAGCTTTTTTTAAGTACATCAGTAGATTGTATTAAATAACATTAGATTATATTAAATTAGATTAGATGGATGTATTGTCCTTGGTTAGTAAATTCAATCTACAACATGCAGATATTAGGACACATACATACTGTACACGAATAGTAGTATTATCATCTGTAAACTCTGCCCTGTTCATTTTATAGATATTCTATAATTTTTTCCTTACATCTGTCTCTATAATGACTACTAATGTTTCCGTATAATTTATAACATAGGTACTTAATTAAGATGGCCCTTATTGGAGTAGACCTGGCTCGATGAGATTGATACCAGAGAGGTATTTTGCTTCAGGGAAATTTTTATAGTGGTTTCTTTTTTCGGTTGAATAGAGCATCAGAGATTAAGGGTGGGCTGTTCTTTGGTTGTTGTACAAATGCAGTAGTAACATCCCTTGAATGTATCTCTGACCGTGCTACGCATTTATAATGGTTACTGTCCTGGGGTTATGGTTCTGTATCATTGTGTGTTATATGGCTAATCTCTGTTTCGTGCTTCATGGGAGACCTTGTGCCTTAAAACCACTTGGATCTCTTCTCTAAAAAAAAAAAAGAAATCCGGGGAAAGTGTTTGTTTGGACACACCAATCATTTATATATCAGCCTTCTAAAGGCCATTCCCTTCCTGCATGCTTTGTATGTTTAATTATTTCCCTCATTTCTGATATGTTTTTTTTCTAAATATTAACTAATTTCTGAATTAAATCGCTCAAGTGACCTTGAAACTTTTAATATTTCCTTTTTAATGTTAATGGTACCATTTCAGAGAAGCTGCCCAGGTAATCTGTGGTAAAGAAGGCTTTTATACAATTGAAGGATTTGAATTAGAACTTGCAGCATGATACTCCTGAGGATACATTCGATAGAGTCTGATGCTGTACTGCCACTATGCATTCTCTCAGAGTAAGCTCGCTTCTTTTTGAGTCTGCTTCAAACATGGAGGCTTGCATGAGAAGCCCAATCTCTTTCTCCTGGTCCAGTGATCATTTCACAAGCTGTTAGGACTCATAAGACTACATAAAGATCCAAACATAACTACACATGCGAACAATGTAACTAAAGCAGTTATTTGATTACTGTCTCATGCAAAGAGATGTTTACATGCTCTTTTGCAAATAACAATAACATTTGGTGAGAACTATCAAAGGTGCAAATGTATTCCATTTAAAAGATACCATGTTTCCAGCAATGAAAATAAGCAGAAATTGCATTATAAAAAATACTGATTTCACTCCATTTGTGGGGATTCAAAACATCCTGGGACTCCAATGATGACAAAGGCCAGTGAGAAATATGCTCTTTCATCCATCTGACTGCATTTTCAATATTACCAAGTATGTTCAACATTACATCAACTTGAGCACTCACTTTAATGATAGAATAAAAACTGGAGAATATTTGGTCATTTATTGCCTGTACTATCTCTGCGTGTGTGTCTATGGATTGATGCTCACAGAGTCATCATTTTTTTCTTAACTATCATTTCATCCCCATCCTCGCACACAGAAATTTGATTGCATTTATTATATGATGTATTTGTTGGGCAGTTCTCCTATGTAAGGTGATGCACGATGCTTACTGTTTTTCTCTAACGCTATCTGTGGCCGATTCACAGAGCTGGTTGGAAAAATTGTACTGTACATTCCAATGCTCAGTGCACAGTTTTCACTCCTAAATCTTAACTTATAATTCTGAAGCCAAAGATATATATTTGGAGGTTTGCATTCCAGGTTTACATTCCAAATATCTGGTCACAACATATATAGGTGTCATGTGGTCCGACTGAACACCATATGAGCAATTCTGTTGAAAGGCACATGTGATTTCTACTCCAGATGAGGGGAATATTGGTCAGATGCAACTCTCGAACCCCTGCTCCCCAGTGTGCTCTGAGCATCTGCCACAGAGCAACTGCCCTACAAACGAGTGACAAAGCTCCACTAGGGCCCTCTCCACTCAAGGAGTGATTTAATCTGTTTTCACAACTCCAGCGGGTGATGTCACTCCAGCATTCCTGTTACCGAGCAAGTCTGTTGTTATGGACTGGGGAAAATGGATTTTCATGGTTTCGCTTTTTTCTTTCTTTTTTTTTTTTCTTTTTTTGAATTTGCACTGACATAATTAGGAGGAGCCATTTTAAAGGTTTTAACTGCCCCTCCGATAACAAGCCAAGCTGTCAGGCTCTAAAAGCATAGTTATGTAGCGGCCGCTTGGAAAGGAAATCTTGATGCATGCTGGGAAAAGATGGTATTGAGCTGGTAGCACTTCATAAGTTATAAGCCAAATGTTACAGAGAGGTATTTGGCTTTGTGTTTTACCTGGAAAAAATGATGATGAAAAATGTTAATGAAGCACATATAGAAATAAATCTATGAAAGAGATGATTATACCCAAAAGGCCGATTATCAATAGCAGAGTAATTTAGTTTTGTTTGCATTGCATTTACCATATTTTGTCTCATACCCTAAGGGCACAAAAATGTGAGTGCAGCTAGAAACAAAGCAGTTGTGCCGAATAAGAACAGCTCCAGAAATACATAGGCTGCAGCGATCTGAACTAAAAAGGCTGAAGTCCCATGCCTTACAAAGGGACGGCCACTTGCAACCTGTGAAATCTCCTGAGGCAGTGCCATTGTCGTCGGGTGCACTTGGCATTGTAGTTCTCTCAGGCACCAGTGTGGTTCAGCGGTAAGAAGAGGGCTTTTAATCCAAAGGTTGCTGGTTCATTTCCCAGGTTGTGCTGTTGTACCCTTGCATAAGGTACTTAACCCAGATTGCCTCAGTAATTATCCAGATGTATAAATGGATACCATGTAAAAATTGTAAGATAAGTCACTCAGATAGAGTGTCTGTCAAGCAAACATCCCCTGCAGCAAAGCCATTTGTGGGCTGGTTTGCCAGTAAAGTAAATGGGAATTTGCAAAAACAGAGCCAATTATTGACCCCTTCATTTGTCCAGCTCTGTCAGAACAGTTCTTTAAACAGCAGTGTCAGCTGAAATGCAATATTAAATCAAATACAAATCAAGCATCTACCTGTGCGGTTTATTGGCTTAGCAGGCACCTTACATTTCTTATATTTGCAGACATTTTCCATTCATAAAGGTACAAATTTACTGAAGCAATTCAGGTGAAGGGCTTTCTCAAGGGTAACAGCGCTTCCCCTCCTGAGATTTGATTGTGCAAATATCAAATTGTAAATCCCATTCCGTAGGCTCTACACCACCCAACACACATCCTCTTTTGGCCTGTATGTGATCCTCCTAACAGAATATAACACTCTGATATCCATGTCCATAGTATAAGCACTGAGGTTTACAATGCCGTTACCTCAGTGGACTGTGTGTTCACTAAGATAGCGTACTTCGTTGGTCACTAGGTGTTGCCTGTTGGGTGGCTTTTCTACAGTTTTTTCTCTGTGCAATTGCTATTTCCTGCCATCGTCTTATCTCTATCAGTCAGATTCATTGACCTCTTCTTGCTCCTTCTCTCCAGTGTCATGGGGGTTATTTCTTCATGTCTGCCTTAGCCTTCTGCAACAGTGTTGGCTGATGCACCCCCCCCCCCCCCCCCTAAAAAAAAAAGTACAAAAGCTTATGTCTTTAATTCTTTTATTTCTTAAAACAGACCACAAAACATAGGACACGGAGAGATGAATTCTGCCTGCTGCAGTAGCCAGAAACTAGTTTTAAAGCCTGTTGATTAGACAGATGAGGCTCATTAGCCAAAAACTGGTCTAAAGCACATCCACAGACATTCCTCACATGGACAAAACAATGAACCAGATCGAAGGTGAAGGTCATCGAATGAGTCAGGTTATTGATAAAGTTGCAGATGAAAAAAAAAGGATCCATCGTACCACTAGCAAACAATCACCCAGTTTGACACTAATGAAGGCTCCTCTTTCACACCCTCACAGTAAGCATGCACAGAAGGGGTTTTCACAGTAACACTCAGGCCTCGGTCATCTCTCCGAGTGGCTGGTCATCGCTCTCACTGACCGGTCGGGGCTGCGGGTCAGAGGCAGAGTAATCCTGTAAAATCTAATGCTGTCTTTACTGGCAGCCACATCATGGCGGGATTATAATGTCTCCCCTCTGGGATCAATAATTCCAGCTGGTGTGCTGTAAAACAAAATGAATGAGAGGGCATGTGAGGGTGTGTGTGTGTGTGTGTGTGTGTGTGTGTTACAAAAAGAGAGACAGAAAGAAAGGAGAGCTCTGAAACACAGTTGCTACTGTCATATACAGCATACTGGCTCTGTGCACAGCTCAGGATGTGATATTTATACACAGTAAATGTAACACAGAGTTACCGCAGCATTGGGTCCTGTTGCTGCAGCATTGGGACATGTTTACCCCAGTGTTAGGCTGTGAGTTCTTTGCTGGGACAACATGGGAGGTCTTTTAGGTGTGGGAGCATTTGCTCTGAATTCCTTCAGCACTAGAAGTTAATGTTCTTCACTCTCTGATACTTCTACCTGATTATTACTCTTGTTACCTGATTGGAAACTGAGTGATATAATCATACATCTCACTGACACAATCTATTCCTGAATTCAAGAAAAATCTGATAATCAAAGCCTTGTAGCCCAGCAACCTAAAACTCAATTGGTCCGTCACTTTGGTCGTGCCATACATACAGGGACATACATGTTGCCATGCAAGGTTTAAAGATCATGTGCATCCTTCCTGTGATTTCATGCATTGAGTGATCTGACCCTGTTTGTAAACTCATCTCTGTTGGCATGCCTTGATAGAGTATGACGTTCCTGACATCATTTCAGAGAGGATGGGAGAGCTGTTGTACTTCCCGGAGCCCTGTTCCATCCACACAAGCCCGCCGCATGTCTGGTCATGGAAAGTGACAGCCACATCTGGGAGAGGCCCCAGTCCTGGCACCTGTCCCTCCCTGACACAACCCAGAGCTGATTTGCTAGCTTGGCACCATCTTCTGAACCTTTCTTTTTGCCCTCGTTTTGAGACACTTCCTTGACACAGGCCATAAAGGCCTTTGGAATGAATACCTCCTGTCTGAGCCTCTGTATATCCATATGAACAGCTTCTCTGTTCATGAAGTGAACGCATCACTAAGCCCCTCAGTTTTCCTATATAGACACTTGTAAACCTCCCCCACCCCAGTTCTGAGGACCTACAACCTTTGTAGAAATGTTACAGCAGTCCCTCCCATGGCTTCTCTATGTTCGATTCCATTTATGTCAGCTTTGGAGTGACCTTTTGCCCTCATAACAGGGGAACATGGTGAAAAAAAAAACACTTTGCGAATGAACTGCTTGCCTTGAGAATGAACCCCGGAGAGGAGGGCAGACACCCACCACAGCAGGATGGATGGGGAGGAGGAACGAACCACAAGCCTGTGTCAGAGAAAGAGAGAGTTAAGATTCTTAAGTTAATTCTTAAGTCTTCAAGAAGGTCTCATCCATTTTGGTTCCTTCGTGACAAGGACATACCTCCTTATACTTATTCATAGGACAGACACAACAAACTCCTTTCTACTTTTGAATAATATCACCCCTCCGAACCCACTCACCCGCACACACACACAGAGACAGGCACACTTTGTGATATAGATAATTGGCACTACACAGTACTGGAATTTTGCATTTATTTATATCTAGCAATGTAGGGGTTGTATGGGGACAATCAGGTAAGCAAATTTTCTATTGCACATCCTGAAATTAATATGAATGCGTTATTTAGTGCCTGTAAATGTAAAGTTTATCAGCAGTGGGCCTGGGTAGGAATACCAAATAAATTAATACATCGGTCCTGCCCTTCATGCATCCATTTTAGTCAACTGCCACATTTTTGGCATTCTCCTTTACTATTAAACCGGGGAGAGGCTTTGTGAATCTCTCACAGTTACCTGTTACAGCGGTTTCATTCCACACAGTCAGATAAATATTTCAGGCTAAGGTTGAACTCATTTGTAGTGTCATGCCCTGTTGTGCACGCCAGCTGGCTGTTACAAGATTAGCAGCTGACATATAGGCAACTTGTCGCAGTCGCATTTTTACAGCGACTCTATGAAATTTTTCTTTCGGTTGGAGGAGGATAAAGAGGCCCACTGTGTGAAGTGAGATGGTACTTCCTCAGTACAGAACAGAAAGGAGAACAGTAGGATTGATTGTGGTACCCTTCAACATTTTTAAATGACGGTCAACAACAAGTCACTACAACTCTAAATTTAACAAAAGGACTCTCTTCAACCCTGGCAAACACTGACTTTGGTAATGCGAGTAAAATACAAATGTACTATGGGAAATCATGGATATTAGTATTCAGAAACTGTAACGAGTAATGTTCTGTGTTCCAGAGCTTTTTTCAGGTTCTTTCAGTAACTCCTTTTATTCTTTTCTTGTTCCATGTCATCATTGAATACATAATAGGTAAAATAAAAAACATGGATATCACTGTCCCCTGCATTCAGACAGTGACTATCAAAGGTTGTGTCTAATGCACAGTGACTCATGGAGGGTGATTGCACCCGTTCATATATTTTTCAACTGATCAGGAAAAAAAAACACCTGACAGATATTGAATGTCATCACTTTGCGTATGCAAGGAAGAAGAAGAAATCCAGGTGATATTAGTAACACTTATGGCCAATATGTATTATGTGTCATGTAACCTGACACCAGTTTCTCTATCTGTGTATGACATTGTATTCTATTCTAGGGCAATATTGTGGGCAGTTTGTCTGCAGTCTGCTGTTTTTGATATTAATATTAGTTGATTTTTTTGACAGTTTGCAGGACAGTTTGATAAAAATGAAGTAACACGGACCCAGGAAGGACTGTGCTAAGAAGGTGAAAGCACTCACACACAGTAATAGTCAGAAGTTTTGACACACCTGGTTAAGATAATGGGAAACATGTATTCAAATACATTTTGATCTGAAGACTTCTGCTTAAATGCTTGAAATTTGTTTTCCTAGACAAATATAAATAGTGAAGCTGATGCCTGTGCATGAATTTCTTTCCAAAAGAATTAATACTAATAATAACAACTAATAATTTAAAAGAAGAATATCAGACCAAACTTTTGGCTGACACTGTATGCTCCCCTTTTCTCAAGGCCTCTTTAATTCCCTCCATTCTGCCGTACGAGGAACTGTGAGCCGTTCTGTAATTTCCCATCTTCCTGAGTGCAGCTCAATGGCAGTGCGGTCAAAAGGATTTAAAAGGTCACATTTCTGGCCTGTGTAGCACACTCTTGAATCCTGGCCCGTCTGAAAGCTTCAGAGAAATCATGTCGTCATGTGCCAGTTCTTAAAAAAAAAAAACATGAAGGAGAAGGGAGAGGAGTGTGTGATGGAGGTCCTCCCTGCTGCTCTGTGACTATCCTGGACAGCCCATGACTCCTTCATTTTAGATGAATAAATGAATAAATGATTGACCTCTATGTTTTATTGAGCGCACGCCCCTGCTGCTTCAGCCAGACTGTACTCAGATGCTAATAAACCTGAGAGCACAGTGTTCCCTAACATCAACATGTTTGGATATTATTTTGCTTTATTTTTTATATTTTTTCGTGCATTCTATAGTTTAATTAGTGGAATACTGCCTTACTCCAAAACCCATCTGTTCCCTGCTGACATGAGTCAGCTGAGGCAGCCTGAAATATAATCAGCTTCATTATGCAACCTTTTTGGTTTGATAGTTATTATTTTTTTTCAAGGGGAACCCAGTTTTAGTCTTTCTCATTTAGGTTAGATTCTGGATTTCTTCCTTAAACTAGAGTCAGGCTGAATTCACAGCCTGTTCTGGAAATGAGGTAATCCGCTTCATTGCACCAGCAATTCTACCTCAAAGGCCACAGACTGCAGAAAAGTAGACCTCTGTGACAGGAGGTCAGGTAAAGGTCATTCCACCTGGAGACAGTGCAGCACGTGCGACAAGTAAATCTAAATAACCTTTTTCTGCTACCATTTTTAGGCTGTTCTTCAATTGATTCAACGAATCATTGCCATTGTCCCTGCTCTGTGTGTGTGTGTGTGTGTGTGTGTGTGTGTGTGTGTGTTGGAGATTTTTTTGTTGCTGTTTTCCCTGTGTGTGGGTGCAGTGGGGTTTCTCCTTAAAGTGACATGAATATTTCAACTTTTTTCATTACTCCATAGACAAAACAAAACTAAGACTTCCAAATTCTTTAAATCTAATAAGCTTAGCGCTTCTGTTCCTCTCCCTTCATTTGCATTGTTCTATTCTTTGCTTTGAGTAGGTACAGTTAATTCAGTTACAAAGTACATTTTGCTTTTGATTAGATTACATTGGAATTGAAAAGCACTATCGATATGTTATCCTATACTGAGGCAAAACAGCTACTGCTTTTAATCCACAAGAATGCGGTCCTGATATTGTGTCGGCATGCCCTTAAAGGAGGAGACATCTCTCCGGAATGTTCTACGGAGCACCAAGGACTTTCAGTTCTGTGCTCACTATGAATTGTAACAAGGCCCCAGAATCACAAGGGAGTGAGTCTGTGTATAAGTGTGGAACTCTGCTCTAACACACAGAGGCTACGGAGGAGGCCAGCAGGAGGTCTGTCACTATCTGTTTCAGGGGTCAGGGAGTTTTTTTCCGACTCACATATTCTTCGCCGCGCTGCGTGTTTTACCTGTTATATCTTGGCAGTGGATCGGCTTGCGTTTGGATCAAGGGGAGGCTGAGGCGGGAGCTGTCTCCGCATGCGAGAGCAGAGGCAAACATGTGGACATGACCTTCTGCTCCTGTGCATGCTGGGCGACTGGTCAGCCTCACCGAGACACCCTCCTGTCAGGTGGAACCACACGAGGGCTCGTCCACGGGTGACTGAACAGGAGCGATGTGGCGCAATGGCTCATAAGGGTGGGCTGAGAAACATTCAGTGCAGTGGACATGCCAATAGCGAGTGAGAAATTGACCTGGACGTGACCTGTGTTCATATTGGTACATACCTGGGCGCTCCCCTGTGAGAAGTTCCTAGCTGATTATGTGTCACTGCCAGACCTGACAGATCTTAATCATTGTTGATTTGAGGTAGAGTGTAAACCGGTATGGAATCCATCTTTGGCTGACACACAGAGATGGAGTTCACCCTGATGCCTGTGGTGGGAAGCATCTTGATGTATAAGGGCAGCAGTGTAGCATGGTGGTAAGGAGCAGGATTCAAACCTGAAAGGTTGCCGGTTTGATTCCCCACTGGGGCACTGCCATTGTACCCTTGGCCAAGGTAATTAGCCCACAATTGCCTCAATAAATATCCAGCTGTATAAATGGGTAAAAAATTGTAACCTATGTAAGTCGCTCTGTTAAATGCCAATAATGTAATGTAATAAGTTCACTCCCTAGACACGACAGCAGACTGTCACAAGGTCACAATTACCCACAATTCATCTTTCTTTTTTCTGAGTGCCTAGCAGAGTGGCAGTGGCTACCTCTTAAGTACCAATGTAGAAATCATACCCTCACTCTCCCAGGGTCAGGCCAGATTCTATGACAATGTAACAAACCACCGGCGCTATCGGTTTCAGGAGTTACGTAACTCTGACATCTCAGCATCACGGAATGAGCCCGGTTACATTGCCCGGCACTACCTACACTAGCAAAGTCTGTCTGAGGAATAAAGTGATTATTCTGGGGTTATCTGAACCACTGCCTGTGGGATTTCTCCTGGTACACCACTCAGGATGTCACCAATCATAACAAGTGACAACCTGGCCATGCTAGGAGCAAATGATTAAACTCAACTCTTACCCAGTGTGAGGGATTTTTTCCACTCTGTGTGACTCATAGTTCTCAAAGGACCCATCCTGTGGCAGAATAAAATTGCATAGGCAAGTGATCCAGTACCTGTCCCATTGCTCCTTCAATCACACGGGGTGACAGATTTTACACTATTCGGATGCACTGCTTATGATCATTTGACAGATCCTTCGAATTACTGACATCTCTCCTGAGAAGTTTCTGTGTGTGGTGTGTGTGTGTGTGTGCGCGCGCGCATGTGCATGTGCCCGCACTCCAAGGGCTGAGTGATGGACACAGAATGGCAAAAGGGGCTCACTGCTCTACAGATATTTCCATTCATTTGTTTTGTTTTGTTTGAGTTCATGGCAAGGTTGTCTCAGAATTGCATTAACAGCTATTTTAGCCACAAACTGCAGCCAGCACAAACGGCAGCTAAACATACACAGAAATAAAAGTCCCCATTACTTCAAAGCAGCTGCGTGGAGTTTGAAAATAGATATTACACAAGGCTGTAGGAAAGATTATAACTGCATTACAAGTGAATGGCTACAGTAAAAATCATAGTAAAATGGTCAATTGGTCAATAATTATAACAACCAACTACTCTTTTAACTCTTTTAAGTACACACATAAAATTCAGTAGCCGTTGGATGAAAGTTTAAAAGAGGAAATATTAAGAAGCAAACAAGGGATGTGTTACATGTGTTTGGTTATATCAAATAATTATGCCAGCCTGAAGCATTGTAAATACATAATGCAAATAATAATTCATGCATTTATGAAGGTGTCCTGGCAGTGTTCACTTTAGAATCATCTACTGGGAGAATACACATCGGAAGTAAGGTTCTTGTTCAAGAAAAAAAAATTAAAATGAATTTATTCCTTGTGGTATCTGTAACTGTTCTACTAAGCAATTGAATATCCATTTCAAACCAAGTGCTAAGAAAGGAACGAAGAAGTCTATATGCCAGAAATATGATTTCATTTTTATTTTGGCTAATATCAATCATTACATTATATCAGGATTAATGTTTGGTTTTATTTTTATCATGCAGGAATGTCACCACCTGACACACAACACCGCATCAACACAATGCTAGTACTTTTACTATTCATCATATTAACATAAATATATTAACATATCATATTAGCATATCACCACCACTGACTAAAATCATTTGCATACAAAGACCTTCATCCCATCAGAACAAAAAAGTTCAAAATGTTATCATTATTATTGGCGGTGGTATTGTTATTATGTATTTGATCTTATAACAGCTGATTGATATCCCCTGTCAAAAGAATGATGTTTTTTTTCATACAGCAGTTCAACAGCAGATTCATCCACATTTTACTTTTTAGTACTGATATAAAATACTGACTTTTCAGTTTTTTTGGCTGAAGTCATGATGGCTTCTTATAAATAAAGCTGAACTGTGTGAGAGCAGGCACCAAAGCGTGCTAAGCAAAACCATTGATTTTCCTTTAAAGTGGAACCGCATGCTATATTACAGCACTCATCCCTTTATGAGCAGTACACTGTTCTGGAAACATAGGGATCGATAGATGTAAAATGGTCATTGATCATAACATGTGAGGAAAAACATCAAGGCTGTGTATATATACAGACATACATACATGTCTTTGGCTGGGATGGCAGAAGCAGTCAGCCAAGTCTTTTGGTGTGAGCGGTATATGCCACAAACTTGAGCACTGTGAGCTTTAACTGCCCTGTTTTCCCACAGTGTGAAAGATATTTCAGAAATGTAACTTTCCCTATACATTTTAAAGCTCTTCAAAACTGTGAGGGTGAAAGTTTCTCAGGAATACAAGTAGAAGAATGTACTTGAGCCTGGTGTATCTGGCACGGCTACTTCCCACTTTGGTGATTGTGTAATGCTAGTTAGTGTTTTGGTTGTGAACACCAACGTACTGTACAGCATTCAGGAGTCAGAAGGGTGTGAGGGGTGGGCTGCGACTGCTGTCCCGCTGGCCTGGGGAGCGGACTCGCCGGGGGTGCTCGGGCTGAGCTCCACTCGGGCCCGGGAAGTGGAAAGGGCCTCTGCTGCATCTGATCCGGCAAGGGGATGGTGAGTCAGCGGGATGCCATTGTGGGCCCGCACAGGGTCCTCCCACGGCCCACGGTTCACGGATAGGACACCGCCCCAGGGGGCTGAGAGAAGCAAGGCCCCAAAATTAAACAGGCTTCAGTGGTAGCTGAAGGGGCAAACGGAATCCAGTCGGCTGTGAATGCGCTCAGCTGCCGAATGAATGGAGCTGATGACCGCTCTCACATTCATGAACACAGCGGGGTTCAGACTGTCAAGCCATACACACAGCCTTGCAGCATTCAGCATCAAGTGAGACAAATAGTGATATGCATGCTGTATTTTTCTATTTATCTATAGATGCACTGAATGCACGAAATATGAGTGTCAATTAAGAAGCAGCGGTTGTGAAACTTGCCAAATAAATATGAGGTGTCAGTGTGTTAAAAAGCTTTTAAGTCCTTTACAATGTGCGTGCCGGTGTAAATGTCGTATCTTATCAACATTTGAGAAAACGAGTTCATTCATTACCGGAGACACAACCTCAGATCAATGGCAGTCCATTAATAGATCCGTTTGTCCGCGATCAGTTCCCACAGGATAGATCTGAATCTCGCAGGGGTTGTGCTACAAATTCAATAACAAAAAGTTTGATTACTGGAGGCCCTCAAAAAGTTGTTGATTAGAAGTGGCCAGTCCTGGAAATTCTGTGCCTTTTGTATCTCTATTAAATGACTTCACCTCTCCTAAACTCAGAAGGTCAGCTGCATGTATTATGTATGATCTGGAGAAAATGAAGGGGCTGGGATACAAGGGATTGTATGGCTAACTGTAAGGCATGTGGTCACTGACCAGCACACTAAGTTTGCCACCCTTGCTTGCTGACTTCCATGAGCTCAGATGGAGAGTGTGTGATGTTGACTTAATATATCATATCTACAGGGAAAGAAATGACAACAGTGCAGTGTACCCATCCTTACCTCAGGACTTTGGTTTCCACCTGATGCAGTGGGAAGAGTGTATCCTTCTGGCACACTAAATCCTCATTCAGTCACAACTTACTTCCCTTTGCAGGTGGTAAATTCAGCCCTGCTTAGCATCATCTGCTGTTTTAGGCATGAGAGGTTACAAAGTGGCACTGCAGCAGGTGGCCTGGCTTTGGGCTAAGAGTGTAGGATGTGGAGTAAAATGTACATGTTGGGCCATTCACTAAGTAGAATGCTCTGAAATCATGAGGAGGAGGAGGGTTCCTCCCTGATCGCGCCCGGGACGTCCCTCCCAGAATGCCCCAGCTCTCAGCATCTACTGTACGTCAGACGCGGAACCAGATGCATCAGTTGCCCTACGCTGTTGTACCTATGAGTTACCCAGTCAAAATGTCATGGTGTGAAAATAGATTTTGTAACAAAGACAATCTGCTGCCAGCCCCCCCATCTGCGGTTTCGGCGTGGAGCGGCGCTGATCTGGGATCAGCCCGCGGTTGGCGCGGGGGGCTGTGGCTCGGGACACGGTGCCCTGTCACGGAAAGAAGCTCATCCAGGGGGAACCACTCCGCGAGGCGCGGAGTCATTGTGAGGCGATGCATAAAATACGCGACGCAGCGATGACTCTGCAATCTGCTCTGCCTCCCGACCGACGCACGATAACCGGACAACAAAAGTCGCCTAGGATGGGGGGGGGGGGAGGGGGGGGGGGGGCGTGACGAGCCCTGGACAGACCTGAGGAGGACCGCTCCGAAAGTGCGAAACCAGAGTTTCACATCAGCAACACGAGTTACGCATCGCCTTGCGTTATCCGGCTTTAGGATGTGCTTTTCTCTCGTGGGGAGAGACTAAAAAGCCAGCATTTGTTTTGCCAGTTGACAGCGAGCTATGCTGACCCAGTTGTTTTTCAAGTTTAGTAGACAGTTGCCAGCGGCTAACCCCAGAGACTCGGAGCCCTCCATCTGTGCCCTTCCGTTCCTGCTCCTGACTGCACACAAGCCTGAATTTTCCTACGCAGAGATGCTGCTGAGGCTGCTCTTCATTTACAAGTCTGATCTGACTGGAAGTTCAGCTTTTCAGTTCAGAAAACCAGCAATTTGAACTTCAACTACTGAGAGCAAAACATAACTCAGGTGTCATTTTCCATATTCTTTGTATGGGACTTGGGGACTCCGCCATTGTACAGCTTCTACTTCTCACCCATGCTACAAAATGGGATCTTCAGTTGATGTTTTTTATCTCTGATCAATTCTCCCTCAGCCCTCCTGACTCCCGCTTTAAAAGCACTTCATTAATAACCAAACAGATAGCTTTAATAGTCTAGCAGATAACCTGCTCTGGGCCATTTAAGGGGACCAAGTAAAGGCAGAGATTGCATAGACCTTGAACAAGGTATGCTGCTAATGGCTAATAGCTATGATGATCTGAATATGGAGTGGCGTCTGGATACATCTCTCTGATTATCTATTCACGTGGAAACACAGGGGGGTTTCACTTGCATGTTCCCTGAGTTCATTGTACACAGATGGCAAACCGTACATGTGTTTCTTAAAGGGGAGTCACAGGACTGAACCAGGCTGTCACTATAGTCCCCATGCACACATGCACACGAACACACCTAAACACACAGGCACACACATGCACATTCTCACACACACACACACACACACACACACACACACACACACACACACACACACACACACGCATACACACCCACATACACACACACACACACACACACACACACACACACACACACACACACACACACACACACGCATACACACCCACATACACACACACACACACACACACACACACTAATGCCCACAAATAAACACATACAGACAAACAGTGACACACACATAAACACTCTCTCTCACACATACACAAATGCCCACAAATAAACACACACACACAGAAACAGCGACACACACATAAGCACTAACACAACCTCTCACACACAAACACACCTGAAGTGGCCATGTAGGGACCAGATGTGACATGTGACAGACACCTCAGCCTTTGGGCTTCTCTTCTGCACCTGTGCATGGCTGTGTTCTTGTGTGTGTGTGTGTGTGTGTGTGTGTGTGTGTGCGCGTGCGTGTGCGTGCCTGTGTGAGTATGCCTGGCAGCCAGCCTGTGTGTGCATGTTAGTTCCTGTTTCGTATATATCCCCTTAGGTGTGTACATGGTTGCGTGCACTTGTGTACATTTACATCTTACATCATTCCTGCATGGCACAACAGAAACAACCCAACATCCACAATGACTAGTGCTCCTGGTGGGGATATTCCCTCAGATGTAGGGAATAACAACATCAGTTACAATATGCAGTATGCATCACTGACAAAATGCAGATCTAAAATTCAAAACCATGTCATTCAAACATCAGAAGAAACAGACATCATTTGTTGAATCTACAGTTCCATAGGGCATCCTAAGAGTGTATCCTGCAGACTGGAGCCCGCAGACTTTTAACTCTCGCTTCCATGGTGTGTACTCTCTCTTACAGGGTACCTGGAGCTTTTCACCACAAGTGTATCTAATCAGAGCTTGACATAATTTTGAATCTTTCAGTCCAAGCACACACTACTGGATAGCCCTTGCATGGATTATTTAAGCATGATTATTTATTCATGAATTCATAAATGCTTGGTATGTCCAACCAAAATGATTCCCTGATGCCCACTGAACAAGGTGCTTTTTAATGAACATTTTCTGACCTCCTCATTGGAAAGGACAAGGTTGAATCTGAGGTTGTTTGCTCTTTTTCTGTTTGGGTTGAGTGAGGACTAGCAGAAGAGGAGAATAGAAGGGTTTCCTCTCTTCCCGGTGTCTTTAGCTGCAAGGATGGCCACACGTTATCTTCATCTGATCATTAGATTGGCTGCGGTCACGGTCTCAGCCTGGAGGTGTCCCTGCCACCGGGGCAGAGGAGGTTTGGAAGTTTCAAACCCTCCGCCCGAGGGACATAAGATGAAACAGGCTTTGTGACTCTGTTAACCAGCAGAAAACTGTCCTTCAGGAGAAAAGTCACCTTGGAAGTTGAGAAAAGTTGTGAAGACATGTTTTTGAAAGTTTGCCAGTAGACTAACTCTTCAACTTAATAATAAAAAAATGTTAACTGGATTTTACATGATCATGTGCTATTGCATTTTCATACTCACAAACCATAAAATTGATTTTTCATTAATCTCTGTGAGCAACATTCCCAAACATAATAAACTCTTGGTTATTATGTCTATGGGAACAGCGATTTTTACAGCATCCAACTGTGTGATCCAAACCAAGTGGCTTTTGAGCACAGAGGAAGACAAATTCACACTCACCTATTCATGTCCATTGCTACAAACATAAATGGAAACTACTGGAAGCTACAGGAGAGACCTGACAAAGACCCAAATCTGGTCAAAATGTCCTGTCTCACTTTAAAAATCACCTATGTTGGGAGCCACATCATGTGGGTATTTTGTTTCACTTTTGTTGTCCTTTTCCACTTGAGGAACTTTAGATATGATTTTATGTGGAAAAGAATGTATACAGGTGAATTGGGATGAGAGGATAGGGGTTGAGTGGTTGTGATTGAGCAGATGTAGAGGGATTCAATCCCAGGCTTCCCACACCTGAATGTCTGGTCTCAAAGAGTAAAGCAGTAGTTAGCCTATGCATAGCTCACTCCCAGTAACGTCCCAGTAACCATGATCGCGCTATACAGTCATTGTCAAATGGACCTTTGCGAATTAATAAATGAGCAAGCAGTGTGGCATATTCAGTTCCCAGTGGGCACTCTGTGGAATTGGCACTCGATCAAGTGCTCAGATGTGGATAGATTTAGTGTAGCACTGAGTACCTGTAGCCCGTGTCCGTAAAACATCGCCATTTTGCATCTTTCAATTTATCGGGTGATTCATATTGACCACGAAAGGTTTTCTGAGAAGGTTTAAATTAAAACGCAGTGACCCAAGGAATATATAAAAAATGAGAATGCATGAGCATAATCCAGTTGGCCCCAGTCCAAAGCATTTCTTTTGTTCACATATCTGTAGTACATTTAGTGACTGAGGCCTGAGCACCACCCAGATCCCAGCTCCATTCTGTGTGTGTTCACATGTCAATGAAACCAAGACTTATACATCTTTTGACAGTGAAAAAATGAAAATTAAATGAGAGAGGCTGCTGTTGGTAGTATCTGCATTCAGAATTAATATCTGAGCTGACCTGGAAATTATGTCCTCTGGGGCTGTTTAAGATAAGACAAAAGCAATTTACCAACATCCTTGTCTCCTTATTCTAGATTGTGTGCTTCAGAGTGTCAAGGGATTGTCTGTCTAGTGGAAAAGAAGGAACTAGAAAATGTGAAGAGATTAAAGCAGCGTGACCTGCTTTGGTACCACTTTATTGCAATGTAAGTAAGCAGCATACTGCTGTAATTACATTGCGCCTACAATGTATTTTGCAGGTAAGTTCTATATATTACACATTGCAATAAAGTGGTACATGTGATACAAAAGCTTTGTAATTCTCATGATTACAATTAGTAAGATACCTGAGCATCCCATACACTTCTCCAAATTGAATTGAGCTTAATCTAACCCCAAAAGCAATCCAAAGCTTTTTAGCAATCACTCCAGTAAGGTAACATCTGTAGCACATTAATACAGCTGAGCTATTTGATGTATTTAATGGGAGTGGTAAAAAGGTAAAAGCCTCAGAAAAAGAAATCTATTGGCAACACAGCAGAATCTCCATCTGACTGCCTGACAGGTGTGTCAGCACAAAAACTATGCTCTTGCCGTAGGAGCGGGAACAATCTTTTGCGGTCCATTTCTGTATTGATCAAATCACAAAAGCAGAAGAGGCACAGCTTCTCAAAAAGCCACAATGGCACTCAATAGAGGCAACTTTCATGTTTGGAAGCAGTGCACATTTATTGTCGACTCTGTCGGGGGGGAGACATTCCTTACTCCGAACCCTCGCTGGGGAGATCGATGTCAGAGCAATGCCATCGCCATTAATCTGACACAGATCTTTCCACCTTGGTATCACTTTCAATTTACACAAGGATCAAATTTGTTCGTCTGGCGTTACGTCTCTGAATGACAATCAAAAAATTATGAGTCTGCCTGGTTCGCATAACCTAACGTCCAACGTCTGATGAAGTGTGCCGCGATCGCTTTCAGTCAACAACAGAAACGTATCTTACACCTCAGCCTCGACTCGCACCTAAAGCACAATCCCGATTTCCACATCTCACGCGTGTCAGCTGACCCACCATTAGTTTCCCCGGGAAGAAGTGGAGTGAATCCGCGCCCCTTCCAGAATGCCAAAGGATGTAATGAGATTGGCGGGATCGATCCGGCCGAAAGAGCGCGGGGTGATGGGGAGCCCACTCTCCCGGGCAGTTTTATAACCTTTCTGATGTGGTTACCGTTTAATGGAACCCGTCAGGGTCCATGTTAGTGATAGTGAGAGAGGGAGTGTAACTCTCCCGACAGCGCCAGTCGCCTGTCACTCTTCATCACGTCCGGCCTTTCCATTCCGCCCGCCGTCGCTCGGATCGTTTGGCCCGATGCTGTGGACCATGGGGTGTAACGCCGGGGGGGAGAGGTTTTTGTTGTTGTCCTCTATTGCCCCCTCCTTCCTCCAAACACAGCACCTTAGCAGGAGTCAGGTCCTGCTCATACCAGCAGCCGTTGAAAGGACTGGAATGAGAGGATGTTTCTTCCAGTTTTGTTTCGCTTTTTTATAATATGCTAGCAATGAGATGAGGTCTGAATCACAGAGGTAAATGCTTAAGGATCTCACCCACTGAAAACTTTTATCTGTTTGTATTTGCATTCTGTGCTCCTGAGGAGATTTCATTACACTCACATTCAAATTCTGTCCTAATCCACAGGAGCATTACTGCTACACAGTTCTGATAATGATATGTGTTCAAAAACCATATATTTTAGAGAAAGCATTCTTCATTAGTGGTGTGGCAGTTGCTAGTATGATGCACATGCAGCGATTTAGCCCAGATGAGCTGAGATGAGTTACCCATTTTCAAATTTACTGTCATGTTGTTTTCATATTACATGAATATGAAAACATCCAAATAATAATAAATATTGTATTATTATTGTTGTAAAAGTTTAACACACCTTTGTTAGCATGTTTATTCTGTCTAATTAATTTAATGTGTTGTTCCTCTTTGGCTTTACCAAGTACTACTGTGGTTCGTATATCATTGAAAAAACATTCAATTTCTGCTGTCTACCTTCAACTGAACCATATATGGACTTTTCCCCCAATACCACTGGTACTTGGCACTTCAATCCAAGAAGCATTATCTCATTGACATCCAATTCATGTTTGCATCTCACACGTCAATAAACAACATAACACAGACATCACTTAAGTCATTTATATCAATGATGTAGTTTATATCAATACATCATTTAAGTACTCATAAGTGCTTAAATAGTTCTGATGTTGTCTTTTAGGCCTCACACCAGCTCTGGAAGGAGCACACAATGCCTGAAAACAGACTGTCTGCTGCATCTTTATATCTCAGCTGGATCCATGTCACGTACACCTGAAGGTCCGGTGGGGTGAGTCCTTGAACTGCACACCTTTCACTTCCTATGATGTCTCATGTATGTGCGTCTTCTATTCTTTTCCCATTTTATACAGAGTTCACACTGTTTTTTCATCTTCAGAATGTTTTTTTTTCCCTCCGTTCTTCCTGTTTCTCTCTTGTTGCTGTTCCTCTCTACATTGCTTTGCGGGAAGTCCTTGAACAGTTATGACACCAGCAGGGTGAGGGTAGGGAGAGTACCAGCGAGCAGCAGGGAAAACTCGCGCAGCTGACGCGTCTTGAAGGACGCGAGCAATATGGAAGTCACCCCTGATGACAAGGGGTGCTTTAATTATCTCTTCGATGCTTCCTAGCCTGCAAACCTGCTTCCCCATCTCCTACAGCATCTGTCACGGATTATGAAGGCAAACCCAATTATGGGGCCTACAGCTACGCCTGGGAACACAGGTGAGTCACGTCATGTTTCCCTCCTTGTTCTGCCTCCCCTGCCAGCCTCTAACATAAATAAGGAACAAAGCATTGCATTTATCCACACTGAAGGACAAATCACAGAACAGGGGGATTGTAGCCTCTCAGGGGTCTGTTTTATTTGCAGGCTCGGCTTTCCAAGAAAACGCAATCACACAGTGCGTATCATTTACATAAAACAATTTTGCGTTGGTGCCGTGCCAGTGGAAGTATTGTATTATTGTTCAATGATCATGTTCAATAGCTGTCCTATCTCCTGTCTTGCAGCCACCTGCGTGAAGGGACAGAATCTGAAATGAGAGCAGATTGACTCTGCTCACCACAGACTCTGAGCCAAAGCGGCAGGACTTGTATACAGGCTGGAATTAACATCACAGCCCAGGAGTCACACTGGACAAGACTCGGTGGGCTGCTGTTCTCACACTGTACGCACAGAAAAGAGGAAAACGGAGCAGGGCTCAGCCATGGTCCAGTGGAACGCTGGACCTTCATCCAACCCGGTTTTATTCTTTTCAGTCCGTGGCATACTGAAAAAAAATGCATCTTACAAAACACCGAAACAAAAGACTGCTAAACAAACTGAGACTCACAGTAGATATGTACATGTCACCTCCCCTTTTGACCAAATTCTATGAATACCTCTGTGTCCGGCTTCTGTCGTGTGGAACAGCCCTTAGTCTCCAAAGGTCATCAGACAGTGTCCTGGGCAGGTGCTGTTTGTCCTGTGTGCCTGTCAGCTGAGCTGAGCCAGGCTGCGCAGATGCAGAGAGGAAAGAAAGCAGATGCTGAGGTCTTCGCTGCAGCTCACATTGTCTCCAGCCCTTGGCCGCCCAGGCACAACACAACGACTCCCTGCAAAATAACAACAGACCCTCCAGCAACGACACAATAGGATGCAAATCTGAGCAGCACGCTAGGAGAAGGAAAAGGAAAAGACACGAGTGGGCTGTCCTGAAATCGCTGTTTAACCCGTAGTCCCAGTTTATTCCATTTGGCTCCACATATTAACCCCAGTTCAACTTTAAAAATAAAACTGCTTGGATATGAACTGGAAGGCCGGCGGGAGGACCAGCACATGGCATCTCTGGTCACTGACAGATGAATATGTGTACAGTAAAGACGTTCTGGGCAGCAGTGTGGCATAGTGGTAAAGAACAGGACTCTGGGGCACTGGGACACTGCTGCTGTACCCTTGGGCATGGTACTTAACCCACAATTGCCTTAGTAAATATCCAGCTGTATAAATGGGTAACATATAAAAAATTGTAACCTATATAAGTTGCTCTGGATAAGAGCATTTGCTAAAATGTAATGTAATATAATGTAGGCCTAATCTTTGAGGAGGGAAAAATATCTTATTCAATGGACCCTTTCCACACTGACCTGACATGTTATCCTTAAATGTACATAAAAAAGTGAATTTCTTTGACACCTGATGTGTTGTGAGGAAAGCAGATCATTGTCTTCCTCAGCAGGTGCACTTTTTGATCGTTTGACCGGATGAATTTTAAAACAATACTTGGCCTCCAGTTCTTCATGATTCCAAACAGCAAAGAGTATGAAATCAGCTGCGACTGTGGTCTCAGTACATAACTGTTACAGTACACAACTGAACTGGATTATTCCACCATAAATCCAAATGGGCGCTCACACAGTGGCGTGAGTCACTGATTTATCTGTTGGACTGTGCTGCTCCAGTACTGTACCTGGAAATTGGGTCTGACAGATAGAGCTGTGGCTTGAATAAAAGATTAAAAGCGCTGACAACCTCGAAACGAAGCGGCCCAATCTACTGATCTGTGCATCGGGATAAACATTGCTCATAAGGTGATGCTGATCTATCTGCAATATCGGTTCGGACAGATAAAACTCTTACTTCCTGCAGATGAATGAACAGTCTGAAGAGTGGAGATCATATTCTTACAGCAGGACAGAGTGTCATTGCATCAGGGTCCATGATAGTGCACAAACCCAGAGCCACCTTAGATATGGCAGGAGTCATTAAACTGGAAAGACTTCAGTGGTAAGTAAACATGGTCCAGTGACTGATGTTTATTCAGCTAAGCAGGTAGCAAAACACCTCTGTCAACTGAGTCTGATATTCTGTTCTGCATTGCTGTAAGCAGGTGGCTCATAGCTGAAATGGACATTTATATCAGTTCTGATTAATTACATTATTCATTTTCATGGGAGATGGCCTTATTCAAGGTGCCATACTCCCGAGGTTTATATACTGTACATTTGTGCAGCTGGTGTACTTACTGAAGTAATGCACACTGAGGACCTTGCTCAACAGCACAATAACATTGCCCTGCTTGGGATTTGATCATGCAACCTTCTGGTGACATGTGTGGCTCTATGGAAGTGAAGGTCTCTCCCCCACAGGACTCACCTGGCTGACAGGCAGGAGTAAAGGGATCACCTGAGGCCTGACGCCGAGGTGTCTGGCCAGCGGAAAGCCCTTGAAGCATGCCTTCCACATCGATGGATTATTTTCACTGGGTATTTCACTGGGTAAGTAGTCACATTCCATTACAGTCAAAGGTGTCTTCTACACCGCCCCCGCTGTCGCCACGCAACTTTCTCCCTTCTGCACGATCACGCGGCTGGCCACAACGTCTGCAGCATCCTGCCGGGGTAGGATTCCATCAGTGGATCCACAGACCAACCCAGGGAGAAGGTCCTGAATTTGGGGATCTATGTAATTCATGCAACAAAAACACATTGCATTATGTTATCGGTAGTAGCGGACGCTCTTATCCAGAGTGACTTACATATGTTAGTATTTTTACATGTTATCCATTTCTACAACCGGATATTCACTGAGGCAATTCTAGGTTATGTACCTTGGCCAAGGGTACAGCAGCAGTGCCCCAGTGGGGAATCGAACCAGCAACCATTTGGTTATGAGCCCTGCTCCTTACAACTATACTACACCCTTGCCCCAATTGTGCCTATAACAAACTGATTATCTCAGGTAAACTTTGGCGTGAGGCCAATGAGTGATGAGCTGGTAGCCCATTGCAGAGGGTGTGGTCCCTTAAGTATCCCAAAGTGCCCCTTGGTGATTCTCCTATTCTGGGTGAGAGGCAGGGGACAGGTGTCTGTGACCACCCCAGACAGCGAGAGTGTGGAGGTCACTCGGAGCGGAGGCCATTGTCCCATGAAATAAAAAATGACAGGAGGGCAGCTCAGGCATGAGCTGCTGTGAACCGAAGGGGAACACTCATCTCCAGAAAACGCAGCATATTTAAAATAACACGCTGCTTTGGCCTCACTTTCACTTTTACACTCGGTTGGTGGGTTAACAATAACACATCCCCAGTAACCATATGCACGGGAGTTAGGAACTACTTTCCTGGAGTACCCTCATGAACCAGCAGAGCCCTCTCTGTGATGCCTGTGCTGGGCCAACACAACTGGTCCCATGTAGAAAACCACGCTCCTATAACTAAACTGCAGACATAGCATGGGCAGCACAGATATACTCTAGGTATGCACATGCCGGCCTAGCA
This sequence comes from Megalops cyprinoides, assembly GCF_013368585.1. NCBI lineage: Eukaryota > Metazoa > Chordata > Actinopteri > Elopiformes > Megalopidae > Megalops > Megalops cyprinoides. The sequence goes on from NC_050604.1 coordinate 13,700,147, forward strand.
CGGGCAAGCCAATGCTGGACCAACAAAACAGAGCCCATATCAGGTCTGTAGTCTAGCCAAGCATGTGCACATTGGCCAATTAGTGGCAAAAAAGGACTAAGCTGCCCACGCTCTCATGTAATTATGATTCAAAAGACATTTTTGTGGAAAAAAAAATTAATATTTATGGTGTTACGATATGATAACTCATATTCAAGCAAAAAAGTACTATAATGGGCTATAAAATAACGACATGGTAAAGTGCCATGCTGTAGGTGGACCGTTTATTTTAATGAGAATAAGATACTTTTATGTCTGTATTTATAAACACTTTATAATATTCTATGAAAAGGAATAGAGTATGTGGTATTAATTAGCATAGCTTTTTTTCCTAAACCTGGTTGAAATTAAGGTGTGCTGTTATCAAAAGGCAAAACCCTATATCAAAGCATAATAAATGTCATTGTTCAGATGTCTTTGTCTTTGTATGAAATTTTTCATTTTTAAAAAGAAATGTATGGTTGTAAGATTTGGGTTTACGTGCAGATGATGATATTTCCCAGGAAAAAATCCTTTTTGCTCCTTTTTCTTCTAATCTGCCTCACGCATCACGCATGGTGAGATCCTTTGTAATTGCATTTACTTGTCATCTTCCCTTTAACGTCACGTTTTCGGTGTTCTGCCGCTCGATCCGCCCCGGTCAGTACGCGGTGTCGGTGAGCGGGAGATGGGGCGGGGGGGGGTGGGGGGGGGGGGGGGGGTGGGGGGTGGGGGGGGGGGGGGGGGGGGGGGGAGAGACGGGGTGATGAGTGTGGGCTGGAGATGGAGAATGCCTGTACCCTGTCTCTCCCAGGACCTCTGCACAGCGGACAGGGTGAGACCCGTCTCCGCTCTCACCGGGAGTACTTATTCATCTGATGGAGAGGGCTGCACTCGGACCTGCTGTACAGACACACATTTGCCATTTCTTCATCCCGATCATTCAAAATTAAAGGGCACAGGAGATTTCACGTCCGCCTCTAGCAGACACTGTGCCGGGAGCTGGCTGCACAGGAACTCACCAGGTGTACCGTCATTTTGATTCACAGATATCAGCCTATAACAGGCTCATCAGTGGTCACGTTTTGGGGATGTCACAGGGCTACAGTATGCGCGTTACCAACCACACAGAAATACATTTGTCGCTGTTTAGTTCACGATTAAAGCCTTTCCCTAGCCTGCAGGACTCAGGAGGGCTGTAACATAAGTGGTCAATTTCCGGTTCTGTTGCTGAAGGGTGAACATTAGTTAACAAGTTTATACAGTGTTGAAACCATTAATAATGCCACACAGTGAGTCATCGCTGATCACATGCAATGACTCATTGCTGAGGGATTTACAAGTGAATGGTCCTCAATTATAGTGTGGCCTTCATCATGTGTCTTCAGTCAGCAAAGGACCACTTTGAAAAGATGAAATACAGATAAAAGACATCTAATCACTAACAACTAAGAGCAGCCAGCCACCCCCCGAGTATCCACAGGGTCAGTCCTGAGTCTTATATGGTAAGGATCTCATTTAAACTCTCTCTCAGGCCTTCACCCCCCCAAAAGCCCTCGACGAGGGGCACCCAGCTGGACAAACAGATTAACAAGGACAAGTTAAAAGAGAACGTTAAGTTGTTCAGTTCATTTTTCAAAGGCGCACTCAAAGGTTCTTTTCACCACATGGTTATTTACTGATGTGTCTCCTTTGCCCCTTGCCTGCTGGTTTCTCATTAGACACTGGAAAATTATGTTTGAGTGTTTGAGTCACTCACAGTGTTGTACAGCCTCGTGGTACTGCACTGTGCCTTAGACACATCTTTTACACTTTTTACCCCGTAGTTATACCTTTATTGGACATATTTTAGATATGGATATGGATATATTTTAGATATGGCATCCTTCATTTAAACAGTTGATTTGCTGAGGAAATTTTGCTTAATTACCTTGCTCAATGGCACCACAGCCTCACCCAGCAACTCAGTACATATCAATACATATTGTGCTTAAACCTGCTCATAGTATGCATCATTACCCTTGTAAAACAACTCATTTGCAGTGTTCATATTTGCTGTTACATATTTTTTACAGCAAACAAATGTGAAACTAATGCTAAACCTGCATTCACCCTTGTGTCACAAACTATAATTTCCAGTGAGGTGGGAAGTGAATTTCACTGCTGACCAGAGGTTTTCAGATACAAATCCCTGATGCAACACTGTTGCTGTACCCTTTGGCAAGGTGCTTTACCTGATATTCAGTAAATATCTACCAGTATGAACAAATAAGTGTGTATGCGATGTAGATATGACGCATGTAAACTCATTTGGTTCATCCTTGTTCTCGGAATGACAACAGTTTTTTTATCTTTGTCTCACTTTCTCTCCCTGAGGTGGTGGCCTCAGTCCTGTGGCCATTTTATTTATTTATTTTTTTTCCAAAACCATCAGCAGTGCCCAGCTCAGTCCATCATCCGCTGGGGCTTTACGGTGGATTCAGCTTTTCTGCTTTCTGTAAGTCACCCCCCCCCCCCCTACCCCTGCCCCCTCTTACACTTCTCTCTGAGAGCCAGAGAGCTGACTCAATGCATTCTGACAGAGCGGAGTCTTATAGCTGGGATGTTCCATGGTGAATGCCCACACTCGCTGCCGCTCTCATTGCTCCTCATGATCGTCCTGAGAATTCGGGACAGGTGCCACTGTCTGCAGGACAACTCAATTAATCTCAAAAAACAACTTAGAATGAGAAATTAGCAACATCAGAGATTCTATGACAAGACAGTGTAGTGAAAAAAACAATGGATTGTCATTTCCCCATATGTTACAATGTTTCACAATATGTATACCTTTATCTGTGAAATACATAATAGTATAGAACAGTTTTTAACAGTAACCACTCAAAGTATAAGGTAATAAGAAAAACTGTGATGAACTTATAACATGTTCACTCAGTTAACTCAAGTATTTTACACTGACGGAACCCAGCATAACCACTTCAAGTTTTTGGACCTGTCTGAGACATTTCATAGGAGTTTCTTATTTGTAGGCATATTTGTATTTGTTTATTTGCAGACATTCAAAGCCATTCCCTACAGCAGAACAGCATACTGAAAATGAAAAACTGACAAATATCACATCCACCTGCTTCTGAGGCTGATGTTTTTTCTTCTCTATGAAATGTGAAATCTCAAAACTAATATGCAATTCAGCATCTCTGCATTTGGTGCGCTGTGGCTTATTTGCACTGTTTCCCTGTGTAACTGCAGTGTTACTCTGGTTAGTCACACCGTCCCTCTCTACCTATCAATAATATGATTTTGATATCCTCTGCTCAGTCTGGAGAAAAAAAAAATTGGCATAACAAAAACCCTGGGTGATGAAATATTTAATTAAATTCTGTCACAATTACCGGTACACAAAGGAAGCACTCCTTCCTAAAGGATAAAAAACAAGGTGCTCATTGGAACCAAGGACTACAACAAAAGGATAAAAAAAACCTGCTTGCTACAAAATCAGTATCAGGAATGCTTCTCCATCTCAAAAAGCTAAGGCACAATTTTTGATAAAAGCACAATTAAAAGCCTTTAAGGGTATACTCTATGGGTAAATGCCAAATATGCAGCATGCATTGCAGGTCAGGGTGTTGTTATGAGGGTGTGAACTACATTGCTGTCATACTTGCACAAGGAAAGTTCAACCTTATCTATTGGTCAAAAGTAGAAAAGACTTGTTATGTAGCTTGCTTACTGATAATATTCATGAGTCTGATATTGATTAACTCAGGATTAAGTTGTGTCAAAACTTGTGTGTAGATTTCATAAACTTTTTGTGCAGCAAGTTTAAATTATGCTTTAAAACAGGGACTAGAGCTGACTGAAAAACGAATAACACAGAACTGAACATAAAAATCTGTGATCTCCAGAGAATTAAAAAAAGAACATAAACACAAACAAAGGGAAATACACACACAACAAATGAACACATCCCTCATCCTGTTAAGGCAGGGACTATGATCACTAACACTATCACAAACAGCTATCCCAAAGCACCACATGATACTGAATCCTCCTGCAGGTGAAACCTGGCCACCGCAGCACTGCTAACTTTAGAGATTAATGAGGCAGATGCTAATTCCATTCTTCAGCCATCCAGAAGTCACACTCATAAGCAAAAGCTGGCAGAGGTGCCTCTGAGCATGGCCAAAACAAGCAGCCGCTCAAGGCCCCACCTCCAGGGAGGGACCCACCACACGATCTCATCATTTATATGCCGCACGGTTTGGCATGCGTGTGTCCTGATTGGTTACAGGTGACAATGACACCTGAGCTGGATGGGCCCCCGTTCGATGTTTTAATTGGAATACAGCACTGCCAACACTCCTCACCGGTATCTCTGTCTTCCAGTGAGGGAAGGGCTATACACTGATCAGGGCAGATTTTGGTCTTTCAGACCCAGTATGATCAGTATCTTCATTATTTCAAAAAAGTGCACGTTAAGTGGGCGATGATTTGGCGGTCAGACTGAGAGAGCCAGTTTTGGAATGTGTCCAGGGTATGAGAACTGCCTGGTCTTTACAGTACAGTAAATGCCATGGGATCTTAAATGACCACAGTAAATCAAGACCACGGCTGAATGCCTCATCTGAAGCATCCACAGCACAGTGTCCCCATCGCAGGGAGAAGGTTAGCCACAAGTTAATTTTGGCCAGTGGACCCCTGGTCTTACTTTCTGTATGACAATGGCTCCCTAATTCACTATTGTCATTTAGCAGACACTGTTCTCCAGAGCGACTTACATAGGTTACAATGTTTACATGTTATCCATGATAACCAGAGAGCCCCATATTCACTGAGGCAATTAAGTAAGTTAATAGTATTAAGTACCTTACCCGGTGGGGCAGGGAATCAAACCTGCAACCTTTCGGTTACAAGCCCTGCTCCTTACCACTATGCTACACTACTGCCCCGTCTTTCCTGTCTTTGAAACCCAGTAATCCTGTTTGGAAAAATCTGCCTTCACTGACTCAGGTGCTATGACCTGACACTACTGATGTCCCATCTCCCCTGTAAACAAACGGTGGCCTTGTGATCCCTGGTACCAGCTGACCTTCTTAACAGTGAACCTAACAAGGAGCTCAGAACCCCATGTCTGATGTAATTCGAACAATGCAGTTTTTGGCTGATTTGCTCCCCTCCAGGGCACCCATCAGAATGCTAATTTGTTGTCTTCCCTTCCCCTGGTAAAGCAAACGCGAGAATGCAAATGGAGAACCGCAAAGGGAATTTCAGGCTCGGCTGGCTGCGGCGCGCCTTCAGACCACGTTAAATCACTGCCATTGAGTCTAACGCGATGGGATGATAACGCTTTACATCTTTTCAGGCGGGCATTAAACAAAAGCAGGGAACTGTAGCACGGCTACACGCCAATGCGATCTTTGCATGCTTCACAAGACAGTCAAATGTATGGCTGTAGATAAACAAACTCATGACACTTGCATGAGATGGCAAAATAGGAACGTGCCCACCATTTATACCGGTAGTTTGACAGAACTACTACTTAAAGACAAAAGGTTTTATTATTATTATCATATTTTATTCAATAGACAAACAATCCATTGGACTTTTTTGGAAGATTAATGTTAAATCATGATTCCCATCCAAAGTGTTTTTGGTTAGATCCTTTGAATTAAATGTAGGGGGTGTTTCTCCTCACGCATCACTAATGCATGGTTCATTCTTGTCCTACTTATAGGACATCATTCAGTAAATCAGTCAGTCAGGCCAAAATCACAGGGAGGCAACATGCATTACTTTAGACCCGTCCCTCCTACCCCTCTTAATTTTAAATAAACACAATATTACATTTTCTGAACTTCTTTCAAGATGTGCAGTACGTGTGTGCCTCTAAGGAGAACACATCTTGGCAAGGCCTGTTTACTGAATGTACCCAGCGTCAGCAAAAATACAAAAAAAACCCAAAAACCCCAAAAATCTGAATGCAGTGTTGCGTGTGCGTCCCCAGCAGCAACCCCCCAGACGTCCAGTCAGCCGATATTCAGCCTTGTAAGCAAGATTCTCCCGGGCATAGAAACCCAAAGCTGTGGCCACAGAGCTGCAAGCACAGAGATGGAAATGACTCATTGAATTAATGCCTAAAGTTTTCAGCGCCCCTAAAAAGCCTCCATTTCAATTAGATTCCAAATCACAAAGACAGCTCGCATTGCCTAATTCATTCCGATAACCTCTGTGATCGATGCCATCAACAGCCTCCACCCACTCTATGCCCTTAGTGTAAGCTGTCATCCAAACTAAAGACAACCCATTTGCCAGAGAACTGGTTTCTAATCTATCTGACATGGTTTACAGATGATTCACACAGTTTCATCCATAAACATGATGTCGATGTACTTTCCATACCTTTGAACACACCAAGCAGTATGTAAAATGTATTTTAAAATGCAAAGTGCATCTTAAAATATTTCAGTTTAAGCTGCAATAATTTGATTTTAGTTGCTTTAGTTGAAAAATAAAGACACACAAACAGATGAGTCCTTTGGTTATATTTCCCCTTACTGAAATGAAATATTTCTAATGTATATAAATATGTTGTTCCACCCAGGAATATACTGTAAATACAATTATTGCTTATCAGAAATACACTGCAATATACCGAAATGACAAACATTTACATACTTTAAATATATCCAAAGACATAAATGTGTTAAAATGTGTGTGGTTATATGACAATGGATTCTATGACATCTCTTAATGCATCAAATCTATATGAATTGTAAGGAATGTAAGGAAAAGTAATACACAAATATAAATGTATGCAGAATGAGTTAGAGGTTCAGAGAGTTCGTTGAGTAAGTGGACAAGGCCATTCCCATTTAAAAAGTAGAGTTTCAGATAAAATACTTCTTTTATTAACCCATGTATTGTTTCCTCAATATCAGCTTGCTGGCATACGTGTTTTATTCATTTACATTAAGTTAATTTGTCATAAGAGAGTTCATTTGGGTAGCTGAAGCACGGCCGCTTCCCAGCCTCCATTACGTTTTTAACTCGTTTTAACTCGTACAGAAAAGGGGGGGGGGGGGCAGCGTAGATACGGTACCTGGCGGAGACGGGCCGCCAGCGGTGGGCTGCTTTATTCTCGTGAATTATTTGCCGAGTGATTTGATTTGACGTTGCGGGCGGCCATTACCTCTTCCATTACGGCGGGATACAGGAAGCGCCTCTCCCCCCCCCCCCCCCCCCCGCACTTACCTCACTCTAATATACTCTTTATTGGGCCCGTGTCAACACTCTCCTCTGGGCTGCTCGGGTTGTGCAACCGTGCTTAATCTTTCAGCGATTTCGTGCCAGGACAAGAGACAGGAAGATGGGAAAGGACATGGAGAATAGAGAGGGAACAGGGCAAGACGTCAGCAGCCACATAATTTATGAAGCAGGGATATCAAAGCCTTTTTTCTACTGAGCTGAGATGGTTCTTCTGAACGTAACGATAATCAGTTCTGTGAATAATGTGGATATGTCTGTGGGTGTGGGTATACTGTCACCTTTCCACAGACAAAGACCCACTTCAGTTTAAAGGCATCTGGGGTGAATTCCTGGGGTTCATAGTCAAACATGTACTGACCCCTTCCAAAGACTTTTTTTTTTTAAAAGTAGAGGTAAAAGCCTCACTGCACATATGCCCGCTAATCTGTGCCCTTTGAGTTGAAGATGTACGCAATCATTGCTGTTATCCAGAAATAGTTCTAAATATTGTTCTTAAATGTGGAATCTCTTCTTGGCATGAAACTTTGAGTAATGAAGAGGTACCCTGATAGCCTCACATTGGGTAGAAAGGTGCATACATGTACAAGTTGTTACACGTAATTTATGCCTTGACTCAAAGACTGTCAAATAAAATCATAATGATCAGGAATGTTGATGTCTTAACCTTCCCCGTCTGTCCTGCCGCCTTCCTTAATTTGGAATAACTGCAAAACTTTATGATGGATGCTTTAAATAGAGCAAGTTAGGTCATGAAGAAGTCATACATGTGAAATCCTGTGGAATATCACTTTATTCCAGTAATAATAAAGCAGAACATTTGCTTACAAATGCTTTATGAAGCGGTAATGCCATGCTTACAAATGTGTTGTATGTATGCATTGCAAGGGACGTAATTAGTTAGCTAGTAATTACAAAAAAGTTACAAAAGTAATTACTTCTAATATAAAGTGTGACCCAGATTTTATGTATGAGAGACAAATAATTCTTAAGAAGGTGAGAAGGGCCATATATTTCCACACAGATTTAATCAGTAATAATTCTGTAGAATTCCACTACACCCAGCCTAACACGGGCACACAACAGAAGCTGAGCAGGGGGAATATGGTGAGTGGCAGAGGTTGGCAGAGATCCATCTGTCCACATATTAACAGACCATGGCATGACAGTGGCTTTGAGCTCTCAACCATAGGGTGACAGTGGAATTCAGCTCTCGATCGTAGCATAACAGAATTAGGCTCTCGACCGTGGTGTGACGGTGGTATTAGTCTCTCCACCATGATATGATAATGGCATCGGGATCTCAACAATAGCACACCAGTAGGAATGGGCTCCATCCCCACATAACTGCTACGTGCTTGGTGGTGCCTTTTTAGCGAGCTGATGGTTCAGGCTCAGCACAGACAGAGAGGGGTTGCCTGACAGCAGACGAGGCTTCTCGCACCCAGAGAGCCGGGAGGGATGTTAGAGACGACCCTGCGGGGGCGCTCTCTCTGACAGGACCCAACCCACAGGCCCGTGGAGTTATTCCACTGGAGGGAGAGCCGCCGGTTCTGCTGCTCTGACCTCTCGGTGCACCCGGGCAGCTTGCATAAAAAAAAAAAGTACATGTTGCTTGCTTCCATATGCCGCTGATTGCTGACATCATTCTGACGTTTCGTCTCTACTCGATTCCCAGTGCCGTGTATGCTGGAACCATACCATTTCAGTCAGTGTCCCACTGATGAAAGTTATTACGCAAATAAAATTAAATCCATTCTACCTAGTCATGTTCCATAGCTAAAGGTCCTTATTCGTAACATGTTCTGAAATAAGCTACATGCACTCATGCTACACAGAGGAAAAAGTACAGTGTTTTAGAATCTATATTTAAACTCCCGACTGGTCTGACCCAGAATCTAATGTAATTCCTACTTACTGTAAGCACTGCAGTGCAGCACCACAATGTGGGCTGTTGCATGAGGTCATTGTGGTTTCCCCCGGCAGCAGAAGCAGTCTGTGAGGTTTTCCCTTCTGGCTGCTGACTGCGAGGCCCTCGGCCTGCAGAGTCCAAACGTTTCATAACACTCCATTAATGAACCGTGGACTGTCTGCCCCCAAAAAGACCCAGCAACTCACCCGGAGATACACAGACCAACTCACAACACAACAAATCCAGCCATGGCGTATCTGTGTTGGATTCATATTGCCTTAATACCCCCAAAGCAGCCATGGTGAGTTGTGTGCATTTCACAGAGGTGTTGGACCAAGGCTCGCCCTTTTGATTAACTTGACAAGTCAAAGAAAACGTACTTTGTCCCCAAAAAAGAGAACACTTACTTAATATTAATAACACCACACTTAATATTATTTTACAGTAGAAGTATGTGTTTCACAGTCTTAGGGTGCTTGTTTGGCTTTTTGTTAGTGACAGACAAACAGCACACATACAGTATAAGGCTAAGACATGAGGATGGGTTCAGAGTTCTTAACTTTGAATGATTAATTAATTAAGGCAAGCATTACTTTTTACTTCACTGACGTCACTGACACATTTCTGTTCACGATATCAGCATCTGCAAACCTCACCGCGTTGCATGAATAACAAACAGAACATGGCACCTGCTTAATCTCATCACTCAAACTTAAGGGCAAAGTGCACTTAGATTTTAGGCTTGTGCTCAGATATGCCCAGAAAGGAAACCCGTGGCCTCTGAGTCACGACGAGTGGTCTGCGCTTCGTATCGACCTGGGAGTTTTGATGTGAAAGTGAGCGTGCCCTGCTGCTCCTTCCCATTCACCTGCTCCTCCCACAACCCCCCCCCCCCTCCCCAGCTCTTCAGCCCCAGCTCTCCAGCTCTCTTCCGAGTCTCTCAAACTTGAACGTGAAGCAGAAATTCAAACTAAGATCAATGCGTGCACCGACTCTGCTGGGATCGTTGAATTAAAGCTTCGTAAACATATTTGTGAAAGGTGACGCCGGCGGGTCTGTAGCAGGCACGGGGTGGCCTCTTCACAGGTAACACAGCGTGCCCCATTCAGGAGAGCAGGCCTGAATGGCTGGTGTTGTCTGCTGCATTATATTGCTATGATGGTAGCATTAATAACATTTAGAGAAGACTTTTTTTCCTCTGGACTGGAGTGGAATTTTCTCTGTGATGACCGACTTTGCTGTGCAAATTGAAATGCAGCTCAAATTCCATTACAGCTCTTTTGGTAAAGCCATTGACTAAAAACCTGTGACCTACCGAAGGGAAGGCACACTCAAGCGATGAGCATACTCTCTAGCTTGGTCTTGCTGGTATGTAATGGAGTAAGAAATGTTTGAGGATGTTTTGACTTGTAAGACTGTGGTGCAAATCCCACTGGCAGCAGGAGTTTGTCCTTTGACTAGAGCACCATGTTCCACTGACAGGAAGCGGGGGCAGAGAGAGGAGGAGAGGAGGGGAAGTCAGGGAGAAGGTAAGGTCACAGCCATCAAACTGAGCAGGTCGTGCTTGAGTGGCTGCCATTGTTTAGTGCTATAGCCACCCCAGCCTCCCTTTGTTTCATAACCTCCACATTTCTCATTTGAAAACCGGAGGCTTTGTTTGTGGGACAAGTTGAATTGTCTAAAATTAAATTTTCATTTGTTTGTTTCCAGAGACTGCAATGGGATGAATACCACCAACTTGGCTGTCATGACGTCAAAATATAGCTTTGTGGGAAAAAATAAATCAAGCCAGGGTTATGACATTCTTCCTGGACACCTGAGTCCCTGAATCCCTGAGTCTTGTATCATATTGAATGTGACATTAACTGTAGAATTGCGAAATGAGTCACATCTGATTCAGTGTTACAGTAACACCATCAGGTAACTGATGAAAAACTAATTTCACCCGAGATTAATGTAATTATATTTCCCTCCACATTAAACATGCCAAGTGAACTAGCTTCCAAAGAAGCTTAAGAAGCAAAAGAAAGCCAAAAAAGTTATTTTAAAGTTCTTTTTTAACCTAGGATTTTTTTATAAGAGGAGCCTTTGCCATGTGTTATCATTTCTGAATAATTAATCTTCAAATCCTTTTTTCAGAAGAGCTGAGTTGCGTTTGCCGTTTTAAAAATACCCTTAACTTTCTGCACCAATTACTGGGGGACGAGGCCTTTGGAGCCCAGTGCAGAATCGCACAGGGCTGGAACAAATGATTTACTCCGAGGGCGTTCCCACGAGCCGCCCGCTATAATTAAGCACGAGCTTGACACGCTCAGCCCCCCACTGCAAACATCTCAAGGTCACTACAGTGATGGATAGAACCAACTGCTTAAGATGTCTTCAAAGATATGTTCTTCCTGGAGTCCCCCGTTCAGGGCCCAGTACGTTATCAGCTTTTCAAATGAACAGTTGACAGCACCTCAGTTTAAGATATGGGTTAAGTTTTTTCTTGGTATGAAGTTACTGAAGAAAGCCTTAACAGCCTTCAATGGCTGTGTTTTCAGTACACTAACTGCGTGTGAAAGGCACGCAAATGCAGGCGCATTCAGCAGGCTCTCTAACATCTTTCAGCAAGTACGGTTCAGGACGTCAGCTGTTTTTATTCTCTTTTTTCACATAAGATTTTGAGTCAGCTCTAGTATCTTCAATGAAAACATAATTATCAACACAGCGAAGAAGCACCATGCTCTGTTGTGTTCAGTTCATTTAGCTGAACATGAAGACAGAGAACAGTCTTACTCACTCCCAGTGACTGAGCTACAGTGTAAATCTCTCCCATACTGATCACGAGTACCTGAATAATACAGAACTGGTGCACAGTGTGACTAGAGACTGTTAATCACGTGGAAGCCTGCACACAGCATGCCTCACTGTTTCCAATGAGAAGCATCTCTTGCTCTTTATTGTGAGGTTTTATTATATTATTATTATATATAATATATATAATTATATAATAATAATAATAATAGATAGATAGATAGATAGATAGATAGATAGATAGCATTTATTATTAACATTTATTAACATGCTAACAATATAGTCTGGTATCTTGTTACTATGGAATAACTGTCATTAAAAGACTTGAAACTGTCACTGAAAGCGACTAAATCACAGATTCCAAACTTTGAAGCATCTATAGGCTGTTCGCACCAGGTGTCTTAGTCCATGGCTACCCTTAAACCAGGGTTAACACTAGCCTAGGATTATTCCTCACCCCAGGGCCAATGTGGCTCATGTTTCACACCTGTTTCCTTAATGCTGGGCTAACACGTAAGGCGGGGGTAGGAGAAAATGATACTTTCACACTTTCGAGCACTGGTCATGGAATGATTTGATCCCCGTGCATGATTTGGCACAGAAAATAAAATGATTGCGAACATACAGATATGTTCACTGCATACCGTTTCCAATTAATCATTGAAAAATGTAGCTACTGAAGCCATATTGCTCACAACAACATTTCAGGAAAGAATGAGGAAAGCACCAAAGCAGATAATGGTGGGAGAGGTGAACAAGAAGTTCTGCTACTACTAAGATGATGCTTTGAGTATGAACATGAACTTAATTTCTCTGGAGTTCATGGCTGATTGTGCAGATGTGCCTATGAATTCTTTTAAAAGACTGACAGAGCTAGCTATCATGTACACTGAATATAGAAAATCTGATGATGGACCACATCAACAACAGCTCACAGAATCTAATGCTGTACGATAAGATTGTTGTGTTTTATTTAGATTCTGTGTCCCACCAGAGGGCCGAGATGTCTTGATTTTCACACCTGCGATGTTGACCCTGCGTTCTGGGTGGCCACAATGGCAGGGCCATCGTGGACGCAGGTAAAGGTCAGTGCTTTTGCACTTTTGAGAATGCAGATGAAATGAAGATGACAAAAGGCTGTAACCCAGGGCCAAGATAAAAAGGCAGGTGTGAACAGCCCTCTTGCCACTAAATTTACAACTTTCAAAGACGATGACAGTTTTCCCTCCGCAAAATCTAAAGATAGGCGATGTTCTCACTTGGACTATGAACCCTGCAGGCGTGAAATGGCGTCTAAAAGCAACAATAATTCAATTTACCAGTGAGAAGTGCACAAAAGCAGCAACTTTGTACTAAATTGCCTTTTTTCATTTCTGTGTCTCAAGGAAGGCTCTGCTATTAATTATTTTTATTATTATTATTTGTAGTAGTAGTAATAGCAGCAGCAGTAGCAGTAGTAGGTTTTCAAAGCACCTTACACTGCTTACAGGGGAGGGGGACTGACCTCTACCCAATGTGTAGCCTAGGTGATACACGGTAGCCATTTTGCAGCTGAGGTGAAGAGGTAGGGAATTATTCAGCCAGTTAAACTGAGGGATGTCCTGATGGATGCTTGGACTGCCAGTTTAGGAATTTGGGGAACCCCCCACTCTTGTGGCAAAAAAGTCCCATGTGATTTTCAATGACCACAGTGAAACAGGACTTTGGTTTAAAATCTCCTCTGAAAGATGGCATCTCCCATCCAAGTACTGTCCAAGCCTAGTCCTGCTTACTTTCATCCAACAGGCTGAAGCAAATTGCAAATTGGTGTGCCTCCTGGCTAAAACCTTTTCACTTAATCCTGATCTTGATGTGCGAGGTCTTTCCTTTTAGAGGTCAAAATTTCTCTTGATTATAAATGGTACATTTCTCTGTGATCAGGCCTAAATGGCTTGGTGATTTTGATCTAAAGTGCCTGTGGCAGGTCAAATGAACCACTGTTGCATTGAAAGAAGAATATGTAAAATGCATGACCATTGCAGAAGAGAATATGTAAAACTGGACATGTGATTATGGTAATTGCATTACACATTGTATACAAACACGGAACAGGAACACAGCTAATTTAAAAAGCATGGACATTGAAAAAAGCCACCTTTGGGAGTTATGCTTGTTAAAAGGACAGTCATGGTGACAGTGGCAACACACTGTTTAACACTCATGTAGAGCTACACCCCCCTACCTGGTCTAGGTCCAACCATCTCCATTCAATCTCATGTCTTCATTAATTGAGATGATTTACCCAAAGGAGCTCAATCATGCACATTACTCAGAGCTGACCTTGTACCATCTCAGGCCAAAGAAACATGCAGGGAGAGACATAGGTATGAGGCATGACTAGAGGAGGATGAAGGCTTAAACTGTTCTTAAAGTGGAACAAGTGAATGTGAAATTTTCCTTTCCCATCCCTGATCCCCGTGCAGGGGGAAGCAGGGAAGAGTAACCCTACACTGCGGTTTTGTTGCAATCACTGTGGTGTGGTGTGGTTTTTTTGCTCTTCAGAATTTCCACCCACTGCAAAATATAACATGGGCTTCCTAATATACAGAATATACAGTTAGAAAAGTCTATCTGCGGAAGAAAAAAATCAATATCTTGTTAAACCATTTTACTGTTGGTAAACACTTACCTAAGAAGCATACTTGGACAGGAAACAGGTCTCTGGTGGAATAAAGTACTGAGTATGTGCAGAGTTGAACTACATCTGTGCAGTCTGCAAGGTAGGGGGAAAACTCAAGCCAGGATCTGCTGTCAGCCTTAAAGGCTTAAAATTCAAAAACAAAATACGCTTCATATTATCAGAGTTTGAGTGATCTGTCCTGAGTGGATAATGGGCCCCTATCAAAATAATCTCTTCAACATTTTTGCAATCTTTGCACATTTGAAATGAACTCACTTCTCATGCAGTGCATCCCAGTTGGACTGACGCAAGAATAATAAGTGCCTCTGTAATGGATACATTCATTATTTAATCACTTTGGTAGCTACAGCAGAGCAACACCGCTTCCAATGCAAAAATGGACTGCACGCGCTCTAATTACTAACATGGGGAGCGCAAGTATTCCAATAGCGACATCTGCTGGTAGCAAGGGGTTTTGCAGTCAGATACTCTGGCGTCAGAGATCTGTCGGCAGCTCTATTTGTGGAACTCTCTCAAGTGCTGCATTTTATCAAATATATAATACATACACTTCAGCGTTCCAGCATGTGAGAAATCTGGGCGAGGTCATGGAGGCAGTCTGCTGAGATGCACAGATCAGATTTCTGCAGACAGAGATCTGGGCTTGTGTATGTGAGAGAGGATGAGCGCGGAGAAAAACACAGAAAGAACAGGCTGATCTTTGGCGTGACCCAGACTGCCTCTGCAATGCCTGAGGGGATACACCCTGCCAACCTCTTGAAGGAAAAACTGTCAGTCTGAGCCATCATGACTGACTACAGCAGCCTGAAAGAGTGTGGCCAAACACTCAGGTCAGAGGTCACCGGGGCCTGTCACTGTTAAATCTTCAGAGGGTTCCACTACTGCAGATAGACAGATGCATAGAACCAAACTGGAATCAACCAAATCTACTCATGTGCGTGTGTATACAGGTATGAGCATAAGAGGCCACTAATGATCACTTCCTTGAGAAAAGAAAAGCCGCATGTGTACGTTTTGTTGCTGGAGGAGACATCATTAGAAAAAGTCTTCTCTCTGGTCATGTTGCTGTAGGACAGAGTGCATTAGTGATGTGCAAAGATGCCTGACATTCCACTCACTTTATTATATATCCTTTATCATTATAACCAGCAGGGAGTTACCAGGGGCTAACAGCGATTCAGCATAAACAAAGGTCTTCTTCTACACCTCATCGGAGACTGAAGACAGGAAATATGTGATCCATGCAGAGTAGTCTGCTTTATTGCACATTTATTGTCTGATATATGCACACCTTCGAAAACTTAAGATCAGATTTTTGTCAGAGAAGTAAATGCACATATGAAATCTACACGCTGTATCTATGCGATCAATGTGCCTACATAGCATTACATTTACAGTGGACACTTTCCTGACTCCTTTGCTTCCTTTTCCTAAGTCTATGACATGCTCGATGCATGGAAGTGTTTTGATAGGTCAGTGAGAAGGAAGAGCTTATTTCACCTTGCAGGGACAGTGGGCTGATTAGGACTCAAGTATCAGCAGAAAGGACAGATCTGGGAACTTTTACCTGGAGGAGGACAGATTCCCAGCCACAGTCAGCCAGCTGTAGTTACCACTGGCACCAGAACCGGACAAGAAACTCCACTTTGCCAAGAATGTCAAATATAAATCATATTAAGAAAACTTCTGCACGGATTATTTTTGGCAGAATATCATTTGAAAAGTCAAACCCTTCCAAATCAACCTTACATACCGAGTCCAAAAACTCTTGAGTCACGCTCCAATCTCCAATCAAGGCATCGATTCCATTACCTTTCAGATTAGATCATCAAATGAGTCCATCCAGCAGAACCTCCAGACATCTGCTCCAGCCTTCAGCTGTTGCTTTCAAGCCAAGGCGAGACCGGCTTTCATAAAGGTCATTGCTCTGGTCTCGGTCACTCACTTGCGTGCTTTTTCATTACCTTGGCCAGTCAGACCGATCCACACAGGATCAGAAAGCAACCCTTTGGAACAGACTCTATCCCGAGTAATTAAGCCCAGCAATCCGATCGAATACCCCGCTCTGCATTCCTGTATCACGCTCTCTTTTGGTCTTTTGGCTGATATACTTGCACTACCATAATCAGGGGAAAAAAATGACAGACCAGAACTGCAGTGGAAGTGTACATTATACATTTATTATTGAACCACCCTCTCAAATCCAGAAAATTGGGCACAGGGATTAAAAATAAAAATTCATTGCACTACTTAGTAAAGCATTACTGGTAATAACTCTCATAAAAAATGTACAAATGTCTGTTAAAAATTTTTTATATCAAGCCTTCAAATGATTTTGGTTACAGATATAGTACACGTGAACCTACAACGTCATGTTAAATGATACAGTCGTGTATATTTAATGGAACAAAAAAATAAAAATAAAAAACCAAAAATTCCGAAGCTCTCATATTGGTTTAGCAAATTCTGAAAATCCATAAATAGTAAAAATGAGGTAACTGCAAGTGTACCAAGCAGGGAAAAAAAAAACAAACAAAATTATACTAAAACATCAACGACGATAGAAGCAGACAGGCCAGCTGAATCCTCAGTGAAACAATATGGTAAAGGATCTTTCCAGTCACCGAGGCTTGACTAACAACAGGAACGCTGAAACGCTGGAGACATGGAAAAGGCCTCTAGTATTAAGACACTGCGGGTTCCCATGGGAAAATTGTTTATTCTAAATACATTCAGTGGGACGATACCACTGAAGCACACGGCTGGTGTGTGTGTTAGTGTGAGCGAGTGTGGGGGGGGAGACCAGGGCGGGGGTAGGGACAAGGACTCAAGAGATACAAAGGGTGTAGCAGAAGCGGAGTCAGGGTGGGGGTAGCTGTTAACAAAACACGGAATCCGTTTTGCAGACTTAATGCTTTGTGATACATTTCAAGGTTCGGCAATTAGACGTCAAGCTGCCCCTGAAACGTAGTGGGAGGAATAGTTCTGCCGGTGAGAGAGAGCCTGAGTTCTGCGGTCTCACCTGCACCGGCACTCCAAAGACGCTGTGCTATGGGGTCCACAGGAGCAGCCCCCCCGAGGCTCTTCCCAATTTACCCAGGCCAGTTAGGCATCACCGCAAGCCTCGTATATACAAGTTTGTGCTTCCCTTTATTAAACAGTAAAAAATATCCATCATAGTCGTGATAATACAATTCCAAGTCTTTTTCATCAGTTTATGTGCCTTATATCTGTACAACCTAAAAAAAAAAAAAAAGGAAAAAAAAATTTGTGCGCTCACCCCAACAACGTGGCCCATTGGAAACGCAAAGGGCCAATCAGTGATTTCTGTTTCACTGTGGCAGTGACTAGGAAAGGAGGCTACGGCCAGCTCTTTCACACAGACCGAGTCAAAACGCAGCAGTGGCAGGTTACTGGAAAGCTGCCGACCCACAACGGCCTCTGCGGGCCGCAACCGCAGCCGTCGGGAGCGCCTTTCAACCAGCTGCTGGCCTAGAGCAAAGGCGCCCCCGCCTGGTCCTGGACAGGTGCCTCTGACTGCTGGACACAAGGGGAAACGTCTGATCCACGTTCCCATCCAATCACGTCCCACTTCCGGGGCATCCTCATATCCCACAAGTTCAATGGTTAGTGAGCATCGCAAACCGAACGAAAGTAGAGCAAAGAACCAGTGCATGGTACTATAAAGACTGTATAAATAACACAGGTAACCATTGGTGCTCAACATCTCTCTCTAATGCGCACACACACGCACGCTCGCACACACGCACACACACACACAACTCACAGTATCCCAATAGGCTGGTTACTGTAATCGGCTACCATGTCTGCCTCTCATCTTAAACTCATGTATTCTGTACTGTTTATTTGCAAAGCCGTTTTCTGTCCGTCTGCGTTTCTTAATCTTGTTGGTAAAGTATAAAAGCACAAGGACACAGGGTCAGCCTCCAGTCTGCAGACACACACAGGAACGCACTCACACACCTGGGAATGTTAGGGTGAACACACACACACACACACACACACGCACGCGCGCATGCACGCGAGTAAATAACCAGAACAGAAAACGCACCACACCAGAAGAATCAGAGACCAGGAAGAAAATATACCATCGTACTGAAAAGAATAATATTCCCAACAATAATCTTTGGAGTCCCAGTCACGCATTTAGAAAGAAAGAAGAAAAACAAGCCCATATATATTTCTGTCCATTAAGGTGTTTGCAGTTCAGAAGACTTTTATAGGTCGAATCATAACACGTCAGCCCACACGGTGCAAGAGGAGTGCTCCCCATTGATCCTGTGTGTGGGGGAGTGCGTGTGTGCACGCGTGTGTGTGTGTGAAACGCAAACTGAAAGGGAGGGGGAGGGAGTTGGGATAACACCATGGGGGAAATAAATGGACCCAGGGGTGTGGGTGCAGAGGTATGGCATGACTGAGTAGGGGCAGGACTCTATATACACATGTGGGTGCAGGCCGGAACAGGCCGGAGTGAGCTGGAGCAGGCTGGAAGGAGCTGGACCGGGACGCCCTGTCACTCGGAGTCCCGCTGGACCTCGGACGTGTCCGCCCGGCAGATGGGGCAGGTTCTGTTGGCCTGGGGGGACGAAAGAGCGTGAGAATCAGGATCGGCTTCAAACGCACGCAGCCTACATGAAGAACCTTTTTTAATTGATCAACCGTGCAATGCGGGTTTGTAACAGGCAGTATATTTCCACTGGACAGAGAAACAGAAACAGTGAATTGACCATTAGTAAACGTTCTGCAACAGCATCTGCCTCCTCAGTATACAGTATACAGTACTATATACTATATATATATTATATATATATATATATATATATATACACACATACATATACATACTATATACAGTACATGGCAGGGCACATTCTCATCAAAAACAAAAATCTCATAACGAGTGTTATATAGCTATGCCAACCTTCTGATTTATATATGCAAGACTGCAGTACCTATATACACCACAGGAGGGAGGTGCAAGTTCTGAAATGACTGCAAAGGGATCAATAGCTCAAATACTCTAGTTGTCTGCTACACTTATTTAAAACACAACTCAACCTTGGACCTTCCCACTGAAGACATATGCTGTAGAGCATTGATTAAGTCATGCCAATCAAAAATTTTAGAGTTTTTAATCGTTGGAAGCGTGCAGAGGAACTGGAAAGTCAGGCTCTAATCACAGCATTCCAAAAACGGCTGTGTTAACAAGCAGTGGCCTTACCAGCCAGCTCATGTGGGGCTGGGTGTGTGTGTGTGTGTGCGCGTCTGTATGTTTGTACCCATCTCGCTCCCGCTTACCTTGAGCCACTTGTCGACGCACTTGGCGTGGAACTCGTGATTACAGGGGAGAACGCGAAGCAGTTGACGAGACTCGAAGTCACACATGCACACCACACACCTGCGCCAAAAACAAAAGGTCATTAAGACATGGACATATCACAGCATATACTGCCAGCACCTCTCTCAAACACACTGCTTTCTGACAAGCACATCACAAACTCACACCCACACAAACACAGCAAGTTCAGAACTGTAATGCTCACAGGGACAGAGCCCCACACCACAACTCAGAGCTATAACACTCACAAGCTCAGGGCCCCACCCCCCTAGTTCAGAGCTGTAACACTCACAGGGTCTGCTCAGACTGATGGTTGTTGGAGTTGAACCTGTAGGATGGAAGCTGTTCGATGTCGGCCTTGGTCAGGCCCCGGGGCTTGGCCTCCCCTAGCCGCTCTGCCAGGTTTAGCAGGGCCTGTGGAGACAGCGTGCACACGTCAAACACTGACAGCATGAAAAAAACTCCTTCTGCCTGTATGGGCCAGCGCTGCGAGAGTGTCTGCATTTTTAAGGTCACCTAGAGCTGTTCTCCGAGAGTCTGTGGCGTTAGCCTACTGTTATCGCATAATTTGCATATCTCGCTGGAAACTGAGATAAACTGAGAACAAATCCATGCTTTTGAGAACGACCCCCTAAGGAAAGTGCTTAGCTGGATGTAACAAGCTTACAAGTCCAAGACCTTTAAAAATCTGACTGATTAATGCCTGATGCATAATGACCAACTGTACGCTTTCCCTTGGGTTCAATCTCAGAACCCAAAAAAACTGTGTGTCTTTTCAAGAGACACACATGGTGCAGTTTTGCACCGTAGTAAGTTGCCCTCTGTAGATGTGAACTGGCTCCCAGCATGCTAAAGGTTATGCAAAGGTAGAATGTACTAGACTTCACTCAGCTGGGGAGGTAAATGCATGCTACGTGTGGGGTCGAAAGGGCTGTCCCCTAATTAACGTGTGCGTGGGAGATTCATGGGAGTTGTTCCACGCAGACAGTTTTCATTATTCTGCGGCAGGTGTGAGAGGACATTAAGAAGGAGACAGAATGACAGAGGGGGGGGGAATTTACAGAGGTATGGGGGGGGGGCCTCACCTCGTAGTTCTCCACCTCCCCGTCATCCACATCTAGCTCCAGACTGATGGCGGGTCCCACCGTGGGCTGGACAGGAAGCATCGAGCTGAGGGGACAGAGAGGGACGCCACCGTCACTCACACACCTGTGACTGTCCCACATTCATCCGAGACTCCTGACTACTAACCAGAGGGAGAAGACCGTGACTACTACAGCGTCTCTCTCTGGTTCTCACACCGGAGTAGGAGTACCCCTGCAGGGAGCAGGGATGTCTACACAAGGATTAATCGCATGAAGACATTTTACAGCTTATCAGTATTTACGCCCTTATAATTGGCATACAGTGCAAATTTAAAATCTTTATCTCCACACAAGCACAGGTTTCAGAATCTGCTCTGACAGATGTATGTATGACATCGGTCAGTGTGGATGGGGTTGTATAAAAAAAAGCTTAGACATGTTATGTGGCTGTTGGCAGAGTTCCCTCTTCAGCACAGACGTCACAGCGGTATCCGAGACAACGTGCCACTCCCCCTGCTGACGGCTGAGGGACAGGACAGGAAGTGCGTGGACACTCACAGGAAGTACGGCAGGAAGCTGGGGTGGTAGGGCGGCGGGGGCACGGGCTGCTGGGAGCGATATCGCCGCCCTGTGATCCGCCGGGGCATGAAGTGGGGGTACGGCTGTTCCGGAGAGACGGACAGTATTCACAATTAGCGCATTACATCAGCGACACCTGTTAGTCGCGTTTTACTTTTAATGAAAGGGATCACAATATCACAAACAGGGGCCACTGACCCACAACACCTCAGTTATTAATTTGAATACAAATTAGGAGTTTAAGACAATTAGATGACAGACACACAACTCAATCAGGCCCTAAATGCTAATGTGTGGAAGGGAGTCTTACCACTCCGAAGAGCTCCTGAGGGAGGGGGTCGTGGGAGAGGAACTGCAGCGGGGTGGAGGGGGCCATTGTGCTGGGGTGGGCCGAGTGGGGGTAGTTAAACCCCCCACCCACCGACAGGTGCTCCCCCAAAAGCTCCACCTCGTTCTCAATTCTCTGTAGCGGCTGCGACAGACAGAAGGACAGGGGGGTGCATGAGAGACGTATGACAGCCAGGCAGTTAAACACAGTAGCCCATAATGCTAAATAAGCAGCCATACGGTACCAGCCAAAAGTCTGGACGCACCTGATTAAGATAATGGGGAACATACATTTGAAGACATTTTGATCTAGAGAGTTGCTTAAATGCTTGAAATTTGTTTGTTAGACAAATACAAAGTTGAAGTTGATGCCTATGCATGACATTCTTTCCAAAAAAAATTTTTTTTTTTAAATGTTCTTTGGTTACGTTGAAGAATCTAAAATATAATAGTTCTGATTTTTGATTTTGGTCACTGCATAATTCCATTTGTGATATTTCATACGTTTGATGTCTTTACTATTACACTAAAATGTGGAAAACAGTAAAAATAAGGAATAAACGTTATGTCCAAACTTTTGACTGGTGCTGTACGTAGCCTTGTACCTTCAAAAAGCATTGGAAAGACAGACGGTGAAGGCGGATTGGTGGCGCTTACCCCTCTGCTGTCACTCACCGAGCGCGACTGCTGCGTCTGGAAGGGCACGAACTGCCCCGGCGGCGGCAGGTGGGGCGGGTGGTGAGCGAGGTGGGGCGGGTGCAGCAGGAAAGGGGGGTCGCTCGACAGGAGGGAGGGGAAGGCGTAGGGCACCGGCAAGTGCTGGACCGAGCAGGCCTGCAGCATCTGTGGGGGGGAGAGAGAGAGGGAGAGAGAGTGGAGAGAGGGAGAGA